>NW_028186455.1:123408-138511 GCF_003343005.1 Rhea americana
GAGGTGTATAGTGTATTCTGAATTGTTTTAAGCTGACATTTAAAAACCTACTGAACTATTTTCTGGAGGATATACTTGTGTTTGTTCATAATGTCCAGAGTGCTTAATACCACAAAGACTTATATGCTTCCTGCCATGAAGAGTTTAATGCTTTCTCATTTTCTATCTTTATAAGATGTTATTTCAATATTTTTGTTATTTAAAAGAGAGTTTCAAAATCTCATTACACAAAAGCTGCAGCTCTCAGATCCTTCTCTTACTGCAAAATAGTAGCAAAGCACTACTATTTTAATTTCATGTAATGAAATTAAAATATGATATACTTCTCTTATCCCTAAATGTACCCATTGAGTGTCTGTCAGCAGTTTTGCTTCAGTCTTTTAGTCAGAGATGTACAGAACAAGGGTGACCTTRCATTTAATTTCTTTGTTTTTATGGCAAAGTTTCATATTCAAAGTGCCTGGATACTATTCTAGTGAGAGCTTCTGAAATACTGATTTAAGTTAGCCTTACTGATTATGTTAGTAATGAGATACATTTACTGGTTGATTTTTGTTTTCTCTATTGCCAGAGTTTTGACTGCTGAGTATATCTGATTGCCTGGATTCTYTGTGCTCAGTGTTCTGTCCCATGAATTGACTAGTTTCACAGCTCTTGTTATCTTCTTGAATATCTGCACTGTATTATCAGCATTCTCTTCCTTTCTCTGTATCCAACAATAGCGATCACTTTTGGCTTTACTTAAGCTTTTTTTGTTTATTGTCTCCCTTAATATCGTTTCTCCTCCATCCGTTAATTCAGTCAATATTTTTCATTTAGTCTGTTGCTTTCACTTCTGGCCTCTTTGTACTCTTCTTAATAAAGAAGAGATCAAATATTGAATTTTGAGATATTTGACTGTACTATCTAAATGGTTAATAATTCATTTCTTGTAAAGTTACTGTAATGCTTTTGTGAAATTTTCATCTTGTTATAATAAAGAGGGAAATACACATGAATGTGACTTTTTTTTTATCAAGAAGATATTTTCTCCTATTGATGCATATGTTTCAAATCAGTTTAGAGATCAAAATTACTAGACGCTTAAGATACCAAACCCTTAACTGAATGAAATTCCTCTAAAATATTGCTTTTTCCCGCTCAGATATTCTGACCTCTAAGTAAGGTCTGGAGGAAGGATATTCTCATTCAGAGGTTGTTGTGCATGTAACGGTGTAAGCAAAGGAGTTAGTAGTGCTCTTTGGGTTTTTTTTGATAGAAATGTCAACATGTTCAAACTTTTGGTCCCCAATAGAACTGTGAAAAAATGGTTAGAAAGGAGTTGTATCCTCAAAACCGGTGACAAGGTTTAATGCATCACAGACATGGAGTGTTAGTAATAATTGTGTTTTGATTTAARTAGCATTGATGAAAATGAGCATCAACCCTGATGTGGCTGAACAGGTTGGTCAGTATCTCAATGGCAGTTAGCTGTAATGTAGGAGGTTCCCTAATAAATGCTGTGTTGTAGTAGAGTTTATCTAATGCCAGGTAATACTATGTCAATGCCATGTTTGCAATTTTAAAGTAGACTGATATTTAGTTTTTTTTTGTTTTATTTTCAGTAACACAAATAGCATTTCTCAATATGCTAACTGTGTTCTTTATTGAACAGCTAGAATGGGAAAGACTAATCTGCCCACGCGTGGAAGAAAAGTTAAAATTGTYGGTTCCTGCGTGTGGGTGAATTCTCCATTTATATCTGAGATATTCCATAACTTTTAAAACCTTTTTGCTGTGAGATGGGTAAYGGCAAGAGTACTTTTCAACTGACAATATTCAAGTCTTATTTTCACAAAATTCTGCTTCTCACTTGCATGTAAAAAATCAATCTAGATAATGAGATACCCCCAATTTCCCCAAGATTTCCCATGTGGTATTTGGACAGCTGAAAATGMGGTATATATTACAGAGCAATAGCTGTAACTATGTGACACCATTAGAAAATCTCTAGTATAGTGGAACAGGTTTGAGGAGGGAGAACTTGTTCTTTTTATACTTTTTAATTGGCTTTTTAAAATAACAATATGGATTTATTTAACCCCTGCCTCTGCAAAAACCATAAATATCTGTCCAACTCTACTGCTTTGGCACTAGTTCAGTTTTGCTGGTGTAACTAACATTTGTTATCACTGACAGTCTCGCATACTCCCGTAGCCGCATCAGAAAAGTGCTTTTAAGTATAGCAGTGGCCCAGATTTGAATTACAGAGCTTTCTGTTCCGAGTTCAGTCCGTTCATTCTTGGTCCTGCAGTTTCCATTAACTTTAATGTTCACCCTCAACATGAAGTATTGCATACTTCTGCTGTGCATAAGTTGCCATGTTTCATCTAAGAGACAACTTCTGATGAAATGATTCCTATATAGCTAGCTTTTAAAGCACTTTAGAATCCCTTTGGGATCAAAGGCATTTTTCTTTGAGAGAATGACCTTATGCTTAAGTAGCACAGGTTTAACCAACTTAATGAACAGTGGTGTTGCTGATATCTGAAATTTCTTCAATAAACAATATGCACAGTTCTTTGTTGCCTGGAATAAATGCTGCAGAGCAAAATAAATAGCCCTTCAGACCTGCTCAGTGCTGACATAAATAACTGCATAAAGTGCATAGTAATGGAAAATACCAATTAATTTAGTAGTGCTCCCCTTCAAATGTTTAGAAAAGTAGCACTAGAGTGTTTCTTCAAACAGCTATCCTTGGTGGCCAAACAGCTTTGCAAATAGTATTACTATTATGGCAGAGCCAGCAGAGGGAACACATGTATTGTTTCTGGTATGATCTGCAAAAATAATGAGAAAAATATATTAGAAGTTTTAATGAAATATGTATATTTAAATCCTGATGTTTCTGGAGGTAGTTTTCTACTTTCTTCCTTTATATCATAACATTTTTCAGGCGTTCATACCACAGATAGAAAAATTATATTGTTTTCAGCTATGGAAATCCTGAGTAGATTAAATTATCAACTATGATAGCCATATCTTGAGTAATGTACAGAGATGGACCTTTTAAAATTCTGCAGTGCCTTTTAATGTGCATGCTGTTGGAGCAATTATTAACATCGTTAGATTGGACTATTTGATTTAGTGTGTCAGATTCTTTAAATGGACATGATACGCCAAATGAGATAATGGGCACAAATTGAGCTTGCATTCTGAGTTTATTCATCACTTAATAAATTATTTCTTCAGCTGGCTTTCAGTTATGAGGAAAATGGAAGAAGCAGATGTCTCAGACATCAAAATATCCCAGCATTAAGTGTTTCGTTGTCTCACTGTTCAGTAGATGCACAGAGGCATAGAAATAGTTTGAAGTTTCGTGGTAGGAAAAGCTGACTAGAAGCCAAGAGTTATTTAACTTGTCATTAAACATCATGGAACAGACTGATGTGACCCATGAGACAGAGTTTAAATTATTGGCTTCCAATCAAAAGGTAGAAATGACCTGTCAGATGAATTTGACTATGATTGATTATTAATTTTGTCAGAGTTGTGAAAACAAATTTGTTCACTTTGTGGCCTTCCAATTTTTGTTCTGATGAATGCCCTCCAYGTCCAAATAAAAAAGATTTAAAATAAATGCCTTAAAGAGTTAGTGAATTGACTGCAATCTGAAAGTTGTTTGCATTTCTGAGGACCGCACTGGGCAGGTGGAGGCACGATGGCTCCATCGCAGCCGTGCCCTACGTGCGCCTGCAGCCGTGCGTCCCCCACCCTCTGGCTGTGAGCACCGTGGCTTGGACGTCGGTTAGAGAGGTCCGAGGCGGCTTCGGCTGACTCCGAGCTCGTGGGGTTAGGTGGAAGATACTCTGAGGAGGCAGGATTGGYTCAGTAATCCACCTTTCTTTTTAGATAGTCCCCTGCACTATAAGCYGGGGAGATGGCAGAAAAGCCTGTTTTACCAGGTATAGGATGATTTTATATCTGTCTAGCACTGCCAGAGAGAGCCAAATAGTCCAACTTGGTTTTTTCTAAACACTATTCCTGTGTTAAAATGTGATGCAAACGATAAAGAATCCTTCCCGGCTCATTCAGGAGATCAGTCTGGTTCCATTGTTAGATAAAGCCAAATAATTTTGATTTGTCAGAAGCAGAGAGGCTGCTATGCTATCCGAACTGTGGATTCTGGTGTAAAATGGCTTCCATTTTCCAGTGCAGAGGTGCTTCATCTGTTGTGAAATGATTTCTGTGCAGCATTCATAAAATGCTCTGATATCCTCTGTAGATGAAAGATGTTATATAAATGCAAATTTYACTCTTTCCCTTTCAATTTCATTTAATAAATAAATAAATTGTTCAGGTTTTAGAGAGAAGGGCAGTCTGAGACCTAATCCTGAATCTGTATTCTGCATACAGCTGTGGAAGGAGGTTAAGGCCACTGATTGTCTTTCAGAGTCTAACAGAATTAATTTTCGTGTGTACAAAACCATATTTTTGCAGACTGAATAATAATGAAATAAGTGAAGAATCCTCTAGCTGTGTTATATAATGTGTTTCATCCCTATCAGTAAGGAAATAGAGAAAGGATGCATCACTAAATTAGCATTTTAAATTTAATTTTCAAAGCTGTTTAGTGAATAAGCTGAAATTTTAATTAAAGTAGCAAATAAAGGAAGTAATTCACTCAAAACCTTTATGAAGTTCTTTTTTCTCTTGTACTGAAAAGGAATCCAGTGCTTAAGGGAATACCATAAAGGAAAAAAAATACATTTGGGATAAAGAACAAGTAGTTTCTGCAACATGCTGTGGTTATTAAGGTACACTTGCAGTGTTTCTTTAAATATGTTAACTATTTTGAAATCATGGGGTGTTTAAGATGATGGATATTTAATAGAATTGGATCCTGAAAATGCTGTAGCTGTAATTATGGCATATTGTTTGAAAAAGATGTAATCTAATAACATAATAAATTGTTGTGAATGTATCCCATATGATAAGGTGCTCCAGTTACCATTGGAGATTCATGGTCGAATCTTGGATGAATGGCAAAAGAAACTCTTAAGCTATTAGACTATTTAATATTGTTGGAATAATCACTCTAGTCTTTAATAGGTAAAATATATACACTCAATAAATAATTAGATATAGTTACTTCACTTAAATATCTTTCTTTGAATATGTATTTTAAATTTATTGCAGCTTGGACATCGTGTAATCTAGCTTGCTCAGACAGTACACTGCAGTTACATCCCTTCTTGAATTTTAGTAACTTAACTGAACAAAGTATTCTGTTTTGCAACCAAAATATAAAACATTTTTTGTTTTGACAGAATGCTATTCTTTGAATGCTTTATGCTTTATGCTTTTTTACTTAAAAGTAATGAACAGATGTTGCCATTTTGTTTCAAAACTTCTCTTATCTCTTTTGCAGTTTCCATTTGGCAGACGTTTGCCATGTGATATCTATTGGCATGGGGTATCATTTCATGATAATGATATATTCTCAGGTCAAGTCAACAAGTTTCCAGGTACCTTACTTCTGTTTCTGACTTGAACAACTGCTTTAAAAACATGATAATTTTAACTATTTTTGTTTTACTGTTTTCTTCTGAATCACCTGACAACCCAAATGGTAGTATTGTTATCATTTTTGGTAGGTGATTTCTGCTTAGGTGGGGATTTAGGAGGGAAGGTGGGAATAGAGCTGATTATCATGAAGATGAGTCTTTGTAACTTGTGTGGAGGTGAGGGGGTCTTGTAAGAAACTCTAGGACAAATAGGCTTATTTGTTGTTATCTGTTGTTTGGGTGTTTTTTTTTCCCCCTTAATATTAGGTCAGTCTTGGTCCTTCTTCTGCTATATCATCTTTTGGACTTCCTATTGTTACTTCTCTATGGGTTATCCGATACTTAATTTATTAGAAGCGTAATAACAGATGGAATTTGTTTAGAGTCCAGTGGATTTCTCATCTGCAGATTTTGATAAATCTGAATAGACTGGAGATGATATGAAGAGAAAATAGTATATCTGAATTTGGTGTTCATTCTTTTTGGATTGTAGAGTAAGCCTTTCAACATTACAAGTATACATGAGATTAGCGTTAGACTATGTGACAAGTTAAAGCCCAGCTCTGTAAAAGTAAAAAGGCAACGTTTCTGTTCTCTTCTTCTAAATATTGTACAATGAGGTCATATTCATGATTTTTGGTTAGTCACATACTAAAAAAGATTCTCAAATGTTCTCTGACTTGTGTCAGAAAACTGAGGTTTAGGATATGATTTAAGTGAAGTAAGTATAGAGTTATTATGTGTTATTTAACACCAGTAACGGTGTTGAATATTTTAATTAGTTTTTGTTTCATTRTGGAAAAAAATCTGTTTTGTTTTGAACTCTGGCCTATTTCAGGGAGAAGCAGAGTTCCTCGAGTGGATTTTTTAGTATTGAAGAGTTCATGTCAGCCCTCATCTTATTACGACTATTCTACTTTTTTAAGCTTCCTTATGTCTCATTTAATCCCAGTTGAGATCTCCCTAAACAATAGCTAAGAGCTTCTGTACTGACTTGTCTAAGCCCTTTGCTTCAGATTTATTGCAGCTATTAGTATGCTGTGAGAATAAGAAACCTCAGATATTGAGCTTTATGCTATGATTACCTTGACTTTCTTCTATCTATAAGCAGTTCACATTCAAATGTCAAATAGTGTGGTTTTCTGGTGGCTTAAATCACATAGTATTGTGTGAATATTACCCTCGCTGTGTTCTGGCTCCTATGTGGTAAGGAGGCAGAGTGTGTAGCCCTCAAGGAAAACAGAGTGAAGAGTCCTTCAGAACTAAACATTCATTTTAGGAATGTAGCTCTAATCTGATGTTGGGTTTTGCTAAATTCTTTCTCCTGAAAAGAGGTCTTGGTACTTCTGTTATTTACTTGTGAGGCATTAAAAATTTTTTTTTTTAAGATTTGGTCCTCAGAAAGACTTTTTTCATAAAGATAGCTTTTTAGTCACATTTCCAGGGAAATAAGACTGGCAGTTTTTGTTGTCTGCATGTTCCCTGTTGCTTTCTCTCTCCTCTGTGAAGCTCTGGAACCCATTGGCCAAAATCAACCATATTCAACAGAGGTGGAAATTTGCTGGTAAGGTTGTAGAGAAAGCCCACAGTTGTTCTCACTGAGAAAGAAGCTGCAGCATGAACCAAGTTGTAACATTTGACAGCATATAAATCAACACAAGAGAGTAATGCTGTGAATGCTCTAACCTTGGAAAAAGCTTTCATCAGAACTCACGCTGGTCTGGATGTGGGATAAACCAGATTCAAAGCTACAAGAAAGCATTTCCTAAGTTCTGTTGCACACAAAAACTTTGTCTGACATAATTGCTTACATGGATGCAATACGAATGCATTTTTTAAATACAAAATGGTTTCTTATATTTAAATRGAATTTTTTCCTATTCTTGGAATGTTATCAAACCAAGACATTAGTTGTGAACTACAGCAAAGGCAGTTATTACTATTAGACTAAGGCACTTCCCTTTATTATTCTGAGTGCTGTTTTGGACAACTAATTTAAAGTGCTTCTCATATGATACATTAATATATACGTTATAAAATGTCAGGGGAGTGCTACAAATTTTTTGTCAGACTAGTTAAAGAGTTTCAGCTATACTGAAAGCATTGGCAAGAGGACCTGCCTATATGGTGAGTAATGACGTAACAATTTACTTTTACAATGGGGCTTCAGTGACAACTTTTCATTGCCTTTAAATAATATCTATTATTTTTCCTAGGGATGACAGAGATGGTACGTAAAATTACACTGAGTCGGGCTGTGCGAACAATGCAATATCTGTTTCCTCTTGAATATAACTTCTACCCTCGATCCTGGATTCTGCCAGATGAATTTTCCTTCTTTGAGAAAGAGGTAGATTACTTTTACTCTCAGAATAATATAACTTTTTTGCATGTTGTGGCCATGTCATTTTTTATTTTTTTTCATTTCTATTATATTATTAAACATCTTACTTACATAGGTGCTGTGGATGACATTGTTTTGCTTTTGCCTGAGATCAGACATAGTCCARATGAACTGCTGCTGTTTATTATGTTCTAGAATAAATTTTAAAGAATTAAGCTTCCCTGCAATACCAGAAGAGATGTTTGAAAATTAAACAAGTAGAAACATAAATCCTTCCCCTACATATTCTACTGAGTTTAAGAGGACTAAGTGTTGGGAAGTTCTAATACTGCAGTTTGTRGACTGTGTTATCTCCTCAGGTTCATTACCACCAAAATCTAGTTAGTCCATCCTGCCTGTTTTATTTGAATTCTTCAAATCAGTATTTTGTTGTGTGTTATTTTAAATATATGCAGATCTTTCTGATAATTGCTTGAATGTCTTGTCAGACTGTTACTTTGTTTAAATATTCAAAATGTAATAACATGCCATTCTTTTTCAGCTTTTTGGAAAAAAATACTGTGTGTTGGTGTTCAGTTCTGTTATTGCAGACATTTTAAAAATATTGTATGTGTTTGTTTTAACCCTGTCTGACTCGCCCAGTGCATTCTTGTATTCTACAGTATCCTCTGCTTGGAAAAGTGAGCAGGAAAAGGTATGGACTTTATTAGACTTCTATACTATATGTAACTTTTTAGATAATTATCATTTCCACAATCCAATTAAATCCATGATCATCATTTAGTATGTACTCTTCAAGTGTGCTCTACCACTGCCATGGCACTGCTAAGACCAATTTGTAAAAGCGTAAGTTATGCAATCAATTTAGGCATGACAGTAAACAAGTGAAAATAACATAGAATAAACTTTCAAAATGATGCACTGGGGTTTTAGCTATGATTCTTTTGGGAATTATTCTTGTCTCAGTTAAAACGCACTGATTAAACTGAGCAACATACAGAAATGTGATCTGCAATCAGGCTAAATGTACTGTACTTGCGTGCTGTCAGCAGGTGGCACTGTAAAGAAATAAATTTTTATCTCTGGATGAACTGTTAGTGAAGAGGATTTGATTTTTGTTCCAAGAATAACAGATGTCCAGTAACACGTTCCTCAGAATTTCCTTTGCATATGTTCTTCCATCTGTTTTTTGAGAAAAGCACAGTTCTTGTTATCAAACACTATATTTTATGTTGTAAAAGTTTATGTTCTACTTAACAGAAGTTTTTAATGTAACCCTTCCAAAACAAGAAAAAACACAAAACAAAAAAATCCTAAATCCATTGTGAATCCTAAATGATTCAGAACCCTTTTCACTTGTCTTTTTCTGATTTCTCAGTTGGAGCTTTCAAATCTTTTCTGTTGTTTATGTGTGCATGTATATTTTTTGTTTGTTCACTTTACAACTGAGGGACCCTTATGCTGCTGAAAATGTCATCTCTCAAAGGCTGAGTTTTCATTTTTTTCACAAATGGGTTCTATACAGCATGGGCGGTGCCTGCATTTTAAACATACCCTTACAGGAACTGTCATACTTTTGAGTATGCGATTGCCATTTGGATATTTACCTGAGCGAAAGATGAGTTAACCATCTCAGGTACTTCTAAAAGTGAGGCTATATTGTCATGGACTTTAGCAACTAAGTAGAGAAGTCATTCTGAAAATTGTGTTGCTGTGGCTTCAGTATTATTGGCATTCGTGCTGGTTATAGTAAAGTTAATTACCAAATGTCACAACTTCTGTTGCAGCATAGATGTAAGTTAGGAAGGAGAAGATAATTTGATGCCATTCATAGTACAGCATTTTGTCTTGAAGGACTGGACTGAGAAATTAATGCCTATGAGATTTTGCCTGTATTATAAATGACTACTGAAAGAAGAAATTCATTGAGAATTTCAATCTTGCTACCTCCTCCTGAGGCACAACATATCAAAACAACTCTATCTCAAATATTCTTACTATGCCTCAGTTATATAGTGAAGCTAATGAACTTTTATCGTACATATATATAAATAACTTAACTGAATGCCATCAGGTTTTTCCTGTTCCCATTTTCCTGCATATGTAACCCCACGTGGAAAATGTGGGCATGGCCAATCTAATATTAATCTTGTGTGTTTTAAAAGCCAGCAATCATTGAGAGAGCTGCTCTCAACAGTTTGCTGAAGATGGAGTTCATATTGGAAAATACCAGCAAAATTATAGTTCCCTTAACAGCATTCATAGTAAGCTGAAATAGTGATAAGTATTTTTAACAATAATTTTAAAGTTTTACTCAGTAAATATGTATTTAGCTATTTTTAATATTTACGTATTTTTACCTTGTAAAACATTGCCTGCTAGCATGTCATTGTATCAGAAGGTGAGTTACARATAAACACATTTATCAGAAGCTATGTTGGTTATTACTACACTAACTATCAGAAAAGAATCTGTTGGAATCTCGGCACTGATAAGAACTYGTTTTTAATAGGAAACTCTAGTTTCTAAAAAGTAATCAGCTTGGGATTCAAACTAGGAACTAGGACCTTGGTTGCTCTCATGCTGCCTCCTGTGCATGGTCTTTGAGGATGATGAATAGGCCTAGTGTGATTAATTTTTAATAAGAAWCTAATTTGGACATCTAATTTTCAACACAGCATATTTTTGGTGGTTTAATAACGTTTTCAGTTATTGGATGCCTCTTAGACAATTAGGCTTAAATATTCTGGCCTGTGTGGTGTCAAATCTTGCAGTTCATTTTATATATTTTTTCAGATCCACATATTCGTTCAATCAGTGTTTTACTCATGAAAGATAAGTCTGAAATTGTACTAGATTTGCATTCCATTAGACATTATACTCTCCCTCACTGTTGACTATAAATAGTTAACATGTTTTTAAAGATAATTTGCTTCTATAAAGCTAATTGCACAGAARTATCTCATTTCACGTGATTTTTTTTCCTGCATGACTGATTTTGCTCAGTTTGGACAAGCCTTCTCATAACGGGAATTTGAAAGAGTATAGTTGAGGAGATTGCGGAGAATTTGAAGAAGACTGGAATTTCCTTGAAGATCAAGTRCCCATCCACTTTCCTCAAGAGAGTCAGTCTGCTGAAAACAGACTGAGTCTGGATTACTATCCTTCTCTCTTCCTTCCCCCCCATCCCCTCAAGGTCTTACMTATGTCTGGAATATGTAAGTTTTGATGGACTAATAGATTAGAAGGCTTGAATAACATCCAGAATGCTTTTTAAGCAGATCTTGAAACATACTCAGATACTAACCTTGAAAGACAAATGGCTGAGAGAAGGATGTATACAGTGCAGAAGTTTCTCAGTTTCAGGAGGCTTTGCTGTGTATGGTGAAAAATGATGTCCTTTCCTTTCCAGTTAAATGAATCATGGAAAGAGTTAAGTGTAGCATCATGATCTTCACTGATAGTATAAGAAGCCAGTATATGAAGTCAACTTGTCTAGTTTTGAATTAAGACCTTTGTTGCAAATAACCTTGTCTTGGGATCTTATTTTCCCTAGAATGGCTTCCRTGACTGAATCAATTGAGTTAGTTTRTCATTTTGCCAGATATCCCMGTGCTGTTTTCTGGAACCATGACTGTATTAAATGTCACAAGTATTGTAATTTAAAAAAAACATACAGACACACACACACTCCAAATTGAAGCATGTTGCATCTCTCTCCAATTAGTTTGGATTGAAAAGTGAATCATCTGTTCTCTAGGCAAACTTTTTATAAGATGCTTCTYCTGTCTTCACTGGTCAGAAGAATGAGTTAGTGTCTTCTCTGATGTTAAAAACATAATAGAGAGAAATGTCTTGCTTTATTCTTTGGAGCTAGCAGGTTAGAAGCATGTGTCATTTATACTGGTTCATTTTTTTTATTCTGGTCTCTCTCTGTAGTAAGCACATATCTTGTTCTGAACTCAAACAACAGTGTCTGTTAAAATGCAGTATTTCAAAAGCAGGTTGCCGTTGCATCTTCAACAATAGTCCCCAGAAAGCATTATCTTTTTCAAAAAAGTGCTGCTGTAGCAGAGTAAAAGTAGCCTGAGGCRTGAACAATAGAAATGGGGAACAGGAGGCAAACTGTCCTTATTCTTGTAATGGAGAGAGAGAGTCTGTATTACTTTCKGCCCTAGTAGACCACAATTGGCACTTTGTGTGTGTATGACTAGAAGTGTAGTACAGCATGTTTAGTAGTGAATCTTTAAGATTAATCAAATACTTACTGGGATGCTAACTTTAACAAATTGTGAACTAGAAAGAATCCTCTGGTGTGCACTGTAATATCCTTGAGGGGGAAGATTATTCTTTTGTGATGAAAAGTACAAAGAGATAAAATCCTGCTTTCCTTATTTTGCACATCTAGGGCCACTGATCTAATTTGACTTATTTATTCATATACTGTTYATGTAAGCCTAATCTTCATTGAGTTGTTTTGGCCCTTCAAGTGACCTATTTTGATGAAGGATCTTGCATTGCATTAGTGTGATCACTTGTCCAGGAGAAAAATCCTGGTCTAAATAATTATACTGGAATTCAAGCTGTGGTTAGTAGGAAGGCTTTTAGTAATCTGATTCTCAGTAAAATGAATAATTGGATAGAATGGAACCAGAAGTACTTCAGTCATTGGAAATGTCAGAGGAGCACTAAATAGTGTGGATCAGTTGCCTTACGTAGTCACAGAAAAGAGAGTTCTGTCGGAAAAATCGTGGTTTTCTTAGTGGTAGTCAGCCTTTTTCTGTGTTCCAGTTCTTCATTCTGCAGTGCCAGGGCTGATTGTGGCAATTGATTGTTTTTTCTTTGTTAGTTTGTATCCTCAGGCATTTTAAAGTCAATCTCCAATTGCTGCCAGAGAGAGGGCGGGCTTATGCATGAAATGATGGCACCAGCTTCTTTCAGCCTATTGCTGGCTGGATTGTATGAGCAGGCACTGCAGTGTAGTTCTAGTGTCTTGAAATGTGTGAATGCAAGAAGAGGATTGTCCAGACTAAGAATGTCTGTGGTATTTTGATGTATTAATGTGACATGCCTCCATTTTGAAAAGAAGAGATTTAAAGTATTTTATTTTTCGGATCTCGTGAGTAGCTGATAAAGTTGTCAGGCTGGATCCTGCACTTTTTTCGCTGCATCCTATGTTGGGAATTCGTATGCCTGTGCACTGGTATTAATTTCATGACCTGCAGTCTCTCACTTCCTATTCAGAGAAACTTGGGTTTTGTAGTTGCATTTTGAAAATTACAGTTTGTGCTCTAACAATTTATTTCCTCATAAATATCTGTGAATGCCGTGCTGCTAGATTTATAGCCTTATGGGCTCTATCTCAATGCAGAGAACAGTGATAGAACTGAATGAAGCTACCCAGGCTTGCTTTCAGTGTGGCCTTGTTGCTTTACCAGGAACTTAAAGGACTGCCTGAGAGTGTGACGTGGTGGTTCATTTTCCATTGCTTGCTCAGTCCTTGACCACAAAACTGAAAGTGCCAGATCAGTTGCCAGTTAATGCCACTTTCTTTGGGTTTTCTTTTTGTTCCTAGTGTGTGTCAGCTGGATCATTAAATTCACATTCCAGTTGCCAAACAGCCCTCTGATGTAGCAGTATGTGAGCATCATTGGTACTAGTTGGATTTGGAGAGGCTACATTATATATAAAGTCCTATGTCAGCTGGTATCTCGGATAGCTTTGTTTATTCCTGACACAATTCTGAAGTTTGAGACGTTAACTTCACTGGCTTAAAAATATGTTTTTTTTTCCTTGCTACATGCTCTAAAACATAACATGTTTTATAAATAGGTCTTAGATAACACTAAATCTTGCCTGACTTTCTCTCTTTCTCTTTCATCTCTCTCTCTCTCTTTCTCAATTTTCCTCATCCTTCTAGAGGCATCCAAATCTCTGTAGTTATTGTTTTTACTATACAAGTAACAAATGAGCTAGAACTTACTTAGACATTTGAAAATATTCATGTAATATGAGGGATCTGGTATTTAGCAGATGTCAGGTCCTTACACTGACCTTGTTACTGTCTTTCTGATTTTTTTTTTTGTCCTTGTAGAAAAAAATGTTGAAGCTGGTGAAGTTTAGGTATATTTTTTGGAGTGGGAGTAATGTAAACAATTTGGATGGTGTAATTGTTTTTCTCTGATATAAAAAGTTATGTATATTGGGTTTTTTTTTCTTTTTCTCTTTTTGAGAGTTTTGAGTGAATATATGCAGTCTTCAGATGTGCAGATTTGAATCCAATGGTTAGTTATTGGTGCCTTGTTTAATTCTGATTCACTATATCCAACTGAGACTGATAGTAGCCTCCAAATAGTCTCTGCTGAATGAATGTTTCAGTTTAACATGTTCAAAGGCCAAAATAGCCTTATTACAGTAATTCTATTTGGGTCTGACAGCCGTTAACACCATCTGTTCCAACTGAGATTATCTGATTTTCTTACAGATAAGGTAACAGATTCTTTAGGAAAGAAAAATGGTCAAGCACTTTTTTGGGACTTCTGTCAAGAAGTAGTGTAACCCTCTTTAGTATGTTAGAACCGAAAGCTCAAAAGATGCTTGGTGTGTCTGAAAAGATACTTCTATAATAGGCTGTTTCCTCTTCTGTTATAATGCCAAACCTTGTTGATGCCACAGAAATTAAGTTGCTGATATCAGTCTGCACAAATGACAAGGGGGTTGAGCAAAAGTTTCAGATTGAAATACCTTTAAATTTGACACATTTGGATGTAGATCTGAACTTCAGAGCTTTTTCTCCCCTCCTTTATATTTCCACTTTATGTGTGAGGATGGACACACCTCTCTATAATACACTTTATTTTGTGTTTCAGCTAATAAGCCACATCTGGAATTCTGTAGGATATTTAGGTTCTGACAAACCAGGGATATTCCCCCATTGCTGTTACCATCATTTCTATTTGAGGTAAACCATTTCCCTTATTCACCCCAAGAATCTAAGGCATAATATTGAAAAACTCAAGATGAGGGGATAATGGTTTATACTATGTTCATAGATATCTACAAAGCACTGAGAGAACTGGCTATACAAGTGTCAAGGTTTAAACAGCTGTAAACAATACAGAAATGGGCCATTTAGTCCTCCATCAGCACTCTTACAAGTTATTAAAGCTGACTTTAATAAACAGAGATCTTTCACAGCAAGATACTACAAACA
>NW_028186455.1:138556-258697 GCF_003343005.1 Rhea americana
TTTTTTTTTTTTTTTTTTTGGCTTTTTCTTGCTATTTCTGTGACTTGCTGTTTTTTTATTTGCATGTTTGCAGAATGTGAGTAGGTGTCAGAATTTCTCACCTGATACTTTCCTTTGTACTGAAGGCATCTCCCTTTGCTACACACACAGTACGTTCAATTGTCAATGTCTCTTTGGAAAAAATATTTTCTTGAATCATTCCATTAATGTAATTTGTTAACCTTAGAAGTATTTAACATAATCTTTAAGAAATCCACAAACTGGAAACATTTCTTCGTGAAGGAAGTAACATGTATTTTGTGTGGTGACTTTTCTAAGCTTTTTTTTTGCATATTGAAATGCATCATGCCTGGGCTGATATTCACGTTAGCCGTTTGGCAGCTCACTCGCTAGAGCACACTGTACTTCCTGCTGAACCGGCACAGTGACAGTGAACGCCTGCACGCAAACCGAGCATCTGCACTAGCTTGAGAAGATGACAGGCAAGGCAAGGAATGCACTGTAGAGTCCTCCAAAGGTTTTGATTCAGTACCAAATACCAGAAAATTCTCAACAAACTTTCCAATTGACTTCATACTTGGTATGCCTACAGAAAATATTTTAATTGTCATGTATTATGAACAAAACTTGCTAGTACAAATCAAAGCCACTGATAAGATAGAATATTCTTTTTTCACATTGAGTAGAAAGCTAGTATCTGCATGCCAGGCGTGATGGGAATTCTGGCATAATTTAGAAGACTCTTCAGTCTGGAGAATGGTTCTAGCTAGRAACTGGGGCATACACTGATGCCTTGTTTAGAGTAAATTTATTGTGTTTGCTTCATGTCTGTATGTGACTCAATATTCCCTAGTTTAACTAACAATAGTTGTCTGATTATGAAAATCATTCAGTGGTGAAAAAAGGTATTACCAAGACTTTCTATGTATCCTATACAGCCTTAGAGGCATATTTATTAAGGGTACTGAATGAAAAGCGTGAATCCTATCAAAGTATCCTAACCTCCTTGTCATGAAGCTGAGAGGATAAGGGTCTTAGGGTATAGCGGAGGAGGGTGGGCGAAGCAACTGGGAATGTCTCTAGTCATGGTGTATATTTGGGCCATGTTAGTGTGGCCCATTCCTACAGTTCCTGGAGAAGAGTCCAAAGGAGGGACTTCATGTAGATGCCAGTGTCCAAGAGCGTGTGAACCGAGAACATCATAATCTAGCAGTCTGTCCCTAGAGAAGGGGGCCATCCTAAGTCAATCCTTTGTGCATTTTATAGGATTTCCAGTCAGTTTGAGCTGATCATAGCTCATTATCTGTATATGTCTTAGTCTTTTAGTAAGGAGCCTTAAATCTTAAAATAGAAGGTTTAAAGTTATTTTTAAAAGCAATCTACTTTAAAGAAGGTAAAACCAATCTCAATCATCTAACTATGCTACCTATTATTAAAGGCCTGAAAGAGCTTGTAGTGTAACCTGTCCTGTTCATTTCAGAACTATTTTTGACTGTTTGCGTACTCAGACTTTTTTTTTGCGTTGAATGTATTGCTTCGCTTTTTGAAGACCATTTCCAGTTGGGACATTTACTCATTTTATAAATGAAAATGGAGGTTCTGAAATGCTCACCACATCTGAGTTTGATTCCTAGTTAGGCTTGGAAATGCTGTTTCAGAAAAGTTTGGTSCTTATTTGTCTGAAACTGTGCTAACTTCTTATGGAAGTGCATTTAGATAAAGCAGCTGAAGTTTATTGAAGGTTTAAACAGATTTTCATTTTTAATATTAAGATGTCTGCTAGTGGGAAGATGCAGGCTCTTGAAGGAAATTTCAGATGCATGTCTCTGAAGATGTTATTTTTCAAAAGCTTTATTAAGAAAAGGGCAGAGCATAATTTTGAGTTACTCATTTTCAATGGTGTAGGATTAATTTGGGGAGAAGATCCTATGTTATGCTGGTGTGGCTGTTTTGAGATTATAAAAGATAGCTAATAGTAGACTCATTTTTTTTTCTGCACAAGCATATRATTTTTAAAAAAGATGAATTCTGCAGTATACAGCATTAATCATAAGAGATAAGAGATTGTATCAAAATTTCTTTTATCTTTCCTTCTCCCAGTATTGTTTGTCTGATTTATACCTCAATACTTAAGCTGCTTTCCTTAGGTTAATGATTACTTTTGTTGATAGTTGTTCAAAACACAGCACAAAAGTTTAGCTTTACAATTTCGTATATATTAGTGAGTAATATAATGGACCTCAAGAAGTGCATAGTATTTTATACTGTAAATTGTTATGTAAGATTAAAAAGAAGTTCCTGGAACCATTTATACAATGACTTATTATATAGAAAACACTTTTATTGGCACTAGTAACTCCCTACTCATACTTKTTTTTTGTTGGTTTTGTGCTTGTTGGCACTGTTTATATTCTACCTTTTTCACACAGTTTAATGCTATAGTGATATGATCATAATGTTTTTATTACTTTTGCTTGTGAATGCAATCTGTTAGTTTCTTAGTATCTACCTGTCTTCCCTGCTTTTGAGTGTCCTTCAGTGTAATTCTTCTTTTCCTTATAGATTCGTATGATGAAAGACAGGGATCCATCCTGGAAGCCTACTTTTATTGTAAAACCTGATGGAGGTTGCCAGGGGGATGGAATCTACCTCATTAAAGACCCTAGTGACATCAGACTGACTGGAGGCCTACAAAGCAGGCCAGCTGTGGTCCAGGAATATATTTGCAAACCACTGCTTGTTGATAAACTGAAATTTGATATTCGTCTATATGTCTTACTGAAATCTTTAGAACCCTTAGAGATTTATATAGCCAAAGATGGACTTTCTAGATTTTGTACAGAGCCCTATCAGGAACCCACTCTCAAAAACTTGCACCAGGTTTTTATGCACTTAACCAACTATTCATTAAATATTCATAGTGGGAATTTCATCCATTCTGACAATGTAAACACTGGCAGCAAGAGGACTTTCTCAAGCATTCTGTGCAGACTGTCTTCCAAAGGAGTTGATGTCAAAAAGGTGTGGTCAGATATAATTTCACTGGTGATTAAAACAATTATTGCCCTGACACCAGAGCTAAAAGTTTACTATCAATCTGACATACCAGCAGGAAAACCTGGGCCAATGTGCTTCCAGGTAGGTTGAAATTTTTGCTAGGAATGCAATTATTTATATGCATGGATTAATTTTATAGATGTTTCATTCCTTTTCTAAAAGCTTTTTTTAAATCTTTTTGTTGATCACTGGGAGGAAGTAGCAGGAAAGCAGGATAGCAGTTGTAAACTTAATAGTGCTCAGACTGAGCTCACAGCTTAGGTTCTCTGCACTCAAGTTTTAGCTTACAAATCACTGTCACCTAGACTGAGAATTTTAAATGGGTGTCAATTATTAGTAGCAATATTCACTCCAGCACCTAGATGTTAATAACATGGAGCTTTGCAGCTTCATAACGTAGCTATGATGATGGCAATTTTAAGGCTTAATTATTGAGAATGCTAAGATTTCATGCTGACAGATGAAATTTTAGAGAGGAGGGTATTGTGGAAGTAGCCATTTGTATTAAAGACAAATTGTTCCAGTAATTATTCAGCAATGTATTTCCTTTCTTAGTTATTTCTCTTTTCTCCCTCAAAAGTTTCTTCCTTCCAAATGCTGGCATTTGAATGACCATTTTGTCAGCTCAGTTAGGAGGTCTAGCAGTTAGAAGTAGTTCTAGCAGACAGTTCTAGAAGATCTGTCACATTGTGGTATCTAACTGGCCCATTTAATTGTGGGCCTCCTGTGTACTCATTAGATTAGGAAGAATTTCCTCTTTTCATGTTGGATTTTTGCTGGGACTTTTTAATATAGTGATGAGGAAATTAAGGTGATTTCTATGGAATGTCCAACATGACAAGTGACCTTCACTGGACTTCTAGGCAGCTCTTATCAAGAAAACATTTGCAGGCTATGATTCAGTAAAGCTTTGGTAAGGCCTGACATTAAATTTAGGATGACTACTGAAGCAGCAATTTGCCAATTAGTGTCTAAATCTAAAATGAAAAGCCTAACAGATACATCCRTCTTGGGCATAGTCTTCTTTCCATAGCAATTCACCTATTAAACACAAAAAATTATATTCTGGTCACAAGTAGTACTTAATTAAAGAAGTTGGCTTAATCTGTAAGAAAGTGCTGAGTTTTCGTCAATGTTGGTGGTCTCCTCAACATCTCTGCAGTGTTGCCCAGAAAGGCAACATTTTAAAGGTTAGTTCAAATTATGCCCATCTGTTTCCCTGATATACGTATTATTTCACTGTTATATTACAGTGTTATGCCCCTTGAAGGAGTTTGAAGATGCTCAGTAGATGTTATAGAGTAGAAACAGGTTTTTTTGCATATCATWCTTTTGAAGAAGCACTTCTGTGCAAGTAATGTTGAACTTCATTTCCTCAGTTGGAATGGAAGAGCAACCCCACAGATAGAGGAAACATATGGTAGCAGAAAGTTATGCTTTGTGAAATAACACTGTGAGTAGAATGAAAATAACATATTGCTTGATATGCACAGATTTTAGGGTTTGACATTCTCCTGATGAAAAACTTGAAGCCCATGTTACTTGAAGTAAATGCAAACCCCAGCATGAGAATAGAACATGAACAAGAGGTAAGATCTTTAACTAACAATATTATTGGAATGAAATTGTTTAGGGTTTGTTTTCTAGTCTCTTTCCTTTTTTGAAAGATGAAGACTACCTGCTAATATAAAATCTCCAAGATCCTTTACAGTTTTCTGCTTTGAAATCATTGTTAATCTTATACCCCTGAAATATGACTTATTGGACTTCTCAAAGCTTTCCATCATCTTTGTCATAAATACATTTATTCATTGTCCCCTGTAGTTCACTTAACTGTGTTTAGGGAGTGGTAATAATTTTTTTTCAAGCTTGTATACATAATATAAATGGTAATAGTGGTAAGAAACTTTTTTTTTAATTTAAATTTACTAAAGATATGTGCCAAAATCAATATAATATATTGACAATGTTACAGTATCTGCTTATTCTTTAAGAAATATTTTGTACTCTGTCACTATGTATTTAAAACATACAGGGTATGTGTAAGGTTTGAGAAGATGTAGAGTAAATAATCATCAGTCTACACTGAATAATTGCATTCCTTCATAAATTAAAGCTGTCTCCTGGGGTGTTTGAAATCGTCCCAAGCCCTGTTGATGAAGAAGTGAAAGTAGCTGTTATCAGAGATACTCTTCGTCTAGTGGACCCTCAGAAACAAAAGAAAAAAGATATCCAGTAAGTGTGTTGACTTTCTTTGTTTTTTTTCATCAGTGCTGATTAATAATTATAAAAGTGAAGTATTTTTTCCARTTATATTAGTTAACCCAGGAGAATGCTAATTGGTGGCTCAGTACAACGAGATACTYGGATTTGTGGGTCTGCTAAAGGAAGGACAGGAAAAAACAATTAATTGAGCTTTCTGTTTGGTCTCAGGAAGAACACTGTATGGTCCTCTTATAGTTCTGCATTGACTGCTTCATATGCTGTGTTTCTCCTGATKGGAATGTCATAAGTGTGGAAGAAGCTGTGTAAGTGCTCTAGCGCAAGGAATTGATAAGGTCCACAAACTGAGAGTAGATCAGTTTACTATCCTGAAATAAGTTACTTTGATTCAGAACTGCTGCAAACAATCTAGTAATTCAGGCTTATTTACTTATACTTTTCCTTGAGACATCTCTCTCTATTCAAAACAGTCATGAGATGTAAATTTGTGTATTAATTCACAAATATGAATGATGTGAAAGTCACAAAGCACTCTGAAGCACCCRAGTGGAACTGAAGAATATGAATATTGTATTTAGAAATTACTTCCCTATATCTGTCTTAATAAACATAGTTAAACAAAAATAGTTCATTATAATCACAGGTCAATAATATGAATACAGGTTCTGTAATGGAACAAAATAGAAAGTATCAATCTGATGCACCTAAGAGTGTCCTAGGAGATTCACAAACAAGTGGCAAAGCACCGCTGAACTAATCTTTCTCCTGTCTTAAGTTGGCAGCCAAGGATACACATTCGCTTTCTCTCCTGTGGAGCACTGCAGAATTTAAAAGTAAGGGCACTGAAATAATCTCCTTCTTTTAAGTCAGGGGACTTCATGCAATCTGAATTTGTAAGCACTTTCTTTTGATAGGCCTTGACATACAATTTGCTTTCCCTTTTTTAAAGGTATATGTGATAATTCAGTGTAAAGTGAYTTAGTATTTGTACATTTATTTGCTATTTGCACTGTAAAGACTGATCTAGAAATGAGAAGAACTACCTGATGTAGCTTGCATGGAAATGCTTGTGGTGAGATCAGGCTGAGGGAGAAATAATGCTTTCTGTTTTAATGAAACAGCTCATTCTAAGCAGTTTCTCAGAGATGTGAAAGGGAGGCTTTTTTTCCTTAGAAATCCTTGACTACAGGTCTCTCTCTGTGCTAGACTGTTTTGTTCTTTTGTCATGTAGCAGCAAGTTTAAATATGTTATTCATATTCTTTAATGATTTCAAGGGCAAATTTACAGCCCTTATGTAGAAAGAAATAACAGGAATAATTGTATAGGAGCTGTACGTTCTTTAATACCTGCTAAAGATGCCCATGAACAAGACAGGATTGATATATTTATAAGAWCTTTATTTATTAATGTAATATTATAAGATCAAACTTTTCTCTTGGAGGTAGTGCTACATATTTACAGGTACAGTGGTCAATGTATATGATGTCTTGCAAAGCAGTCTATACTATGTATTAACTGTACTTAACCTTCACTGTTAAGCTTAATTCAGTACTTGGAACTGAAGAAATATCTTTTTTTTTTTTAAAAAAAACCAACTGTAATTATTTAACTAGTCCTGTCTTTTTTTTATAATGAAGTTATGTTAGGCATTCATTAACTATATATTACATATGGTAAAAAGGCAAATGATGATTACAAATAAATTCTTGGAGAACTCCAATATGTGTGGAAAGCTCACTCAATTGAGAATTCTCCTCTGATACATTTTGACCACTAAATAATTTGTGACAGGATTAGTCAGTGATGAAATAAACCACTGGCTYTTCACAGCAAGAATTCATCAGTGATACAGCTTTTTTTCAGGATAATCTTGTTTATAGAGCAACTTACTGCTGAGTATCTGCACATCTTCGTCATAAGGCKATCAATAATTGTATTTATTACTTCATATGGAGATATTCTTTACTGATTCTGTACTTTTCTGCACTGATACACAAGAACTCAGATGTGACAACTCCCCACCCATGCAGCTAAGATTTACCCTTTCTACTTCCAAATACTTTTTCTTGAGCTGATGCAAGTATGCTTCTCTCTGGAGGTATGACACCAACTTAAAAGATTCCTAAAGAATAATCATGTTGGAACTCTAAGTATATGGTGTTAGGTGCTAGGATGTCCATACAGTATGTATTGCTCACATATAATTCTTTTGCCTTTGAACAAAATTTTGGTTGCATTTTCAAGTGGCTGCTGTGCATGGAAGTTCTTGTGAGGGACATGGCCTTACTGTAAGCTTCAAGGTGTAAAGACAAATAAAGGATCTCATTCTGATGACTTTTGTAGATTTACAAATTACGAACTGCAAAAGCATTTGAGATGGGAACTGAGCACCAGCCGCTTTTGCATTGTCTTCACTAGCAAAGGTTTTAAAATGCTTTCACTTTGTGTCCTTATTGTGTCGTTCATTTCAGAGGATTTCGATTAGTTCTAACGTGTGCTTCTGCATTCCCTGTCCAAATACTCCTACCAATAACTATACAGAAATGGCATCTTTATAAGTTTGCAGAACAAAGGTAATAATTAAATAACTGACTGCTTATAGAAARCTGAACAGTTGTATATCTATCCATTGTAATGTTTTTGCTATTCCAATTTCAACTGTCACATTAACGTTAAAAAAAGAATCTGAAAGGATTCTTCTTCTGACAGCTAACCAGGCAGCAAACTTTGCAGACTTTATTTTTGATGCTAAGTCTTAGATAAAGCTTAACAATAATACTGAATACGTGGAGGAAAAAATGTGAAACGTGAGCTGCATCTCAAATAAATATTCTGCTGTGGGGACAGATTTGGTTTTCCTCTAATTATCTACCAGAATAAAATAAATGAAGCATCTAAATGAAGGTGAGTTTTAGAAGTCATCCTAAAGCACTTCGTTGTCAGGAAAGATTAATAGCTCAGAAATATTTGGTAGTTTAATTTTTCTTCGTCTTTATTGTGTTTTGGTTATTTTTTATCCTTTCTTCCTTTCATGTGATATGTAACATTGAAATGTAAGTTATGCTGAATCAGGGCAGTGTGGTTTATTGTGCCATACATATCATTTCTTTTTTTTAACAATATTCCATTCTTTACAGCTATTAATCACTAGCAATTATCTTGGCCCTGCCAATAATTACTCATTGAAAATCTGTAGCAAAACATACTTAAAAGTATCTAATCATTATAGTTCCAGAGTATGTACTGATCTTGTCTTAGTTTGYGGAATTTGTCTGGGTCACTTAAATACTGAGGTATGTGCTTAATATTTTGTGCATGTTTAAATATAAAATGAAATGCATGTTAGAATTTTGTATTATTGTTTAACAGAGGAAGTCTCTTCAGTTTTAGAGATCAGGGAAGGCTTTTTGATGCAGAGAACGTAAGAAATTGCAACAGAGTAAAGTCACATAGGCACTTGTGAACCTTGCGGGAGGGAGGAATAGGGAGGGTACAGCACAGTGAAAGGTATTTCTCTTCAAGGGTGTGAAAGCCCTGCATGACAAAATCCTTTCTATTTCATATGTAGAATATCTATTCTACATACAAAGATCCTGAAGGTAGTAGATATCCATATAAAGGTTAATATCCTTCTTTGCTGTATTAATTTCCTTGCTGCCTCTGAATCCTGTATCTTWGGGTAATGGTAGGCAGCGTACAAATACAGCAGTGTTCCCAAGAAACTGTATTAGTAGAGAGAATTGGAGCCATATACTCCTCTATAGGTTGAAGATACATGTCATCAGCTTGGTGTGTCTCAGGAGGAGAATCTGAAAGCAATTCTGTAGATTATTTTGTTAGGCTTATTTTAATACACTCCAAATCCATCCAGTGAATGTTATTTGGCYGTGCCAGACCAAGTACGTGCCTGGGTAGCCTTTCTAAAATTAATGGAGCAGACTATTAATCAAGTACGTTATGCATTTTGTTTTACTTTTTCTTGCTCTCTTTGTTAAAAAAAAAGGGAAAAAAAAAAGAAAAAAAGTCCAGCTAAAAAGTGTGTATCTGTAAAAAGAGGAGTTTATATTTTTTTAATGAAATTTTCCAGCAGCTAAAATATGGAGCCTTTCCCCCCCGCCCCAGCTTTGGTTTCTACACTGATCCTTTTTTTCTGTAGGTAATTTTATTCTTAATTAAAAAATTAATACATTTAATAAAATAGTATGGAAACTACTGATCCTTTACTTCTATCTATGTGGCAGTTCTGTTTCATGATTTTTTAAGGCCTGAGGTAGATCATCGCAATCCTCCAGTCTGATTACATGCTGAAACAAACATAATAATTTGTGGTTTAACTATTTTATTGAACAGCCTGAATTTTAAACTCCTTTATAAATCTGTTAAATGTTATCAAAACAGACCTTACTGTTTTTGGCATTACTATTGACTGAATAAAGAGGCTAGTCGTGGCCAGTAAACTTGATTTCTRTTCTGAATGTCTGTCACCACTAATTTCAGAATTATAGTTTACAGTTTACATTTTGTCAGCTATTGTAGCTCTTTTGACCTGAATTTATGATCTAGAGGAGATTTTCAGTATTAGATTAGCCATATGGTCATTATATCGTCATGAGGGAGCTTTCCCCTTTGAGTGAGAAATCTATTGTAAAAAAAGGAGGGGAAAGGGATGAGAAATGTATTTTAGTTGTACTTAACATATGCAGAGCATCACTTAGAGCAGATGTGGCAATGCCCCTTAATGTGATAGAGAAGAGGTCCATGTTCGTTTTTATCCAACTCTGTAGCAGGCAACCTGGCCAARATTGTCAGAAAGGCTGGCTGCGCCCCACTTGGAGTGAAATCCCTCTTGGGCAGTTGTATGAAGGTAGGGGCTGGACTGTGCTTCATAATGAAAGCTTTCTGTGCTTAAATTTGCTTTGGATTTACTTCTTGCAGCTGAGATGCTGTTCACAGCCTATCAAAGATGAGATAAGTGAGTTGATCTAAAGGAAATTTGCAYGATTAAATGAATGGCCTAATGACACCAAGCAGCATTTGAAGTAAATCAACATTTTGAATGTAAACTGTAGATTAATTAAAAAATCACTGATGCAAATCATTGTTTATATTGTGCCCCCAACATAAATTCCATTTTAAAAGGCTTCACAAAATTCTACTTTTTTGTGCCTAACTTTTAATCTCTGTCATATTAAAAGTTTTAATTTCAGTTTTTAAAGATTTAGTTGCTTAATCATTAAGAACTTATTCTTAAAATTGCTTTAGATTTGAGGTGCTAAAAGGAGTCTCAGACTTCTATGCAAATATTATATATTCTCCACTAGATGTTACATAAAAAATATTTGACTGGTGGTATAACTGGAAGCTGTGTGTATCATTCATATTGGGTCTGCTCTAAATGTCTTAAAAATACCATTTGTATCATCTCACTAATGCTAATGACTTGCTTTCCTGTCCTGTCAGAAACATTTATATCCTAGTTTATTAATGCTAATTAATCCAGAGACAATAAGAGAATTGAATTTTTCGTTGCTGCTACTGTTTATTTTGTGTCCCAGTATGACCATTTGGATTTACATGCACAGGTTCTTATATATTTCAAGAGAGAGAATATGGCATATTTCTCATTATTAGAAATATGAGTTGCTAACATAATAAAATCTGCTTTTCACTTACTAGAAATGATGAAGATGCAAACTCTGAGTAATACAATGACTTTGATTCAGCACTGAAATAGTCATTGACAGAAGAAAGAATTGAARCACTTTGGTAACCAAATGTAATTTAATCTATGGCAGATAAATCTATGAATAATCAATTCATTGTGGCCACAAAAATGAGTGTTTTTTTTAATTACTTATTATTATATTGCTGTTTTTTGTATAGCTTATCTTCTCTTGGGTGCTCATTCGCTGAACTTCATGCTTTTCTATGTGGATTTCAACCTTGAAGTTTATTTTTGTTCTCATTTTTCTTTTTCTTATTTTTAAATGTCTAGTGCCATTCTMTTCTCTGGATTTTCTGGCTCTGGCAAATGTCAAATATGATTAACTAATTTTCTGAGCTGGAAGAACCTTGATGTGGTGTCTCAAACTTTTGCAAGATCAGCGTGCAAACACTAACTAATGTCACTCTGTTCAGAGCACAAATATTAATGTATGCCAGTTGAACTTTTTTTCTCTAAATGTTATATAATTAGGAAGAAATTTTAGTCGAGATTTTGTAGAACTTCTGCAGAAAATATCTTATTCTCTTCTTACACAATAGAAGGTAGTTCTTTTTCCCCCCTGCTGTATAGATTACCCATCTTCCTCACTTTAAACAGTTTCTTTCTCTGATATTAGACAAAGTTAATAGTTCCTAGGGGGAGAATAGTATGTAATCTGTATTAGATGAATGTCAAGAAATTAATTCACACTTTCTACTTACGTAGTTTCTGCCCTAAAAATAACTTATGCTAAAGTGGTAGCTTCTTCAGGAGGTAAGTTCTACTGTGCTACTGACTCATTGGTCTAATATTACCTATTGAATTGGAAGTTATTAAAGAGGAATGTGGGTCTTCTACTGAAACAACTATTTAAAAACTGATAAATGTTTGTCTTTCTTATATTCCAAAGACATTTTTCCAGTCTTCGTATTTAATTCCTGGCTCTGGTGTTAACCTTAGTCTGTTTTTATGCTATCAAATTGCAAATGAAGACTGGTTTGTCCAATTAGACTTGAATCATAATGTTTTGAGATGCAGCTAATCTAATTACACTTTTATTGACATATATTTGCTTTCTTTTTGTTCTTTAAAATTTCTACCTCAAAATAGAGGAAAACTTGAAGATAAGCTAAAGAATATGATTGGTCAAAAATGTTTCTGTAAAATCTGAACTTTACAAACATTCTGATACATCAGAACATGCTATAGCATTTAAATTTCTTAGGTATTCACACCATATTACATTTTAATTTGATCACTAAGAAGCTTTTTGGCTTCCTCTTCTCTTATGCTGATTCTCAAAWGCAAGGAAAACTTCTATGATAAAATATTATAGACGAGGAAGGTTTTATCCAAGTATGTTACTTGCCTCTTTCTCTCTGTAGTGCAAACACAAAAATTGTTGTAATTCTTGAGGTTTGCTCAAGAAGAAGGAAGGTCAGCAATAAATTAGAGTGGCCGCTTTGACTCCTTCTGAATGGYGTAAAAAATTAATGTGGAAATAGTGGGTCTAATATATCTTTATATTCAGTTATTTGGTTAGAGATTGTAAATGAGTTTTAGTGGTAATAGAATCTGGCCTGGGGCACAGCATACTTTGCAGCGCTCACAACCAGCAGTAACAACCGGGAGCAAAAATAGTCCCATTGGCTCCCTTCAGCCGTAAGAAAAAGTTTGATAGCGAGGCTTCTCTGTGCTTGGGGGTGGTTAAAGCCTGGTGCTGTAAGGGAGARCATAGATGTTGGCATTCCATTGGTTTGGCTCCTGCTTGGTTGAATTCTAACAAAATAAGCTCATTTTGTTTTTTTTTTTAACRTAAACTCAGTGATGTTTCAGAGCATTCCTGGGAGCTCTGTTGGATACAGATGTTTGTTGTATCCAGCCATTGCTGATGACTTCAATGGAAAGAAGTGAAAGTTCGGATTAAATGTGGTCAGAAATTTGCTCAGATTATGTTGGATAGGATAAAAACAAATAACAGTTTTACCCTTATGCRTCAAGTACTTAAGTATATACTTAAGTGTTTTGCTGAGTTAGCCCTCTGTACCTCTGAGAAAGTGAAATTACTGTAGCTCTTAAGGCCATTCATCTTTTCCTTTTACCTCAGAGGTAAACTGGCTTCTTTAAATAATAATAAGTAGAGAAATCTCTGATGTTCTTAGATGTTACTTCCATCATCTAGGGCTCCTTATATGCAGCTTCTAAGCTTGACATCGCTTCAGCCTGAAAGGGGTTAGTGATTGTGCTTAATTTCCAAGGGCTTAATTTCAAACTAATTTTCAGTGTGTGGCTCAGCTTGTTTCTGGCTTCTCTGCCTCAGTAGTCTAGGCAGCCATCCAGCTGTGAAGCCGAAGTAGTTTGCCAAAGAGTGCCCATCTGGAAAAACTCTTAAAAAGTATCCTGTAGTTAAAGCTAAACAAAATGTACTTATGCCTAGTGAAATCCACTGAAGAGAATATTACAGAGGAGAGCTTTGCTTCGCATGCTATCTTTCTAGAAAACAGACTGCTCAGCAACACTGTAGATAAGGAAGTAACTGTCTTATTATAAAATTAATTTAATTGAAAACTAATTTCTTCCTCTTATAGGAAAGAGAAAAGTTGATTCTTTGTCTTCTCTACACATTCTGCAAATGCCATCTCATGTCTTCCTCTGCCAGAATGTGTTAATCACAGCCTGTCTGGTGTGAAGAAGAGAAGTAAAATGAGCAGTTGTTTCTTGATTTAAGGAACTTACTTAATTCTGTTGAGTACATTTTGAAGAGATAGTGCTGTGTCCTGTTTTTTTTGAGTTTTCCATAATTTATGCTTTAGTTTTCAATACAAGAAAACTGTTGTGTTTTGAAGTTAATAACACTTTTTTTCCCTCATGTCTTTAATAATGGGCAGTGTCGGCATCTGCCTGATCTTGATGCCTGATCTGTCCAAGTGGGCTCACTAAGTTTGCACATTCGTATAGGCAAGGTGATCAGTGGTTAGACTTGAATACAAATTATATTTTTCCTGACACTTCAATATGCTAATCATTTGAGCCTAAGTTTCTGCTATCAGCAAAATGATCTTCACCTCTGCTTACCCTGTAGCTTGCTAACGTAATCTATTTTTTTAGGTGGTATCTTGACTTACTGAAGGGATTCAGCTGCTCTCTTTAGCTTTCTTATGGCTTTCACATATAGCACAATTTCCATTAGTTGCATCCAGTAAAATGCTTTTTGAATGAAATTTAATCTTCAGAATCTTAGTTAATTGTCTTGTCTAAAATTATGGATATACAAATATTTAATTTGTCATTTTTTCCTTTTATATTATTGAATATATCTCCTTGTGTTGCACAGAAGCAGCTCTGCTTATAAATGAAGCTTTTTAGTTGGTCTGCAATGCAAACTCTAGTTACTTCTAGTTTTTTCTAATCTTTCTGATATGAAATTACTTCCCACCAGTATCATTTTGATAAAATAGATGTCTAAATATTACTACAAAGATAAATTGCAGTGTATATATAGTTTGTATTTGTGAGTATAGCTATGTATATAGAGCATGTGTATATGTATTTCTATATAGTGTAAAAATATGTTTTATGTCTTAGTTGTTTCCCTGCCATTTTAAAAATCTATATGCCATGTATACCTAAAACTACTACTGACTGTGATAGTTTTGCTTGCATGAAGTCTGGAGGGTGAGCCAATCTCGTATAGCCTTTTGAACTTTTTGTCTTAGCTTCCAGTTATTTCTTTGCAAATTCTTCATGTGACCACCGAACTGCAGTATGTGCTTTATACTCTCTCAAGAATGGCACAGTGCACAAATTGGTTTGGAAAATACAATTTCATGCAACCTAGGAAATGTTATAACAAATTGATCAGCCAAGGGCATGCTAAGGTACATCATTTTATATATTAGTAAAAGAAACAAATAATTTATGTGGAATAGGGCTCTGGGTCAATATTTTATTAGAGTAAAAGGGAATAAATTAATACATGACCATGGATTATATACCTGAATCCTAGTGGGAAGTTTTTATATACAAATGCATTTGAAGAATTATTTATTTGTAATGTATTTAAATGTCGGATTTAAGAATGGAAGAAAATAGTCATCAATCTTGGTGCAATTGTGAATTTTAGAGTAAATTTAATGATACTATAATTACCTCATGTAGTTATAAAAAATAGCACATTTCATTAACGTATTTTCACTTTATTTGATGTAAGCCATTAATTTACCTTACTGTAACATGAAAGCTCAACTCTGATTGTGTTAGCTTTCAACAAAGCATGTGCCATCCTTTCTTTCTGACAGATTGAAAGTAACGGATACTACCTTTCACTGACTGCAAAGTGTGTCTCAGCCTACAGGTTTCACCGACTTGGATGCATGTTTTGGAGAGAGCACTGAAAAAAAGCAAGCTCCGTTCTAACATAGTTGGAATTTTAATAGGAGCAGCTTTTTTTCATGAGTGATTTTCCAGATATTTCTAAATATTAAAAATGAAGTAATATTGTTTGAATTACCTGATGATATTCTTTTCAGTCTGAGTTTCTTTGTGTTGAGGAGACCCTCTTGTTTGAAGGGGATTTGAGTAAACCCATTAAGATACTAGGAAGGAGATAGAAATGATCATGTTTCTAATTGTAAACTTAATTTTGCTGAATTTCATATACAGTCATTAGTTTTTTCAGCATCACTAAAGAAATACTGCATATTGAGAACACTGAACATTGAGAAAAATTTGGGAAAATATTAGGTTCTTTTGGGTGTGCCTAAAACCTTATTTTAAAACTGAATTTATTTTAAAACTGATGTTATCTAATGGTTATGTTATGACTTCTTTTYAATATTTTGCATATTAAAATGCTGTGTAAAAGTTGCCACTAATGTGCTTATGGGTCTGCTTTTAGTTACGTGTTTGGCTTCAAAAATTGTTCTTGAGCTCTTGTTTCTGTACAGCTCTCTTTTGCCTGGGATTTGGCTCCTATAAAAGCACTGCAGACTGCTCCCTGTTATCCAGAAGGTATTCTTTCTGTGGGAAAAGTGTTAATATATTATCCTCTGCCCCTCTTCCTGTCAAAAAGCTGGCAAGAATGATGGCAGGAATGGCTTTTGTGATATGACAGGAATTAAAATCTGAAGATGATGACACCTCTGAAGCTGCTGGGGTCTTAATTCTTCTTCATTCTTTAAAATACAGAATTCCTGGGTTTTTCTTTACCCCATAATGTCTGAAGTGGGATATCTAAATCAGACATAAGGCCTTTTTCCTGCCTGAGAAAATAGCAAGAACAGAGGGATGAGGTTCTTTGTAGTTTCCGAACAAGTATATGCTCTGTTAAATATAAGTCATCTGACATTCGTTACAAGAGAACCTGGAGGAGGGGGAAGCAAAATTAGCCTAAGGAACCACAGAGGTAGAGGACGGGGAGACTTTAATAAGAGAGTTTCTCTGAGGTAAAGCCTGATAGAATGGGAAGTATAAGGATTTCAGATTGGAATTAGATTTTTACACGTCGACACTTAGCTGGAAATTGTTTCACAGACTAATTCGGTGGGTAGAAAGTACCAGAGTTTAAGTCAGGTTCTTGATCTGAAAAACAAATTTCACAGTGATTTCTTCTGACATATTTAAGTCCAGTCACTGTTCCATGCTTTATACATCAGTTGGTATGGTGTGTGCATCAATTCTCCATCTGGAAGATTGCTTTAAAAGAACAAGTCTGCCCTGCTGTTCCTTTTACCTATCGTCAAGGCAGTCGTCTTTGCCATGATAGATTCAGTTGATCACTGTGTAAGAGCATGTCAGAAGACAGAGTTGGGAAATGAGTCTGGCTTTCAGAATTTAGTACCAATATTTTAAAAGAAGACATGAATGTTGCTCAACTTTTTTACTGCAGACAAAAATCTATAATTTATAAATGAAAAGGTATAAAGGTATATAAATAATGTTTTTTTGAGGGTATGTTTAATATAGCAAGGGGTTGTAGGCCCAGGGAAATTACAGCAGTGAATGCTAGACATTCTTGTAAGACATTTTGTATAATATTGGAGTATAAATAYTTCTGCACTGCTTTAATCTGTTCCCAGCATTATTGGTTAAAATAGAAATACTGATTATTCAAGGGAGACTTATTTGGGCAGTTGTGGACACACTGTCTTACTTCTTCCAGAAACAATTTTAGTTGAGGCGCTCAAACCAGTAGTTCTGAACAGTTTGAGTGGTTTTCTTCCTTTCCCCTTTCCCCTTCCCCTTTGCTGCTTGACTTCCATCCACCTCCTGTATCTTCCTCTCTCCATGCTGTATTGCCTTGAGCTTCTGTAGGCTTTTCTAGTGTATAACAGTATTGAACGATGCTTAATAATGCTTGAACGATGTTAATAATATCTGATAGCTGTTTTCCTTTCTGGAAGAACATCACTTTAAAATAGCATGGATGTACATCAGAGCTGGAAATACCAATTTTTTCAGTTTGCTCTTACTGGAATACTGTGATTTGTTGAGACAAAAAGTTTGAAAACAGTATCTTTTAATATTTATTTTGCAAGKTTTTTTTTTGTTATAGCTTGGAGATAAATACAAGCATTTATTTTGCTAGYGTTTGGTCTTAAATAGATGTGGAATGAGCAATGAAGGAAAATGGAGATTATTCCTCTCTGATTTTACAGGAACTTTATTATTCTCATCAGCTTCAGGCCATCAGAAAGTTACTTGTTCTCAGATACTGCACATAATGAGTATGAATATTAGATCATAACTATGTCTGAGAACTGTTTGCTTATTCTCCTATTTGTACTCATGTAATAATGGCAAGGGAGTGCAAAGCAGGTTTTTAAGGGACAGCAAAATTAAGTGCTTGGGATTTTGGCTTGACTTAAGGAAAGGCATTGAACAGAAGAATAACATTTTCCCTCTTACAGATATCCTTCAGGTGTCAGTTCTGCAGTATCCTGGTTTTATTACATCAATCACAAGCAGCTTAAGGCTTCCAAAAACATAGTCACAGACAGATGTTGAGCCTGTCTGGGGATTAGAAATATCCTCTTCCATTAAGTATAAATTAACTTAATCACCAGGTATGAAAGATAAGCAGCATAAACATCATTCCCTGAAGCTTTCATTAAAATTAAAATTCTATTTAAAACTAGGTTCATATTTTCCATGACTTGATCCCCCTTCAAAGAGATTATATCTGCTATAAATTTTTACAGTGACAGAGTGACAGAAATTAATGTATTGGGGGCAGCGATGTTCTGTATAATTTAGCTTCTACTGCTAGTCTCCTTTTAGAAAGGGAGTTGATTGGCTTGTTTCTCAGTAAAAATTTGTCTCTAGACTCTGAAAAAATTATAAAGCAATAAACCTGCCTAGCACCCAGTCACCACAATGAAATGAAAGCATAAAGCCATATGACTTAGAGCAGCATAATCATCAACAGTTATTTTATATGTGTAGAGTTCAGCTGCTTTAATTAGAGAATTATTGCTGATAAAATGCAATTGCAATGTTGCTCTCTGCTCCGCTGGATTTCAGGGTAAAGCTCCTTTTCTGCCCTAGCGTAAGCATATGACTGCTTTCTAAGAATAATTTTCATAGGGAAAAGGTACCATGTGGTTTAGTTTTGCTGTTCTACCTTGAGACACTTGGTGGTCTAGTTTAATGCTGGTTTAAATGTCCTATCAGGCCTTAACTACTAGCTTTAAGGCACACACTTCTAAAGAAGCAAAAGAAAGAGTGGAGAAATAATAAGGCATATAAGTACTTTAAAAGCAAATAATGAACACAGGCAAATCTACTACAAATAATAAAGTCTGCCTCCATAAAGAAAATGAAGTTGGGGGCTATATTTAATGACTTTTTTTCTACAATATTTTTTTTTTTGCTACAGCAGAAGATAGCCCTTTGATGCAGGTTTTTCATTGCTTATGCATTATTTCATTATAGTAATGCAATATTTTCTGCACCATTCAAATATATTGCCGGTAAKAGCATAAGCATTCACTGCTGCTGTTACATAAAAAGTAATAAATCTTTAGCTAATACTGATATTATTCTTATAATGATAAAGTTAGAAATAAAAAATCTCAGTTAATAATTAGGAAATAATTCTCTTTTTCAGTGCATTGCATCTGAGAATCCTCAGATGCATTTCTTCGTTTTAATTATTTAAGCTGTGTATTAGGGAGTGGTAGAGAAGAGAAAATAGGTCAAGCRGCAACTCGGAGATCCAGCTGGATATTGATCACAGGTGTCCAGTATCTGGTTTATGACTSTTAAGTATGTCTCTCCTCTCCCTGGTGTGCTGCTGGATTGATTCCTGCCATAACCTGGTAAGGTAAGAGTGTAACCAAGCTAGGCATGTTCACAATGTCAGTGGTGAAGGCTTACAATGTTGGRTGTCTGCTTTGAAAGAGTTCGATCCATTAAACTTCAGTTTAAAATCCCAAGAGAATTAACTCAGCCTCAGTTTTCTGAGTTTTGATTTACATAATGGATTTGTTGGAAATCTAACCATTTTCTTTCCTATGTATTTCTTTTTAAAATACCTGAAAAATACATTCTGTCTACTCTGGAAGATACTAAGATCACAAGGAYGTAAATTGTCTAAAAATGTCGATTTTTTTTCCAAGGATAGTGGTGTAAATTCTCATTTGTTAATCAGGGACAGATAAGTCCACTCCWAACTATGGACAATTTTTCAGATAACTTAATGACTGGCTTTCATGCTTTTCAAGTTTCTCTGACGCGTTTGTTTCTCTGGCTGGCTCATCTTCTGATCTTTCCATGGCTGTGTGGTCAGGGAAAGGATGCAAGTCTTCCTTGTCCCCTACATGCCAGTGTTTCATGGATGGCTGCAATGGTGTTAGCTGTTCCTGCCTTACGAATTTTTTTATGCAATATGAAAATTTATTTATTTATATTATGGAATATTGGAAGCTCTTGTTTCCACAGCATTTTTCACACAAAAGTAAACAGCATCTGAATGGTCTTACCTAGCAGGGAAGAGAAGTGACCTTATTTCTGTAGGCRAAAACTGAGAAATTGAGTGCAGTGGGTCTCTGCACTGTCTCCTGTTTGAATTCTCCTGAATTCACAAAAATTCCTCTGAGCAACACAAGATTCAGAGCAGAAATGCTCTGTACATATACTTTGAAAGGAAAGTGTTAGTGTTAGTGCTCAGAGAAAACTTGTAGACAACTGTAGTAAGTAAATTCATTGGTTGTGCAGCTGCCTGACATGCTTCCTAATCAATAAACGACATTTCTTTCCAGACAAAATGTGTAGGACAGCACATTAGCTTGTCTGAGGTTCTGAGTCTGATGGAGAGGTTCTGATCTTCTCTGTGAAGGATACGAAAATATTAGTAGTATTCTCATCCATCACTTTGTGTCCTTAGTGTGGAGCAAATCAAGTTTTTAGCTTTTGCATTTAGGAAACACTCATTAGCAATGTATTAAGAAGGCAAACTTCCTCAGTCTTGTTTTCTTTCAAAAGCAATTTAATTTTTAATGGGAGGAATATTTACTTTTATAATAAATCTATCCCATATGAAGAGGCAGTGAAACATCCCTCTCAGAAAGGGCAAAGAGTGTGTGTGGATCTTATGGAGTTGATACGTGGTAAACAARTAATACTCCTGGGACAGAAAATGGAAAGCCTGGAACTAGCAGATACTCCGTGTGAGAGCTGCTTTGAATGTTGATGATAGACTGCAGGGGTTTCAGTTCAACTTTTTTAATAGTTTGATAAATTGTTTTGTTGTTGTTAAGAAATTGGCAAGACCATGGAGTACATTTTGAATTTATCTGTGGGCTCATTTAAAAAGTATTTGTTTGCTGATTCCGAGAAGCAAACTTAGGGTGCTCTATATCTTTCACCCCTCCAGAGTGAATGCAGTATTAATTATTTCTGTTGTCAGAGTGCCTTGCTCAAGGTGCAAACAAAATTAGACTTGATCACGCTCACAATGAGATTACCATCCAAATGAGGTAATCTGACTGCTTTATTTCTCTAATTGAGATATGGATTCTTCTTTTTTAAACARATGGAAATTCTAGTTCATTTCAGCACTCTTCCTATTTTCAAGAGACAGGATATCTGCTCTGTTTTCCAAATGCATTTTGTATGATTTGAAGTTTGATAACGGCAGCACTGCTGACAGTTAACTATGTTAATAAAAGTAATTGGGTTAATTAATAAAAGACAATTCATGAATGACTGTTACATCCCCAGCAGTGTCTTTATACTGCTGTTTCCTAAACAATTTACTTCTGTGAATGCACACACAAATACCATAATAACATACGCTTATCTATTTCTTGGGATGTCCATATACTATACTGGTGAATGGGAGAATAGATAATTTGTCATGAAAAAGCTTCTGTGTTTTTAACTGTGTTAACATACTCCTTGCTTTGAGAATAGAGGCTCAGCTTAGGGAATAATTATAGCCTCGGTATCCAGAACATAATATTTTCTTTTCTTAGGTAAGCAGCTGTCAGCTGATACAAAAATTGCTTAATATTCCTTCTAGCAATGCCCTAAATGTTAAATATACCAAGYGAACATTTATAGCTATAGTAAAACTGGGTAAGAATTGTGATATTAATATCAACTTGACAGCTAAAATTTGTATAAAAGTATACAAAAATATTGTGAATGTTGAAGCCTTTAATTAGTTGTTGCATATTTGTTTTCCCCTTAGCAGCTTGTACTTGCATAAAGATTAAGGCCAGTCAGAAGAAAAGGGATATAACATAGATGGAAAAAAATCTTAAATTAATAWTCGTGTGTAAAAGATAAGTAGTCTTAGATGTAGTTTCCGTAAGCTTTATTAATATTGAAATTCTTTTTTAAAGATGTGGTTAATATTTTCCCCACAGTTGATCATTTCTAAAGAAAGATCTGTCATGAGTAGCTGAATTAGAGAAATTAATGTATTGAGGTCAGACATTAGTATGCAAATTAAACATTGCTTTTATTTTGTGTGGCACCAGAAGCATTACCTTATGTTTGACCTTTCATTCATTTAGTCTGACTCAGCTATGTCAGTCAAACAATTAATTCTAAGTAGCAACTTTAAAGTATGGGGCTCAGCTTTCTTCTCCTTCCTTTGTCTTCTGAAAAGCCTGTAAGAAAGGGGCTAATAGAGAGAAAATCTTTGCAAGTTTCTCTTTTTGGAGACTTGTTTCATCATCTTGGAGTTTCTTATCCCTCTGCCACAATTGCACTGCGGTGCTTGTCCACAAACACGCTGCAAGGTTTTCAGGGAGACTAGGACAAAACCGTTTGTGTTGCGCAGGAACTCCCAAGATGAAGTCCTGAATGAGATCATACATAAAAGGTTGCTGGAGTATGAAAGAACTGCATAGTAAATATTGCATAGACATTTTTTAGAGTCTTGTAGGTAACCACTACAGAAATATGTACTCCTGCATTTTGCAGTTAACTGATGAATTAATGGTATAAATGGAGATTAAAATCCCCCATAATTTTCACTGCTGCTGTTCTTCAAGCTGTATTTCTGCTTTGCACTTTACTGATAATGCTTACACCAGCCTTTGATATGATGACCCCTTGGGAGTTATGACATTCAGTTTACCCTTATGGTGTGTAGATGGCAGATGGCAACTGAAATTCAGRAAAAAAATGTAATGGTGCATTACAAGTGAGTGTAATTTATCTAACAGTAGGGAAAAAATATGTTGTGCACTGTTTCCTTGCAAAAATGTGCAGATCATAGTWAAATTCTGATTTTATAGATACTGAGTCTGGTTGTAATATTTCTAGCGAGGCAGTTTTTCTTGATTAGTTGGGCTGAGACCAAATTGAGTTTCGGTACGTACAAGTATGTTGAATAGAACTACAGAAAATAAACTTTTATTGAAACTTTTATTACTGTCTGTGGTAGCAATGGAGAAATATACTCTGACTATAGTCAGTGTAAATGCTTCCAGTTAAGGTGAGCGTGTGGAATAGTCAAGTCTATGTATCAATTCAGTTTCACAGATATGGACAAGGTCTCATGCAGGCTTGTTTTTAAAAGTCTTGGTCTCATTAAAAACACAGAATATACCTTTCACTTGAATTAAGGTTATGTGATCAAATTTTTAAGGACTGTAGTACATTAGAAAATCTTGGCAGGGAAAAAAAAACTGAAGAATGAAAACAAAATATTAAACTTCATAAAAGCAGTGACCAGTAAAAATAATTTAAGAACTATATTCTCTTTTTTACTTAATGGAAGTATAAAATTTGCAATAAAGATTAGAATTAAGTTTTCTTGTTCTGATTTATACATTATGAAAGCCTATAAAATATTTAAGTGGAAAGGAAGAGACATGAAATTAGCATACCAAAAAGCTGTTTCTATTTAAAAATACTTTTAAAATAAGTAATATGGCTTTAGGAGCCATTCCAATGCAAGTTTGAAGAAGGGAATTGGTTTTGAGACGTTACCTATGATCTCAAGGAAGCTGCAGAGTTTTTTTTTTTTTTTCTGTAGGACAGGGAGGGAGAAAGAAATTGTAGATGACAGCTTAGGACCTCAGCTTTATTATATTCTATAGTATTTTTTCTTTGACCATAAAGCCATTTTTTCTATGATCATAAACAATTTCTATAACCATAATACAAATCAAACATAGTCCTGTTTAATAATTTGAATGTCTCTTCTAGGCAATAATTTATGTTCCTTTTTCAGGCAGGTGGAATCTTCTGTGTTTTTTCCRTCACTTAATACTTTGTCCTACTTGTAATAACAGCCAAGCAGAACTGGGTAACAGAACTATTTCCCTTTGGTTTGGGATCAAATGTGAACCATTATTTTAAACAGTTATTTTTGTTTTGGATACTGAACAGTCTTTTGAAAGCAGAATGTGGGAAATGGTCTGAAAAAGGATACCTGCTTGAGAATATATCAATTTATTTGGAGCCATACAAGTGATAACAGACTCTCATCACAAAAATAAATCCCTTCCTTATTAATAGAGATGGGAGCAGATAAGGGGATGCACTGTGATGATCCGAGAGATCYCTTCCAGTCCTTCCTTCCCCATGAGCAGATAGTCATATTACAGTTATCACTAGCTGTGTTTCCAAATTAGCTTTTTCATAAAATTTAGGGAAATATCCTAGAAAAAATCTGGAAAATGATACTTAGAAAGAGAAACATGAATACCCCAAATAGATTGTGTATCCTCTAAATTCTTCATGCTGTTTTGTAACTATGGGCTGAAGAGGAAACTGATTTGCAGAACAGAACTGAAGAGTTTTTCTTGAATTCTTAGAGTGATAAAAATGCAAGTAAAGTATCTTCTTAAGAACATCATGTAGATTAGCTAGTCCTCAATCTTTTGAAAGGCAGCCGCTGTGGCCTTCGGGATCACAGAGGCAGGCCACCTGTGCGTTTGCTCCAGAAAACTAATCTCCTGCTTAGAGTACCTTAATGGTGTCTTAATGCTTTTTAACTTCAGCTTTCCAGATACCTATATGGRTTCAAAGCAATGATTTCCTCCAAATTCAGGCAGATTGCTATGTTCAAGTCTTTGATTTTGAAAATATGCAATAGAAAAGTATTCTGTTCATGAGGAGCTACTTCTGGAGGGCTAGGGATATCTGAATGAGATATCTGTCACTCTGTATGGATAGTCAGTGACCAAGCACAGTGTGCCTTGGAGCAGGGACAGAAACAAGAGAAAGCTGAAAAGCAGAGAACAGGGGCTAGGATAGTTTGRGTTACAAAGATGATAATATGATTTGATTGACCCCTGTGGAATAATAAAAATATATATATATATATATATCAGTGGAAAACAGTAAAAGAATGAAGAGGAGAATTTCAGATGCACAAAAGGCTGTTAGGTATTTGCTTAGAAAGTCCTTAGAGTTAGTAGACTAATTCTATTTCTGCATTTATAAACCTCTGCCCTAAATGTCCAGGGGATCATGTACACACTGAATGTTTTCAGCTCACACAAGGTAGAAGATAACACTGTGCCAATTTAAATTTCCCAGCCAACTGCTGTTCTACCACTCTGCTAGGAGAAAATGTTTCACTGGAGGATTAATGAGCAGCAAAGTTAACAGTTATGAGACAAGCACRTTTTAAAATCTTGGTTAGGTGTCCTACTTCTCTTTCTTAATAAATAAACTTGTCTTAGTAACTATTCTGGGAACACGAAAGAGAACGAAAATGGTCCAGATGGATAACTGACAAAATTACACAATTATTTTTTCTGAAAAKAGGGGCTTTTTGTAAAGGTGTAAATGTGTATCATTTCCCCAAAATAATACATCTAGAGCATTCATTTACCACTATGTTTTGAGTGTTCTCTTCATTACCATTTAACATTTCTTTGAAGATAGGGATTGACAAATGAAAGGCTGAAAAAGTCTGTTTTAAACCATTGCATTTCCCCAGAAGTTCCAAAGCCTGTTATTTCAGCAGCAATTTGTGGTGGTTTCAGTCACTTTTAGCATGCCTTATTTACATATGTAGTCATTCAGTACTGTCATTTTATGCAGAAAAAAAATAAATTGAAATTAGCTCCTGAGCCATGCCCTGTGAATGAATTTTCACGTGTGTCCTCTATCTCGCGGAACCAGATCTTCTGATGATTAATTTGAGGGCCAAAATTAGGATGCATAAAAAAAGCGTCTTTTCCGATGGAGATCTGGATTTGCAGCTGGTGGTGGTACTGTGCGAGCTGCAGCCCAGCACGCCGCAGCTCCTTCGCTCGCGGGGTCGCTGGCGGGGTACGGCCGCCTCCCTTCCAAGGCTGGAAGGGGYCGCGCAGCAACCAGCAGCTCCTGAGGCTGTCTTGTATTTTCCTGAAGCTGATCCCTGTAACAATCTCCTCAGCATTTTCTGTGAAAAATGAAATTTAATGGAATTTCATCTGTTGTGCTTGTTTCTTTAAAGTAAGACTTAATATTGTTTAACTGAAAACATTAATGATTAATGAATAACGTACAATCCAAGATACTCTTAAATTTGAAACTATAAAGTGTTTAGGTTTTCCTGTATAGTAAAACATGATTAGAATTCTGTAGAGGCCGARCTAAAATTATATTACAGAACAACATAGCCTTTCTTACTGAATATAAGTTTTCACATTTGAAAAATTAGGTCAAGGCCTAATTTAAGTGACTAAAGATTGTAATTTTTCAATTCCCTAAGAAAACCTTTAAGATTAATGGAAGCCAATATACTTATCATTTTTTGGCTGTACTTATGCTCACTCTCTTGGCAGGTAGGGAGACTCAATGGCTACAAAACTATCATCTAACTGTTCATGAGGAAGAGCAAAAATAATAATTTATTATTTGCTTTACTTTAGCTAAAGACAGACATAACATTTTAAACCTACTGTGCCATTTGTTGGACAAAGACTGCAGTATCTTCTGCCACTCATCTCACTAGGGCAGTCTGATACTATAAWTTTGATTTCATTGTTAACTTTATTTAAATGTTTTTTGTTTAATCTTTTGTGGTTTTGTAGATGGCTGTGAGGAACACATCCACCAAATCATGCCAGCAATTAAAAAGCAATTGAGTTGGATGTTCTGTAGCTTTTATCTTATAATGGAAATTTTGTAGCAAGTGCATGAAAATCTAAGTGTGCTTCCTTCACTGTGTGGTTTCTTTATAGTCTGTAGTGAACACACGGAAAACTGTAGTGAGGAACCCTGTCTGCACACAGTGCTGGATGAGCTTGCAGTTGCAGGTTGGACCAGACCTTCTGAGGTTCCTACCTGAATCAGTCTGTGAAACTATGAATTATAATTATACCTCAGACCATTAGGGATCACCTTGTTGACAAGGCRAAGTCTTTCTTACTGGAACTTATTTTAACTTTTTTTGAGGCTTCACTACTTAAAACCCGTGGTCTCTGTAACACGTATGAAAAGAAGTTGGTGGTGTGGGTGCCTGTATACACTGTCTGGTCAGATTATAGTGCCCAACAGTACTTGGTTATCTCATGGAGAAGAAATTGGAGGTAATATCTAGTAATAGAAGGATTCATGCGTATAAAGTATTGAAAAGCCGTTCCCCCAAGGGATTAAACAATCTTTGCAGGTACTAGTTTCAGGGTAGGATTTTTTTACTATTCTAGCTACCTAATATTGCAAAAGTAGCTTTGTACCAGACCAGCTTCTAGGAGAGAACGTTATCAAAGCACTGCCTCYTTAGAAACTTTTGTTTCTTAGCAAATCGTCACAAGTAGAAATATTCAGCTTTGGTGAATGTAAGTGTGGATATAAAAGAAGTRCCATTATTTTAAAAGTTTGTTTGCAACAATAGTTTTGTTACAAGAACAGAGGCTTTGTGCAGTGCAGCATGACGGCTCATCAGAGCAGGCCATGGCCTGGCAGTTGCACTTACCGAGACGTTGAAAGAGGTTAAACACAGATGTCCTTTACAAAGAGCTGTCACAACTGCAACTGAAGTTCAAAGTTCATTTGAATAAACTTACAGCTGACATTTCGTGCAGAGAGAAGTTTCCAGCCTCAGATCCATGCCAAGCAGTGATACTGGTGGTTAAGAGCCATCTGGGAGGTCTTGCAGTTGCTGAAGAGCTGCTGCATTTTGGAGGTGTGAGAAACGTCTGTAGCTGTGAATGGCTGAGTAAATAAAGAGCTCAAATTCAAAGAGGGTTGARAACTTTGCCCCTGAAAATGTCTTTTAGAAATTAGATATCACAATTTAACATTTTTTTTCAATTATTGCATTTTTTTTTGTAGAGTGACTTTATCTTCTTACAGTTGCCATACATTTATTTTCGGAATACCTATTACAAGAAGTAAAAAGTATTACTTTGAAGTATTGTACACTGAAAGGGGACCTAGTAGGCAATGGAGTAAATCTCTTTCAGGGAAATTTACCAAAAAAAACGAGGCTAAAATAAAGCATGGGATATTTGTTCTGGATGACTGACTACAGAATAGTTATAAGAAGGCTAAGGAAGTCTGCTGTCTTTTAGAAAATGAGTTGGAAGGTGCAGATTTACTGTATATTTGACTTGATAATTTTTACAGTACTGTGGGTGGATAATAACCACGTTGATTGTTATTCTCTGCTGGAATAGAGCTTTATGAAGTACACTAAATCTGCTCAGGAACACAAAAGATCAATGTAGTTAAAGCACTAATTTTTTAGTACCTAGTGTGAATTATACTTRTTCTTGATGATGGGTACTTAGAAAAATGACTGGAAAGAAAATGAAAACCTGAATATGCTTAGTGGGTGCCAAATAATTACCATCAGCTCTCAGACTTTCTGAACTTACAATAGCAATCTTTAATTTTATCTAGATATGTCAAAAGCAGAAAAAACATAGAAAAACATATCATGGTGAATAAATATGCAACATTTATTTCAGAACATCATTATCTCYGTAAGCTTTTACTTAGGGAATTTGCCAATGACAAAAAGCATGAAATAATGTATTTTGACAGTATGCACAGAAGATTTCAAGCAAAAAATAATGGGATTGCCCAGAAATTGTCTTCTGAATAGTGCCAGTATGCATTTGTGTATATGGTAATGCTTGTGAGCGTTGCTAGAATTTGTCCTTTGCGACTCACTTTTTGTTCTTTACTTATCAGAGAAGTTACAAGCTTTTGAACACTGCCTGAATATAAGTACAAATAGCATTAGGTTATCACATTCTCTAAACACTTCCCATGAAATGTTTCCTGCACTTCCATGAAACTTGTTTTTTTTCCCGCTTACCTAAATTCATTGGATGTGTTGATAGTACCTGTACTTTGTTRTTATTTGGTGATTCCTCCACTGAACAGATTCTACATCGTACAGACCTCAGAAGGTTTCTTCATCATCACAACRACTCTACAGAGAGAAAAACAAGTTCTGTGCTGTGTGCAGGGAGGAGTGTTAAAATGGATAGAATTACTCTGTGTTTGAAAAAAMTGGACCTATATACCAGCCAGTCTTGCTGATAGAAGTCAGGTCAGATGGGAACAGAGAGCAGAATTCTCCATGCTTTTTAATATAGCATGTTTTTCTTATTATTTATGTGATATTTTTAGTGAAATTAGTGTTATTCCAAATATAATAAAAAACATGGAGCAGCTCTATAACTACATAGGAATTCTGGCTTTGCTTTTTCTTTTTCTTTTTTTTTTTTAACAGAAAGAAATGGCTGATTTACATTTGTTTATTTTCCAAGATTCAATGACCTCTGCAAGATTCCTATTTTCTGCTACAGGAAAAACTTCCAACAACCCAGATATAATTGATTTTCTTCAACATGTAACCTACTTTAAAAGAATCTGAATAGATGCTACTTTTAKCCACAGCAAACTTTTTAAGCATTTAAAATTTATTTTTTACTTGCTTGAGGGATTCTGAGCTTTGCTTTAGAAGGCTGCTGTCATTTAGGTATCAGTTCTTCAGATTTGCAAGTATGCTAAATGTTCGAGGTGCTCAGAATATTTACATTTCAGATTAACTGGCTTCTAAGGTTGATTTCAAGAAATATTTTTTCAGTTGTACTTTAAAAACCTTCATTGAGGAGCTTCTTCTAAGCCTACTTTACAAAAATGTTTGGGTTTTAATATTTTACTATGTGGATTTAAGGAAAAAATAAAAGGATCTTCTGTCTTTTTAGTGTCTTGTTACATCAGTTTTATCTAGTGCTGTAAGGAGCATTACTGGATAGGACAAGGAAGGGTAAGAAGAGAAGGAAAAAGGGTTCTTCTTCTTTTTTTTTTTTTTTTTTTTTTTTCAGACAAGAAGAGAGAAAAGCATTGTCCCACACCAGGGATGCAGAAAAGAGTCTGATATCAATCCAGGTTTTTTTGTTATTAAAGATCAACTGAAAAGATTTTAGCAGAAAATGCTAGAGAGTCATGTGGAAGATGTATTGTCTTAAGYTGTAATTTGAGGATGTAAAATCACCTGTCTCTTCAAAAAAAAAAAAAATCTGGTTTTTGTCATTTAGTGGTTAGATTGATAGCTATCTCCCTGGATTTCTGAGCACTGGTAATGGGATCGCATATTTTTGATAACTTTACCAGTTTGGGCAATGCCCAGAAGTGATACAGCTYGAATTTGTTGCCATGTAATAGCTGCAGAGTAAATTGCTGGCCTACTTCTAGCACATAATTACCAAAGGTCCATATAAAAAGAATCATGTGGGGTCAGTGTGACCATGCACGTGTTGGTGAACATGCATCCATTCTTTTGGGGGGTGATGGGGCAATGAACCCAAGATTTTGGCAAAGGAAAGGTTTAATTTAAAAGATGAAATTTCAACGCTGGCATAAAAGTGATGTGATTGTGTGCAGCTCCCCATCGTTTCCAGGGGAGCTGTGAGTGACCAGTAGCTCTCAGAATTAGGCTGTTTATGATTTGGCATCTCTTTTTCAATCATATCTATAGATGTTATTTTTGGCATCACAGAATATTCTGCTTGCAAGCTTTTTACATACTAATATAATGTGTTTTCTATTTTAGGAAACCTTAGTGCTCATGTTTGGTTTTCATTACTGCATAAATCTCAGAATAAGATCTTATAATTAAACAAATGTTTCCAAAATGACAGTATTGARTCTTACAAGGGTAACATTATCATAACATACAATTGTTTTTTGTGCCACAGACCTCAGACTTTGGAGCATGTGTCAGACACAAAAGACGAGCAAATGGATGCAGGACCACCAGACGGTCTGGAACATGACGCCAACAGAAGTGCAGATGCTGGCCTACCCTCCCTGTGTCTCAAGCAAGTGTTTCCGAAGTATGCTAAGCAGTTCAATTATCTGCGACTTGTGGACAGAGTGGCTGCGTTGTTTATCCGTTTCCTTGGTGTTAAAGGGACAACGAAGCTTGGGCCAACAGGTTTTCGAACATTTATAAGGTTAGTGATGTGAAGATTTCTTTAAGAATTGCATAAAGTATAGTAGAGAGTTTAGAAACTAGAAACCCTGTTGTGTAGCACTACTGTCACTCTGCTTATCTTAAGTTTTGCTGGATAAAAACAGGCCCTAATAGTGATATATTTTTAGCTCACAGATTTAGTAATCCCTTCTGAAGGAACTTTTCCACATAAGATCCATTGAATTGTTGCATAATCTCTTGTAAAATGGATGTATTTTTATCATAGCAAGTTCCCAAGGTAAATGCTTAAGGGCATAATACAGACTTTCTCCTTTATAATTACTCTTTTGCTCTGCAGTTCCTCCAATCCTGTCATTTGGTGTTAGAACGATGGAAGTTATTTGCATGGTGGTGGCTCGCAGTGTCACAAGTACAGTGCTGCATGACACCCCAGAGTTGGTTCTTGGGAGTAAGAGCTCCTGTTTTCATCCTGAGGGAGCATCATGACTGGCAGACATATAGACAGACAGACAGTGTTGCCAACGACCCCTGCAGAAATTGTCATGGTTTGCCAAACTAAGAATTGTTGTGGAGATCCTGGCAGGGAGGTTGTGTATATACAAGAAAATGTTCTCTGAGATAAAAGAGTAAAGAGGATTTAAGAATCTGAGATAACAATTGWTAACAGCATAACATAATTGATACTATGCAGATTTTTTTAAAAAAATGTATTATTCTGTATCAACCATTCTCCCAAGTGAAAAGATGTTACGGTTCATTTGCTTATTGCAGCTGATTCATTGGAGTTCCCAAAGCTATTTTTTGGTGAATTTGATGTTTTGTAGTAGAGATTTGCTAACAGGTCTCTCCCAAGAGGCAGATAATGAAGCCAAATTATAGCAAAAGTCATTTTCCTCTGAAAGCCTCATATAAAACTTGCACATGCGAAAAAATAATAATCTGAAGTACTTTAGTACRTCACTGTAGTAAAAATGACCTTTTCTTTAACTTAGGCTTTCCAAGAAAGGACTGAGGAAGTAAATTGTGTGCATATTGTCTTAATTCATCTTTATGGTATCCACTTCATGTAATATACTACACGTGAGGATTCTGAATCAATTACACTAATATTTGTCCTATTGTGCTTATTTTTTCTGCCCATAAAATAAAGGCTAAGTATATATATTTATCTCTCCCTAACTATATTACCCCCTTACTGTAAATCATTATTTCAAAAAATGCATGAGAACAGCATGTATCAGAACTTGCTAAATAAATTTTTAATTGTCTTTAGCTTTTGTGGAAACTGCTATGGTATCATAAACTCAGGGTTATTCATATGGTTGAAAATAAGCAGTTGAAACAGAAGAGTGCATGTGAATGACTTCCAAAGGCTGTTAAAAAAGAAATACTGTATTTCAGTTTATTCATAGAACTGACTTTTCCTTGTCACAGGCATGCACGCACTTAAATTTCCACATTCTCTATGCTTACAACTTTTTTTTATAGCTGCTTGCTGTAGATATGGAGCAATGGCCGCTCAAAGGCRGGTAAAACGACGCTGGTAGAGGATTATGGAGTGGGTAGGGATCTCTGTGTTTCAGTCGAGGTGTGTATTACAGTCTCCAGCTCCTTATGCTGGCATTGAACATCCTGACACAGCTTTGAGGGAAATACTGGTATGAAGTTTTTGTGTGTTGCTGGGAAGAGGTACACCCTGTGTTTAACGGATTTGTGTTCCAGTTTACTCTACTTAGAAAATAGCCTGCTGCTTTTTAAAGGTATGTATACTCCTGAACTCTTTAAAGCTGTCACTCTAGATACTCTTGTAGACTGAGTCTAGTGGGAATAGACATAATGAAGAGTTATCTTCACCCTCATAATTGTATGTAGAGAAGCAAGTTATGGAAACACATGTAATTCAGGTATCATGAATGAGAAAAATAATAGCATGGTGATAGAGATAACTTCCTTTTATGTCTCTTGATATTTGGTAATGAGTCTAATCTTACAGAAGGTGCATGATACTTAGAGTAAGGTGAACATACACTGACCTGTGCAACTTTATSTAGTAGGTACCCTTGGGTCTTCATTTACAGCAGATCAGTAACGCTTGGAAGATACTATTTGCAGTCCTAGTCAACATGTCAAGTTTCTAGCAAGCCTTAGGAATACAACCAGATTGGTATTTAAAAGTTATGAAAAAGTGACAGTTGAGATTGGGTGATTCGAGATTTGATTTTGCCAGCTGTGGGGGCGTAGCCTTCTGCCCTTAAGAGACCATTTCCAAATGCCAGTTACTAATGCATTGTGTACTAAGGATTTGCATCATGAAATTGCAACTTGCAGTGGCAAAGAATTCAATTTATTTTTTCATATACTTTTTATTTCTTTTTTTATGGATATATCTGTTATTGTCATGGTACAAATATCTCATTTTCTGTCTTTCATTGACTATGACAAAAGAAATAAGCAGGAGCAGATGTACTCTTAAAATACAGAGATCTGTTTTCTATGCAGAGGCCTTTAGCATTCAAGATGAATACAAACAATTCAAATTATAGAAATTACAGATATATGTGCTCTTCCCACAGAACAGTGCAGGATTGTTTCCATTTCTGAATTTACTATTGTTTAGTCCAGTCTTAATTTGGCATTTTTCAGATGAGCAAAGTATAAATGCCAACATTTCCTTTTAAAATAATTAAAAATTAACATATCTCAATGAAATGGTGTTTAGTTTCTGATGACTCTTAAATTAAACTTTTTAATACTAGCAAATATTTATTTTTTACCCAGAGGATCTTTACCATCTGCATGATCCTTTTCTAAAATGCTCTCCTTACTACTCATTTCAGAAATAAAGTCATGTTTCTAAAATGTGTGCTGTGTGTCTTTTTCACGAATGAACTGGTACACAACTGTATGTGTGTGTGGAGAGGGGAACGACTGCAAAGTATCCAACCAAATTTTAGCTAATCAAAATCTACTGCCTTACATAGTTTCTTCATTCCAAAAATATAACTCAAAGAGAGACAAAGAATGTGGCTCACATCCTTATTTAGATGCTACCTGAAGTTTTAAGGACTATCTAGACTGTACCTTGACTATTCTCTATTTTAAGGCAGTCTGGTTAGGCTACTGAAGGGGCAGGATTTTTCTGAATTATCTTCTTTTTTTTTCTGGCTAGAAATTTTGGCCATGTGCAGTAGTTCCAGCCAGGCTGCCAGACATCTGGAAATCCTGGACAGATGGTTAATTCTCATATACTGATCAACACTATACTGCAGACTCAGACCACACAATTGTCAGATCTCCTAGACATGTGCTTATCACCAAATGCCTAAAATACATCTGGAAGAGGGAGAGCTGTTGTTTTTCCTGCAGTGTTGAATAACAGATAGGATAAATCTGTTCAGTATTCAAACATAAAGAAGTAATTCTGTGCCAGAAAGCTTTCCTCCAACCCTTTTCAGACCAACGTATCAGTCAAATTAATATAATATAACTCTGCCTCATGTAGACAGTCTATGCAGATTTGTATTGGATTTTGCAATGTATCAATTCATTCCATTCTGTTACGGCCTCAAAAAGAGTAGTAGAAATAGTCTAGGAGAAAGCTGTAATAGTCAATCAAGTCATTTTTAATAGAAATATTCACAATTTTCCTCTTTTTTTTTTCTTGTTTATTGCAAAGCCAAGATAAACCAGTTAATCCATAACATGACTGCTTCCTTTTTGTTGCTAGATATTGACCTGAGATTGAATGTACAAGTCTGATTTAGATGCTCAGAGCCCTTTTTTTGGCTGTGATGATGTCTGTGATCTGAACTGGTAGCCAGAATAGTTACATACATGGAATGATTTGTAAGTGAAAAGTTTAGGGCTTTTACCATGTCAGGYATGTACACTTAATAAATGCTGATTTGTTTGCTGTCTACTGCAKGCCTTTTGTTGGGCTCAGCATGTTTTCGTGGGTGGGTACACGACATGGGTAAACTTTTCTTTCATGGTTCTCCCAATTGCTCTCACAGAAGTTTTCCTAACTTAGAAGTTTGGAAGTAATCTATAAGCTATAGATTACTATAGTAAGCTATATTTTTCTTTATTTTGTCTATATTTAACAGAAATTGCAAGCTGAGTAACAGCAATTTTTCAATGGCTTCTGTAGATATCCTATACATTGATATCACGAGAAGGTGGAACAGCATGGGAATCGATCACAAAGAATCAGGTAACAGTATTTTTATTTGAAGATAATGAAAGCTGGTTTTTTTTTTTTTTGTAGTTTTGCTAGTTCCAGCACGCTTCCAACTTCCAGTAGAAATAATGGGAGCAAGACATGCATATCTGAGGCATGTGTATGTGCAACAATATTCTTCTGTTTAGTTCCAAGGCAGTTTCCTTTTGTCTATAGAATAGATCCCTTGGTTTTCAGTTTATATGTCAGAGCAAGGGGCCTTCTGCGGGCCCCTTTTTTGTGCTTGCAATTTTGCATTCATAATTCTTGTTGCTGTTTGTGGAGGAGCATTTAAAAACATTTCCAGTGGAGCCTTTAACTTAATTACAGTGTAAGGAGATGTGTCCATATTAGAGTAACTTACATGGTCTAGCAAAACAAATAAGCTACTCAGGAGCTAAAAATAAATATGTTCAACTTCTCTTTTTGATTTGACTCTGTTCTCTGGTTACTTTAGGGACAAACAAAACTACCTGTATTATTTTTCTTATTCCAGATAATTCCTCCCCCTATCAGKATACTCCTCACTTTCATTTTCATTGCCTTTGTGGTTGGTAATGGAAGAATAATAGGTTCCTGCAACGACTTACACAATGCTCCACTATTAAATTGGCTCCAAAGTCTTGTAATTACCTAAAGCTGCATTTTGTCAAAAAGGGAATTCATTAAGTAAAAAACTTCTTGGAGCAATAAGGTGGATGTTCCTGTCAAGGTACCACAGATGGCAGTTAACTTACTACAGTGGTGCTGGCAGTAAACAGAGAGGCTTAAATCCAAACCTTTAAGGATAAGTATGCTTCTTAATTATCATTTTAAGGGCTAAATGTTCTCATGTTATAAACCAACGCTAAGATTTTGCTAATTCTTTGGCAAATTAAAAATAAAATCCAACACACTATCTCCTTAATACTAAATGTGTAATTTGGTGGCAGAAACATATATTTTTAATTAAGTTATTAAATAGATAAATTAATCATAGCACCAGGAAACTATTTTTCAAAAGAACAACTATAAACTTGCAATGCTACCTGATCTATTATTARGTCTGTGTTAACTTTTCTTCTTTTTGCATTTTAAATTGCTGCGGCAAAGCAAAATGCGTATAATCAGTTCATATAATGTTGCTCATAAATATGTTGTGGGGTTGATGTTTATCTTTCACTGTTCTGGTCATCAAAACAAAGTGCTACAGAAAATAAATATTGCTATAACCAACAAAATGGAGTTCAGTTCTGACTTCTGTCAGACTTGCAGCTTTTCCTCTGGGCTGTACAAAACGCAGCCATTGAGATCATTTTCCCATTGCATCTTATACAATCTCAATTTGAAGCCTTTCTTTATTCCTGTTACCTGTGTCAGACTTGTCTCTCTTTCCATGATACCTGCTTTGTTACGTGGTTATTCCAGCTTGCCATTTGTAAAGAGAGCAAGAATATAGAAAAAAATGCCTATGTAGAAAATTATATTTATTTAAAAAGGCTTTCTTCTCAATTAAATTTTAATATGTATTCAGGACCCTGACAAAACTTTAAATCAAGGAGATTTAAACATTTTCTCTGCTGCTTTTGCACTAATTTGTCTCCTTTTATTTTTATTTTTTTAAAAGGCTCTGAGGTTTTGATATCCTTCCAAAAAGCTTGTGCTAGGAAATAAAAATGTTAATTATTGTCCTGTGAACCAAATGGGATTTGAAGCCCTCTTTGCACATACAGGCAGGTGATGATTACCAGTGGCCCAAGAATAGTCATGCAGAGATGAGTTAGAGATGCTTTCCTCTGCAGTCACATTTTGCTAGCCTGACTTCTGTAGATGTTGCTGAGAAACAAAAGTATCCATCATGTAGCAGAAGAATTTACTTCTGAACTGCTGGCGGGTGGGGAGGTGGAGAGGGTGTTACATGTTACACTTCCCAAGATAAACTCATGATGAATCTAAGGAACAAAGCAAGGCACTTTGAATCAGTGCCATGGCTGTGAAGTAAASGTGACTTGCTATACCTGAATGTATATCGCAATTTTAGGACTTCACTCTAATATTCTGTGCAAATAATGAACTCCTAGTTTCCTCAGTGGTGTTCATCTTTTGTCTTTCGCATAGCCTGTGGTTTTGAAGCTCATGTTTTTAACACGAACCTCCATCTCAGCACTTAACAACTTATTACAGACAATTAGTTGTGCTCTCTGCTACAAGCAGCCCTTGGTGGAAATTGTACTCCTATTTGTCCGTTTAGGATCATTATTCACTTATGTCACTTTTAAGCGTTTTTACATCCAACTTGGATTGTAAACCTCAGTTTAAGTGTGTTCTATGTATGGCTAAAAGGCTTTTATAAGAAATACATCTACCCCAACAAGAGATTAATTTTTCCTGTGACTCCCTCTTTTTTCCAGTTTTAGAGAAGAGGATTAAATAACCACACTAGGCTGAAGAGTGGAAAAAAAGAGGCAGTAGCAAAATGTATGCAGCTCCTGCTTTCTAGTTCAATAGGAGAGATCACTGATTCTATAAGAAAACATACAGAAAAACCTCACCTTCTTCAAGAGGAGTTGTGCCAGTCCCATGCAATACCATGCCACTTGGAGTGGGCTTCCCATTGAACAACCTCCGACAGGGACATTGGAAATCAATCATCTAAATTATTTATTCCTACATAAGGAATAAGTAAATAAAATTAGAGCACTTAAAGATGTCAGACAAGAACAGACACTATGCAAAGTTGTTTGCTAAATAGCACTAAAAATTCTCTAGAATTTTAAAGCCCAAAAGGAAAGTGTGTATTATATAGTGTGAGCTTATTCCCAGCTGCCTCACAGATTTGCTCTACGACCATCACATATCTTCCTGATACTGCAGTGGATGGTTGGGAAAATGAATCTAAACACTTTCCTATTACACAGTTGCCTTTAGAATATTAACCTATTATAAGAAATCTGTCACAATTTAATAAGGAGGCTAGATAGAGCATTTCATTCATCTCTCTTTTTAAAATTCTGTATTTGATTACATTGCTTATTTTTTGTGGCTTTATGTATAAACATGAAAATCAGTTTATCTACTGAAGAAAATAGATCTCTCTCAGATCGCTCAGATCTGTACTGTATAAATCACATTGTTCAATTTAAAGTTACTAACTGTCTTCAGTTTACTTGTATCCACTGTAGAGTTCATCTATACTCACTACTTTGGCTTATAAGACAGGTTTTTCCTAAATTCCTTTCAAAGGAAAACAAGCTAATTGAAATGTCAGTGTTTTCTTCCTACATTACTTTAGCACTTATCTTTTGCTCACACTAAAGAGTTGGCATTCTTACAGGTAATTAGTTTTCGCCACAGTGAGAAATGGTTATATTAGCTTTGGATCCACAGTGATAACCCTTGGAACCCAGAGCTGGCTGTATACATCCAGATAAGTGGCGTAACTTTTTGGTATCTATATTTACTGTATTGAAGTTTAGAAGTTTCCCAAAAYAAAATCCTCTGCAAACCTAGTTTTTCTAATTGGTCTAATTTATAATTTTGTTCTAAATGGTAGCGCATTATTCCTGCACCATTAAAGGACTTTGGCAATACTGGATGCTGGAGGTAACACCAAAATGCCCTATTTTTGTCTGTCAAGATGGATTGCCAGGATTTCATTTAAATCAGAGTGGCGTAAAGCAATCCACCTAGAGGCTGCTTGTTATAAGCTAGCATGCTTATCACAGAGCTCYGAGTTGGTATCTTTCCAGAAATTGGTTCAAAATATATTTTTCTTTAAGAACCTGAACATCAAGGTGTATACTCCAGTGTCTTTTTGAAAGGTTAAAATAGCAGAAGAATCAATAAATCTCCAAGCTGAGAGTGACTTCTTAGATTTGATACTCCCTTTCCCTCTATGAAATAGATCTGTAGTGCCCTCTTGCATAAACATCAAGAATCTCAATGATACACATAATTTTTTGTTAGAGGTTTGCCTAGGTATGACACTTACAAAGTGATTTGTGTGTCATCTTTTTTTTGAATATTTAAACATACTTCACAAATGTTAATGGAGCTTCTGTTCCTGTGAAATAGGTATTATTTTATCTTGCTTGAGCATGGGTATTCTATAATATCCTGTGGACTGTGTATATGAAGTCAGATGAGGTACAAGGTGAATAATTAAAACAGACTGTTCAGAGGACTGATGGAAGGAATATATCCAGTCCTAAGATCAGAAAGGAGAAAATGAATGCATATCACACAGAACATAGTATGGCTGATTGTGTGAATTACTGTACTAGTTTAGGCAGGTTAGTGTAGGCACCTAAGTTTCACAGGTATGGAAAAGTTTCCAAGTGCTGCAAATAGTATTTAGTCAGGTTTTTCCCAAAGATCTGATACTTATGGAAGATTTGTGTATTTGCATTTAGAATTTCAGTATGGATATAAGTCATTTATGTGGTTGGTTGATAGAATTTCACTGGCAAAAATAATAGATGTACAGATGAGTCTTCAAGCCCAGAATTGAGCTTCCAGAATTGAAGAAATGTGTTGAAAGTCTCAATGATATAGATGTTTTCTGGGTGTTAAAAAAAAAAGGCAGGGCGTGAGGAAATCAAAAATCCAACACCGTAACGTTTTGGTATGTAATCTTATCAAGATATCTGTGCGACCTGGCTTTGCATTTGGCCCCCGTCCAGCTGTAACCAACACAATAACTATTGCTGTAGTGATAAAACAGCAGCTTCTAACTTTTTCATTAAATGCTTCATGAGTGTCATTTTTTAGGAAGTACATATGCTACCAAAGGTGCTTTCTCTGCCTGTAGCTCACTGTGACTGATAAAATATTTATTGAGCTGGCAGCTGCTGCTTTCAGATAAACCAAYGATTTCTTTGCAAGCTGTTTTATAGCCAAGATTGTAAGCAACTCCAACTGCACTCTTAGTTGAGAGAAATTATACTTCAGAATGTAATTGTATTTTTTAAAAGATKTCTTTCCAGCGGCATCAGTACACTAACATTAAGTTAAAAACCCAAACCTTTTAATATCTCATCTTAAAATAATCTTCTAAAGTGTATGCTCAAACARGATGCACCAGTTAAACACAAAACAGCTATGACTGTTCCGTGTTGCTGGCATTCTGAAAAGCTGCATTATTGTCTGGCTTCCTGATTAGGAATTAAGTAAGGTATAACTTCAAGGTTTAAAATACAATAATTAGTGTTAATATGCAGCCACTCTTTCCACTAGCTGTGTTAATATACTATTAGTATGATGTGATCAAACAGCATCTGAAGAATTCTATCCTGCAGAATGTAGCTTCTGCAGGTACTTTTGTTCATGAAGGGGCTCAGCAGAGTTTTATTATAGCAGAATTTCTTGGCAATGCTCTGCCTTCCCTTCTAACATGMATTAACTGGTTGTCTTTTGTGTCACTGAAACAAAATTGCCATTTTAGAGGTCCTGGCRTTAGTAAAGTGTATGCTCATCTGGGAGTTCCATAGAAGAAAATGAGAATAACTAACATTGCACAAACAATGATTTTTTTTAATTTGTTTTATTTTGTTTTGTTTTCTGGAGGCATGATAGATATTGGAGTCCTTTGGAATAAGTAAAGTCTGTATGACAAATCTATTAAAACCTAACCCCCAACTGCTGTCTCCTCATCTGAGAAGACTGGTAGTAATACTGGAAGATTGATACTTGGATTTCCATTTCATTTCTATAAATCTATATCTGAATGGTTAAGTTGGTAGTGTTTTGAAAAAAGATGTGAGAAAGAGCATCTGTAGGAAACCTCTGTAAGACAGCTGCTGATGAATAAAATCCATTCCAGTATTTGGTGACTCCCTCCATTTGATGTCATGAGCCAAATACGCCTTCTGTGCATACCTTTCAGGTTCCAATTTTTGCATTTGGCCTTTGGAGAAGGACAATGTGCCCAATCTCCCATTTGTAGCTTGCTTTAATTAATATCGATTGGGTCAACAGAGAGTTATGCCATGAGAAGTTACACTTTTTGCATATACAGTGGTTGAGAATATATTTACAAAAAGCATTGGGACTGGATTTCTGAGTAATGATGGAGTAGAATATGGAGTTGGATACTAGTGTAAATGCAATCTCAGTCCTTTCATATAAGAAGGTGTAGAAGGGCCCAGTCTAGCTTTTACAGCAAAATACCTTCCTTACCAAAGTCACCAGTGTGACTGACAAAATATCGCCTCTTTGACCTCCAAAAGGAAGGCTAGAGATTCATACATAACTACAGTCTTAGCAGATGGAAAGCAATGCTTAAGAGAACTCACTTTTGTGATAATGTGATACCAGTAATGGGATTATCTTTATAGTACTACAGACTAAAATGCCATACTGTTTGAGCGGTTCTGCATTTGAATTTTTGTTTTAGATCCATCTCTAAAAAGACAAGGTTTAAGTGACCCACTTCAGTTTCACATGTAACTTGTTTTTCAACACAGGTGGATTTTATTCYCTGAAGCTCTATATGTTAGTATGTATTTGTTTTGGTTTTAACTTAACTGTTTGAGGCAACAGAAATCAAGTCTGATCTTATGGCAGTTTAACTGTACAACTTCTTAAAATCAGTTGTTGCTGCAGCAGTTTTCCTCTGGATGCCAGGCTGCTGGTCAGGCTGATATTTGTAAAAATTAGTCTCTATTTCTGAATAGCTTCACTGATGGAGAATATGATCCATCTGTAACCCAGCCTGGGCATACTTGCTATACTGAAACACTAAATGATCTGACGTGTGTCATACACAAAGAAAATGTTGTCTTTTGGTCTTTGAAGGACAGATGGATTATTTTTTCTTAATAAACATTCTAGATGGCTACTGTCTAAATTAAAGTATGTTAACTAACATGATTGCATGTGTACACACCCTGGCACATAGGCATTTGGTCCCAATGCTAAAGAAAGAAGAGTATTTTGTCTAAAGAATGTAGTATGCTRGAGAATTCTGTGTTATGAATCTCCTATGACCTCTTTTTCCTTGCAGGGATGTGTTGGCAAGCCTTTGTGGAAGCTTTCTTCTGTCTAGCTCAGAAAAAATACAAGTCACTCCCACTTCATGAGCAAGTGGCATCACTGATTGATTTTTGTGAATACCATCTAGCTGTTCTGGATGAGAAGCGCCTAGTTTGTGGCCGAGGGATTGTGGAGCGCCGAAATGCACTAGTTACTTGCCAGACAGATGGACTTCAGCTTACACCAGCTGCTCATACATCCCTCCTGAATCGTATGGCCACAGCTAATAAGCTTGCAGATTATAGAAACCATCAATAATAATGGTGCTATTTTATCAGGGCAAAGCAGAGAGAGACTGATGGAATTGAGAATTAATTCCTGGGTAYGTACAGCAGGAGGTGAAACAGAATCTTGAATTCCTACATCTGATAGTCAGAGTTGTTTTACAGCTTTTTTTGATTTACACTCTTCAAAAAGTCTATTGCAAGGTCCCATTTCCAAATAATGACCCTTCCTGGCAATGACTATTTATTTACTCCTCTGTACACCTTGAGTGACAAACTGTGTCTTTCTTCTGCTTGTATAAAATACAAGATTGAAGCATGAAGACAAACAACAGAAAATGGAAGGGGATGATAACCAGCATCATGAGATTGGTTGCACTGCTTTAGAGGCATGCTGCACGAAAGGAATTATGTTGCTTTGTATGCACTRGATGTATCGTGGAAACCAAGTAAGGATCTGCAATCTAAATACCAGTTGTGTGCTTCCGCAAACTAAAGCCTGGAATTATGTATGTGGTCAAAATTTAGGCTTTGACTATCTTTTTTTGGGACTGAATTTGTTGGTATCAGTACAGATTTTGTTCATTTCCTACAGCTATGTACTTCATATTTTAAGTTAACCTTGAAACATTGAAATCATAGTATTTTTGCTTCTGTTTCTTCATAAATGACTTTGCCATGACAACTGCTGTTAAATTTTTAAAGAAAAATTAAAGCTGTTTACCTTTTTTGCTTTCAGAGAGCCAATAAACTTATTCACAGAAAAATTAACTTTGTTAAGTAAAATTTGGTGAATCAAGTGGTGTTTCTTTTTTTCAACTGCTAAGCACTGCTTCTGCAAAGAGCTCTGTAAGGGCCCCTTTACGATGTAAAGGCCTAAGAGTTCATTTAGAGTCCAGTGAAATCTATCCAGTCGCTGGCTTCTGGCTTCAGTATTCTAGGCYTGTTTTTTATTTTGTTTTGGTTTTGCTTTTCACTGTTTGCTATCCTATTTGGACCTGTAGTAGCATCTAAAGTAGTTTTTTTTTTCCCTCTCTCTTTGCATATGTTCTTATTTTTTTTCCTTAGATAACAGTATAATTCTCTAGAAATTAGAACTATATTATGTAACAGGATATTTTGTCAAGAATGCTGAACTATCATCACAGCTTTTTTGAAGGAGTTATACAGAGTAGTCTTATTTTTAAATAAATGAAATGTGAGTTCCATAATCATACTTAGGGGGGCTTAAGTAGAGACATGAGGACATGTGAAAGGACATGAATTACTTGGCAATTCAGGGCTGTTTAGTCAAGTTTTCTCTACTTTTTTTTTTTTTTTTTTTTTTTTTTTTTTTTTTCTCATACCTGTACTTTTTAGTTTTTCCCAACATGAAGACATATATAACTAATTCAGTTGTATATGTCTTTTAATAAGATGCTTCTTTCTCTTTATTGTCCTGATGGATCTTCATATACTGCTTTCTAATTTATTTGTATAAGACAATGAACAATGAACGTTTTCAGTTTTTAATATATGCAGAAAATTATCTTAGCTTGATGCCTAAATGCTGTAATGCCTGGCATGTCAGAAGTACCCTTGATAAAATCTTATGTTTTCAATATGATCTTACAGGAAGTGCATTTTTAGTGCAGAGGATTTAGGATCTTTGCACTCATTTGATGCCATGGACTAAATGTATACACAGTACTGAGTGAATTTTTATTTCAAGAAAGGTTTAGAGTTTACGTTCTTGATTTTAGTTTAAGTAGCATGCATTTTTCCCAAGTGGAAATCAGTGGCAAGGCTGYACAAAACAGAAGTCAAGCTGAGCCCACAAGAAACTAAGACTCAGAATGTGTTAATATCAGATACAGAAATACCACCTTATCCTCTTGTCTCTTCCTGCACACARATAATAATAGTAGTAGATAATCTGTTTTTCTGTAATGGCTAGACTGCTTGAAATTTTATRTATTGTACAGTTAAGAGGACAGTTGTGGACTAATGCCACTGCCYTCAGCTTTGGTTAAGTTTCATAAAGATTATTGCGCTATGAAGATAAAAGGCCAGACTCCAACGTTTGGCATCTGTCAGAACAAATGAAGTGGAAAGGGTCATTTTTTTCACAGTTTTATTGTAATGTATCTGAAGACACTCAAAAGTTGAAAAATGGTTACTTCTCATTTTGTGACATCTGACATTTGTCTTGCGATTGGCAGTGTGTTACTAGAAAATAGCTTACAGTTTCTCTCATCTTGTGATTGATGTCCTGTAGAGACAGACTTGGAGGACAGCAGGATTTGAAATGTTACAGATGTGAATGCCTTTCCTTAGAGCTTTCAAGTAGTACAACTCATGCCCTAAAATAACAATTTTTTGCTACTGTATACTAGTTACCCTGATACCTAGCTGAAAGAAATTAACTATTCTATGTAATGAACATTGATAAGATCCCTCTGTATTTTGATGATCTTTATAGTCCACAGATCTAATACAGATTTTTATACCCTGTTTGCACACAGGCTATAATTTGGGCAGTATATTCAATTTGTCTCTTACTTCTAATATGAAGGGTCCCTTGTAGAATAATCAAAATATTCAATTATCTTTCTCTAGTAATACAGTGTTCATATATTTTTATAATTGGAAAATTGAATGCTATATTATTCTCTTCCCAAAGTTATTTAGCATGCACAGCAATTTCACATAGCCTGTAAGTTAGTCTGTGCATACGCAAAAGATACCAGAGATGCTTAATTCAGAATATGAATGCTAATCGCTGATGATAATCTGTTAATCCTGAAGTACCTTTGCAGCAGAAGAAACAATAAATGAATGACGTTTCATTTTTTTAAAAAGCAGTACTTTACTATATATTATTTTTTGAGGATAATACAGCATTCCATTTATAAGCATACATGAACATTGCATGCCAGTGAAATCTTTCTCATTATTAGACACATAGGGGCTGATGTTCCTCACTGAGTCTAAATCAAAATAAATCACTTAAAAATCTAAAGCAAATTTGAGGCACCTGAGTCCAGAATTTCAGTCTAGTCTGATCCACTCCCTCTAGGTTTGTATGTAGCCTGAACGTCCCYGAACATGCCAAAATCCAGCAGGTTAGTCTTTGTTTGATTTTAAGCTGAGTTCTGTCTCTGCATATAGCCAGAGCTGTTGTAGTCTGAGTTACATGAGATTTGTCTTCTGCCTAAATTCCCTGCTCACCCCTGCTCAGGGCCACTTTCTCTGAGAACATTTATTATACCTCAAAGCAAATCACTTCACTCGCCATACAGTTCTGGCTACCTTCGTTAAAACCCAGCTGCAAAGGCAGGTACCCAGCTGATTATACAATTAACCTGTGTTCAATACAAGCCCCCAGTTCATCTGCTTCCCATTTCCAGGTCACAGCCTGCCCCAGGGGTGACTCTTCTGCTTGCTCTACCCCCGTGCTTGCACCARTCTTGCATTCAGCCTGTGGTCAGGGAACCCCTTGCGATGAGGAGGGTTCTTCTCCTCTGTCTGTGTTTTAAAAGAATGAGACTTGAGTGGTCTTTTGAAAACAGGGAATGTGAATATCCTCATGTTCTGAGTGCTAGTGGCCAAGGGGCAGGAGGTCTGTGGCGATTCAGCGAGTGGGACACGAGCATTGYTCCCACGCTGCTGAAGCCCTCTGGGCAGCGTTAAAATCCTAGGAGGAGCTGCCGACGGGGTCTACCTGGGTGGCGCCTGGACTCTGTTGCTTCTGCATGAGCTGTACGTTGCTGACAAAGCACACGTCTTCCATGGGGACGTGTCTGGTGTCCAGCGYTGTGTTTGCTTGCTAGTGTGAAACGGGAGCCGAGTCGCCGGCCGCGGCGTGGGTTTCGGGCTGGGCACTGGCAGAGCAGCACTGCGGTAGCACCTCTGGTTCCAGCCAGGCCTGTGTCTGACCCTGTTCTGATTTCCGTGTGATGGACTGCGACAATCTGTTCTGAAATATTACCCAGTTCCCTGTAATTTATTCTCTTTTCCATCATGCTTTGCTGTTTTCCCTCTTAATCCCATGGTTCTGCTTTTTCAGCTTGCCTAATAAACTGCTGCGATCAATTTGGCTGAATCCAGTAGTTTAACTTCCCGGTCGCTATACGACCTTTTCGGTAAGCTGAGCATCTTCGTTTTGAAGGAGAATCTATCCTGCTTCATGTTTCCGAGGTCCTAGCTGGTTTTCGGTGACGCTAGCACGCCTCAGGCCTTCGCCGAGCCAACGCGTCAATTCTATGTTTTCTGCGCTCGCTCGGGAACGCGGATTTCGGCAGCTTTCGTCTGTGAGCGCTGGCCGGAGCGGCGAGCCCGGCTGGGGACTGGCGCCGGCGCTACGTGAAGAGCTGTAAGGGAGCTGCGCGGCTCGCCGCAYGCCAGCGCACGCGTTCCCCCGCGGCGTGGGGAAAGCGGCCAAAGCGGCACGAACTCGCCCTTCGGGACTAAAATGCCGTTTGCGCCGCTCGCTCACGCATGGATCGGGAAACGCCGCTGCTGTTTGTTTCTTTCCTTCCCCCCCCCTTTGCTTTGAAAATGTTGCACTTTAATTCTGCGGATGTTTTGACGTCCTTCAACTGCCTGATGGCCATATGTATATTTTATTGCTGATGAGAACGGTTTGCGTTTGTTACTATTTAATGTTGATGGTGTAGAAAACACCACCCTGTAAAATATAAGCTGTGACTAACTGGTAAGGTGTGTGCGTGTGTGGGTTTTTGTTTGTTTGTTTGTTTGTTTTAATACGCGGTTTCGGTTAAAAACCACTTCTCAGGGCGGGAGAGGAGCCGGGCGGGGCGGGGCGAGGTGAGGTTCTGGAACCTTCCCCCGGCGGCCGTTACCGCCGCCCAACGGCCGCTACCGCCGCGGGCGGGCAGGGAGCTTCGGCGGAGGGGACAACCCGGCGCGGTCCGAGAGCCGTACAGCGGTACGCTACGGCGAGTAGGTCTTCGACTTCGGGAATCGGCCTTTTTTTTAAGTACTAAACGGGCCCGGGGCAGGGGCACGGGCGTCCCGCGGGAGGGCGCCGCCGGCGGTTGCTGCCCGGGCGCCGCGCCCTGCGGCCTCCTGCGCCGGGCAGGGCGCCTGGGCGGTGCCGGCACGCGTTCCTCACCGGCTTTGCGTTTAACAGTGTAAGGCACAGAGGAGGAGGACGCTCTCAGTCCTGCCGATCGGAAGGATGGGATTAAGCGGTGCCATGAAACATAACAGGTTGAGTTTAGTAGTCTGAGGGATGTTAACAGAAATTCCCTTCCAGCCTTCTTAGGTAGCTTTTCAATACAGTTGTATCCAGTTGTACAGAGTTAGTATCCAGCAGTTGCATTCTGCCACACAAGGGTGTGTTAGAGGAGTCTCTGCAGAATCCTTAACGAAGGGACTCAAATGATTTATTTGAAACAGTTGAAGTTTTTTTTTTTGTACATATATATTAAGGCTGTTTTAAAACACATTGGTAAACTAACTTGAAAACCTGTATTTYGAACTTCTCACGACCTTGATTTTCTTGTCATTAAGTGTGAGTTAGCTAGCTGTTCTAAACACTTGAGCTGGATTCAGTTCTGGTCTGGTTTGTATTCCTAAACTGTACCTACTGCTGGAGGATCTGGGATCCTGACACTTCTTGCYTGCTTAGCTTTCTGCAGGCTACCTAGGGAATCTGTGGTAGAKCCAGGGTGGAGGCCATGGCTGTTAACACCTTTACAACACTCTGAAGCCCTAATTGTTAGGGGGGAACCCAGGGAGCCAAATTTCTCCTGATGTGCTTGCAGTTTCCAAGTAGCATGCACTGGAAGTGGTGGGAAAGCATGAAGAAATACACAGGAAATTTGTATTTCTACGCAGATGGTATCAGAGCTGTGCATGGCTTGCGCCCTGGTCTGTTAAAGGCCTTTACCCAGGCAGAGGAAAGAGGTTAAGTCTCAATAATTACTTTGCATCTCTTGTTCTGCAGAGATGTTTTTGAGCATATCCCTCAGGTGCTGACTAATTCAGGATCATGACTATTAAATAGATCATAGATGTTCTTGCTATTTAATGATATCTACTATATCTACTGTGTCAGATAGCTATCAGAATATTACTTATCAACTGATAGATTTGTCACTGTAGTCTTGAATGAAGTAAGTCACTATCCTCCTGATTGTTACTGTTCTTCATCAATGAGAAGGAAACAGATTGTAGGAATCTTATTTGGCTTTTGAGACTATTAACAGCTGTTTGACAGCTCCATGAGCTTGCAGAGGTGCTACCKTGTAGTTCATGATTTGAAAGGAGGAGAAGCAATTCGCACATCTGTTCTGCACTGTGCATTTTCCACCTCTGATCTCCCATCATCTATAAGATCAAAGCCTCATAAAGCATGGAGCTGTTTATTTCATTAACACTTAGATGAGGGACATTGTGGGGATAGTGTGATGAACTAGTGTAGTATCCTATCAGTTATGAATTCCTCAGAATCACTTGAAAATAAGGCTGTGTTTATGATTGACTTTGTAAATGTACTGAAGTGYAGCAGTGATTTATAAATGCCATTAAGAAATACTTCAGTAATAAATTCTGGACAAATTATGCTATGAGAACCTATACTTACGCAGATATAGAGATGAAAATTTGGGGTTTCTGTTTGTTCCCCACAGAAGCTAAGGAGTGGGGGAGTGAAGGAAAGAGAGCAGTAAAGGCACTTAAGATAAGACCTTGTTGAAAATCCTACTTGTCTTTAGTATCAGAGCAACAGATCTGCAGAGGAGTGATTTTTTTTCTTTTTCCCTTTCCCTCTTCTCACCTGTGGTTCTCTAAATTTTAACCAGAGTACTTTACTTACTTTTCTTGAAATTCTTCTTCTCGCAGCTTTTAACTTCCAATTTTCTTTTCCTCTGCTATTCCTCTTTCAACCTCCTGCCGCCCTCCYCCCCATTGTCATGAAGGATGGGAGAACTATACCTTTCCCTTTCTTTATCCTGATAATTTTTGGTATTATCAAGAAGACAGATTATTGAACCCCATGGTTCTTATTGATATGGCTAGTTTAGAAAGGATTGCTTTAAAGAGGAGTTTTATCTGAAGAACTTAGCACTCTTTCCAGCAGCTGAGCTMCCATGCAGGCCCAGGCAGCTGAAAGTGAACGTGGAGATTTTGGTAGGTCAGCTCATTCTACTTCCCCTACCGTGCCTTGTCTCAGCTCTCCTTTGTAGGAAGCAATACACCCAGATTTTGTGCTGTGTGTACCTGAAAAGCAGTGGTGGAAGTCTGCACAGACTTTTTCACTACTGATTCCTTTATCTGCAGTYTCTCAGATATGTGGGTGGATCTGCCAGGCACCTGTCTGCTACAGTCCAAATATTTTTAATGGCTGTTCCAGTTTCTGTGACAAACAASCAGATCAGTCCTTCATGTGCATAGTTGCCTTAGTCTCTATATTCAGCATTTACAAAATTTCCTGATAGCRAGCTCAGTAATGAAAGCAACGGTTACTGAGTGCTGCCCTTCGAACAGGCTTAGGAGTAACTGCTTTCTCTGCTTTTGTGGCTGTGCATACTTGCAATCCCACACTGCCATCCCTGCAGCAGTCTCCTTGTGGCCTTTTTTTGCCAGCTTGCTGTCAGAAACAARTCCTATGCCCATCCTTCTGCCTTGCTAACCTGCAGCTTACGATAGCCTGATGTCCCAAATTTCTGAGCAGCTGCTTTGTTTAAAGATATCTTGTGCCAGTTTGTTGTCAGGAGCAAACTGCAGACAAGCTGGCCAGGCATGGAGGCTCCAGAGGTGTTCTGTGCAGCTCTGCTGCCAAGGATCAGCTTTATTCCTTTTGCATTGGTCTTTCTATCTTGCTTCTGTTCAGACTGAGACATCCTTTTATACTGGTGTAACATAGTCCAGTCCCGGTCCAATCTCAGTCCAGTCCAGTGCTCCAGGTGATGTCTCCTGGCTATTAAAGGGCAAGGATTTACACTTCTTGTCATGAGGAGCAGGGAGGAATTGTTTGGCCACTGACTGGCACTGGACCAAGCTGGTTAGCCTGATGCTTCCTTGTGCTTCGGTGTTGTGCTCTGTAGGTTACTCACTTACGGTTTTAAGTATTGTAAAATCCTAGATTGCTTTCTGCATGGTACTAAATGGAAGTGCCTCATCCAGGCTTTGTGCTGGGCTAGGCTGCAACAGTTGTAGTAGAGGCAGCTACTAACTGAGGCTGTTTCCTCCAAGTACCTGGTTGTTCTTTCCAAGGATGCTACWGTGTGCTTCTGGCTGCCTACTTGAGCAGGAACAAACTACTCCAGGTACAAACTGAGCACCTGCTTTTCTCAGGCAATGACTCTGTTTATACAGTTGTCATCTCCTTTTGTAGATGCTGAGTATCAGCACTGGTAGTGTACTTCTGCCTGCAAGCTATTGCAGGTTCTGTAGCGAGCGCTCAGCTGTACTGAGTAATTAGAAACTTGTCCTAAAGTATGTGAGTGCTGTCACTACCTATCTTTATGTTTGTGTCTCTAGCAGTGCTGCTGCTCAATTACTGTCTTTGTTACACATCTTTGCTTTCAGATTTGTTTTTGTGTAGGAGAGAGATTTATTTCCCTTTCTTTTTGATGCATAAGTTTGCCAGGGAAGGAGAGTGCAGTTCTGTTTTGATTCAGTTTACATAAAAACAGAGGCTTCCAGCAGCCATGAAATGCAAGCACACAAACATAGGAGCCCCCAGCACTAGCCAGGTAGGTTAAAGAGTGCAGCCAAGATGCTGAGCAGTGGTCAGCTGTGGTTTGGGCTGGAGCTCTCTCTTATTTTCTCTTTTCTCTCTGCATGAGGTTACTGTACTACTGCAGAGACTCAGGTATGTCCACAGCGTGGAGAGAGATCTCTTACTCTCCAAGGCTTCTTTTGCCAATATCCTTTCCTGAGGCTAGGCTGATTGTCTGATCAGACTCTTCTAGGCTACAGTAAAAGTTGTTTGTTAAGAGACRGTTATAGCAAGAAAATACACAATCTCCAGGCCTCCACGGCCTCCACTGTGTCTATGTCCTTGGGTCCTTCCTGTGCTGTGTCCTAGATAGTGCTGTTCAAACTCTGGGGGAGTTTATTAACCGTTTCCAGCTGGGGAATAGCACTGATTACAGCAAGGGTTGGAAAACTGAGCTCTTAACTTACGTTCTTGACTCTCAGAGGGAATATGATTGATGCTTTGTTGCTTCTGGTTCTTTGCCTTAGACTGCAAGATGTAAATATGCTGAAGGCCCAACAAATGTGTAGAAGGGAGCCAGCTCTTTCCCGCTCCTTCACTGTTACTTCAGGAAGCGTGGTGTTAGGGAAATCAAACAGTTGCTGCCAAAGACAGGAGCCAGTCCCGCATACATTGCGCTGAGATGTATGCCTGCCCTATTTCCAGTCTTGACAGGAGAGATTTACCTGCAAAGCATGGCCGGCTGTARTAAATTAATGGAAGGCAGGGGGGTGACATTACAGAGCTGATGGCACTTACTTGCAGGTACCTGGGTAAAGGCAAACCTTAGTTTGCTTTGAATACTAGAGAGCAGTGTGCCTTCCTGGGCTAGTTCACAGCCTCCCTTGCCCTTGTACTCTTCTTCATAAGCCACTAGCTTTGCTAAGGCACTGCAGCATCCTAATGCTGGGAAAATGTGCTTTCTATTAACTGCAGTCAAGCATGCTATTTAACTTACGCTATAATTTCCCTTGTTTACAAAATGTAGGAGTTGGCATCAGCTCAGAATACTAAAAGGGGTGCTTAGGGGCGCTGTCATTCCACTTTAAACCAGCTTGTCTGTCCCTGTCAGTGGCCTGGCCTGCCCTGCCCATTGCCTCTGTGTGATGGAGATAATCATGTTCTTGACTGCATAAGCTGTACACTCTTCTGGGGATGTTATCCGTTAATACCTGAATGGTAGGTGGGTTAGAACAAAATGACTCTAAAGATTACCTAATCAAGTCTTAGCTGCAATCTATTTCCCTTTTTACACTGTCTCTAAGCTTTAATACAAACTTGGTTTTTGGTTTTGATACCAAATAGCTGTGGAATAGATCTTTTGTAAGGAAGAAGAGAAGGAAAAAAAAGAAAGAAAAAAAAAAACCCTAACCCTCACATGGGAAATTTGTTTTTTTATGAGGACAGTGTTTTGGGTTTTCAACCAAAGATTCACATATCCAAGCACTGATACCTGGTTTTCAGCATCTTGAAGTCAAAATCTGAGCAAATTGGGCAAAAAGAATGTTTGGACTCATTTTTCACCTCATCAGCTGAAATATTAAAAGTTTGAGAAGATGAAAACTGAAGAAAAAGTGATTTTTATTTTTTAATGTTTAACGGCCCCCTTTTTCCTGAAGACATTTTGTTTTGACCTCCTAACAGATACCCTCTTGCAGAGCTCTAATCTGTATGCAGCGATGCCTGCATGGGCAGAAGCGCTTTGGCAGCAAAGGCTGTCCAGCCAGAGCGGAGTGTCCTGATGCAGTGGCTGTAAGCCAGGTTCCTTTGTCCTGCAGGCTGTTAGAGGGCCAGGCTCTCTTTTACTGGCTGTGCTCGCAGCTGCTTTTGCTGCAGGCCGTATGGTTTGTGTAGGCAGTGCTGTCCCTGTCTGCCCTGGGTCTCACCCCACAGTTTCTGGAGCAGCTGGCCAGCTGTGGAGGACATGGTGTTTCAGGGGATCACATTGCAGCAACTCTCGCAGTTTGGGAGCGTGCAGTGGAAAAAACAATCCTGCCTTGGTGAGGATTACAAAGCTCTTAATGCAAGGAGGGTCTTGCTGTGGCTGGACTCTTGTGGTGACATGGGACTGATTCAATTCATTTGTGTTGCAGAGGTCCTATGCAGATTAAAGATGGCATTTGGGCTCCTGATTCCTGCTAACATCTCAAAAGCAAGGTGTCTGCATCTGCACCTTGTCTCTGCTCAGCCAGGCTGGTCTAGTCTTATTCTGTACAGTGGGTTGTTTGTCTAAGTTTTTTTTTTTTTTCTTTTTTTTTCCCCTCCAGTGAGGTGAAATTGGGGAAATGTTGCTTTTTGGTTTAATTCTTTCCAAAGACAGTACACACATTCTTCTCTTGTGTACTGTCTTGTGAGCACCCTACTGCTTGCTTGATTTGTTTCAGCAGGATCAAACCCTGAGCCTGATGTGCTAGCACTGCCCAGTACCATATAGTGCAGCTTGTGTTTTTCTGTTAGCTTATTTCTACCTTGCTTACTTTCACTTCACTGTAAGCAGACAGACCAAAAAAAAGACAACTCCTCTCCCCCACCAACCCAACAGTATCCAGATTTATTCATCTGGTCTGTGTCTCAGCCTCATTTAACCTCCCATTGAAAAGATTGTATCACATGGTATTCAGCTGAAACCTACTACCTTACATGCCCAAGCGTATCATGTTGAATTACCTTCACTCATAGGCCTGGAGTATTTGCTAATAGGAAATGGCATCTTTTAAGTTTGAAATGATTTATTAAAATGCACTTTTATTTCTTTGTCAGCAGGGGTTGTGTATTTGTTTTTTAAACAGCTCAGTGAGAGAATGCAGAGGAGCTTGCAGAAAAGATCAAGAGAAGCTGGACAGAGGCTTGCTTCGCAAGTTTTTAGCRTAAGAGTGCCAGGCACTGACCTTCSTATGTATTCCCTTTCCTTGCTGCTAGCCCCGGACAAAGCAGGTATTAATAACTGAGAGTGGCTGCTTCTGGTTGTGTACAGAGGAAGTKCTAAGAACTCTGAGCGAGCTGTTCTATGACAGCAAACTGGCTGTGCAGCGTGGCTTGCTTGTGGTCACCCACCAGGGCTCTTTGGCCTTTGGATTGCCTGGGACTTGCCCTGCAGGCTAGCAGCTGCTTGAGTTTACTGGTGGGAGCTGGGACCTACTCTGGCTCTGCAGAGGCAGGGCTTTCAGAAATTTGTCAGCACAAATACGCTGTCAGCAGCAGCAGTCATAGCCTCTCCCCATTGCTGCTTAGAGGGGTGAGGGGGATATTCCAAGTCCCTTCATCTCCCTGAAGCCAACTAGAGTATGGCAGGTGAGATGTACTGGAGCTTGGCTTCTTCCCTCTGCCAGCGAGACTGAGAACTCTCCAGTGACTCCTGACTCCTCTGCAGGGGGCTGCGGCCCAGCAAGCCTGTGACAAGAGTTGTCAGACKCTGCTGCGGACTGTGGCCCCTTTCTTGAGTTAGCTTCGTGGCTCAGCATGGGATCAGGGGTCAGTAGAGACTGCCAGGCAGGGCTGCTGAAGCCAGCAGGATGCATTTGGGTTTGGTTTGCTTTGGTACAGGTGCCTGTGTACAATGCGGTAGTCTTGTTACTATTGCAGGAGAAAGTGGGTATGCTAGCTGTACACACAAAATCCAGCTGACTGATTTGCAGTTTGTAGACTGAGTCTTCAGCCTCGTGTTTTTTTTCTTTTCTGTCCAAGTCTCACAGCAACATTGTTCTTTCTTAGTTCAGAGTGACGCGGGAGGAATATGGATTCCAGGCAGAAAAATATATGATTGTAATAAATCAAAGTCAGTCAGCTTGGGACCTCTGTTGTTCAGGTTTCATTCCTCAAAGATGTGGCACAAAAATCAAATGGTTGAGTTTATTCAATTATAGCTCATACCAGCAATGGGAAAATCTGATAATGTGAAGGGTCTGYGTCAATATTATTTACGTGAAAAGGAATTGTGCTTGCTGTCAGGTAGCAGCAGAAATCAGGAGACTGCAGAAATCCTTACAGATGTCCAAGTCTTTTCCTCTCTTCCCTTTACCTCCTTCTTTAATAACCAAATAACCTAATCTGATGTCTCTCTAAGATCAATAACAGTGCAGAGCACATAATAACAAACTGGAAAACTTTTTTTCCTTGAGTGAAGGGAGTGTGTCTCAAAACTGGGTCTGTGAGCAGCTTTGATCCTAATAAAGCCGGACAGGTGGCATGGCACGTTAATTGAAAGCAGTATGCGGCCTGCGCCTGCCCGCCTCCCACTGCACCCACCTTGATAGCTTAGTAACTTTAGTCTTCTCTAGTTACGTTGTTCTTAATTGATGTTTTAGATTAGAGTGTGGGAGCTGGAGCTGGCTTCCCCCAGGGACCTGTGTCTTCTTCTGTATACCACCATAGAGGTGGGGGCGTTGCCCTTTGCACATAGGTTGCAGGCGTGCAGCGCTGGGATAGAGCCTTTACTTTCCAACCCTTGGACAGGAGTGTTACTAAGTTCTAAGATACATGTTGTCTCCACCAGTTCTCAGGGTGCTCTGATTCTTTAGCATGCAAGGAGAGGTGAGACTAGATTGTGCAAGTACTTCTATGAGCTGCTGAGTTGACTGTGGAGAAGGAAGTGCTACTTGGCATAGGACCTGTGCTGTTTGCCATCTTCTGGGATCGTGAGTTGAGTTCAGCATAGGCCTGACATTCAGCAGAGAAACAATCTCTTGCTGCCAGTGTGGCTACTTGGGCACTTGGTGGTAGTTACCTGCTTACTGCAGTGCTGAACAGAGCCTTTAAGAGTTTYAACCATGCTAGTGTGAGTATTCATTAATGTTTGTTCTCACTTCTGCTGTTCAGCATGCCATGCTATGCTACACGTGTGCCCACAGTGCATTAGCAGCAGCTGCACTGTTGTGCCAGTTCTAGCTGTTCTCTGGCAGCTGTATTAGCATGAGTGATTACCTGGTGACTGAGAAGTGGGCTCCTCAGCCAGAGATTCACCAGTGGCAGTAAAAAAAAATTGCATCATGTGCCATGTTGTAGAGACAGCTGCAGGGAGCCAGCAGCATCAAACACAGACTCTGCAATATTTATTTGCCCAGTGCCAGACTGCTGTCTGCCRGTGTGTGGGAGAGGAGCAGGATTAGGGAACATTTATGCATAACATTTCACACTTCTTTGCAAAGTGATGTTAATTATACATACTGCAGACTAATCTGCTGCCTTCTGTGGCCTTTCCTTCTCCCTTCTCTTCCCCAGATACCCAAAGGTCCAAGGAAGTTAACTCAAGTACCACTTGCCTCAGCAGCAAATTGTAGCCACCTCTGAAAGGGGACAGCACCTGCTTCACAGCACACACCTGTGCAGCAGGAGCATGTGGGGCAAAGAGAGGTACTGCTTGGCATGCCTGGGCCGAGCTGATAATATGTACAGTGATCCAAATCGCTCTTGGAAAGAGTCCCTGCAGGAAAGATAAGCCCCCGCCCAGAAGCCTTGCATGACTCCTTAGCCTGTGACAGTGAGTGCTGAGAATTTAAAAGGAAGGGAAAGTTTGCTGGAAAAAAAGTGTAGCAACTGAGCATTGCTGCAGCTGGCTCTGTTCCTCCATAGCTTGGGTTTTCCTTTTCCCAGTGCTGTGTCTGCACAGTACTGGGCTGGTGTTTGTGAAAGTGGATCCAGGCCTGAGAGTAACTGAGCAACTTCATCTAGGGCTTGGCTGCTGACCAGCAACCCACTTCTTTCTGGAGGATGTGGAAGAGTGTGAGGAGTTGAGACACAAAGATAAAATAAAGTTGTGAATGGCAGGAGGAGCTGAAATAGCAACATCAGTAGCAGTTCCCAGATAATAATGTAATCAGCACAAACAACAAGTTTCCACTAATGACTCCTGCCTTCTTTTGACCCCTTGTTTTCCAGTCACCAGTTACTGCTTTATCTGACAGTGAGTGGCTATGCTCCCCCCAGTCTCTAGGGACAAGGTCTTTGAGGTTTGTTTACTAACTGTCTTTGAATTACTTCTCCAGAGGACGTTTGCTTGGGGGTTGGGCTGGTGTGCATAGGATGAAGGCTGCACACAGAAGGGGAGGAGAGTGATTCCCCCTCACCCCCAGCTTGCTAGAGCCCTCAGAAAGTTGTGCTCTTACTGCGTATCCCTAGTTGTAAAAATAAGAATGGTGTCATTCACCTCACTAGAGGTTGGGGAGTGAGAGGAGTGATTATTTTCACAAACAGTCTTGGAAAACTGTAAGTGAAAGGTGTTTGACAGGAGCAAGAATTATCAGAGGAGCAGAGAACAAGCTCTGTCCATGTCCTCCCTAGCTATGAACCTGCCTCTGCGCTATCATTTCCCTACCCCTCTTTCACTGAAATAGAAAGGCTCTTGCCATTCAGGCCCCCGCTTGAGTAAAGTATTGCCTTAATGCTGTCATTTCCTCATTTGTCCATGACTGTCTTGCTGTCTGTGGCTTTGTCCTTAGTTAGCTAGGTGGTCAGGACTCCTGCATTTGAAATCAGGCCAGAAGAAGAAGGCTGAGAGCCTTTAGCTTCACTGCATTTGCAATGGTTGGCAAGTTCTAGCTTGTGGCTGAGAGGATTTGATTTCTGGCAGATGCCCTGGGGAGCAGCAACTGCTCTTCTCTCCAGGATGTACAAGGCAAGACTGGAGCTGCAGCAAGGAGGGACTTCCTCCAGCTTCTGCCAACTTCTGTCCTGTGTCTATAAGAGCTGGGATGTGTCTTTGCTCTGTGAAAGGCAAGCGTATCTAATTGCCGAGCTTTGGTTGTGTGACTCCCAGCACGGGATCAGGAGACCTGCCAGTGCTGAATTCATCCCTTATCTCATGCACACCATTCATAGGTTTATTCTTTAAACAGTAAGTTCTTCCTAGGATGGTCTTGCCCTGATAGCCCAGTGTTTGTAAAGGAAAGCCAACCCGCACACCACAGCTGCACAAAGCCAGGTGGGCTCAGCCTTGTGTCCAGTTCTGGCACGTGCTAGCTGCTGCYGTTGGCCTCACAGCTTTGTCCTGGGCATTGGAGCAGGCCTGTGGCTGCATCACCTCTTCCAAGTGAAGGCTCTGCTGCTTACCAGGGTGTGAGGGAGAAGGGGCTGGCTGGCACTGTGAGCARCCTACACTCTATCGACTCTCACATACTAAGCTCAATACAAACCTTTCAAGGGTGCAGTTRTTAGAATATTATTAACGCTGATGAGTCTTGGACTAAAATGACTCTTCAGATTAAAAAACTSGAACAAACATATCTGCAGTCCCCCAGCCTCCCAGCCCCATATTCCCCTTGTTGTTCTGGCTGCTGATTTACAATTCAGAGTCTCACTTCTCCTAGCATTGCCYTTCTGACAAGTGGTGCCTGTGTTGTGAACCTGCTGGGAATGGCTGCAGCTAGACTCCAGGAGTCTCAGATGCTGAAAGCTGTCAAGTACACAGAGGTATTCTGGATGTTTTCAGCTGAGAATTCAGCTCTGCTCTAATGAAGCCATAACAGAGACCTCAGAAGAGGTTTTATTCAAATCAAGTGTTACTGACTAATCCCTGCTTGCAGCAGTTCCTGAGTTTCCCTGTTTCCTGGGCTGTTTTCTTTCCTCTTTCTATCAACCTTCTAAAATCAGCAAAGTTAAATTTGGAGACATAAGAGCTCCCTAGCGCAGTTTGGTAGCGCAGAGAAGTGGGCTGGTGGAGCAGGTGGGATGGATACCTGGGCCATTGGTGCAGAACGTGGTTTGTCCGATTGTCTCGCTGTGTCGCTGCAGTGCCCAGCATCAGGCAGGTGACAGAGGCGCTGGTGATCTRTGGTGCTGTCCTATTGCAGGGACAAATGGTTCAGGCTTCCCCAAAGCCACAGTTTCACTGCCCAGGTGTGTTCAGAGTTGGCACTTGGGTGCACAGATGTCAGGCACTACGCCTGGAGGATGCTAAAGGGCTCTTGTAGACTGTGCCGGTAGTGGGAGCAAACACTGTTGTCTATGCGTTGGGGAGGTGCTAGAACAGCTGCTGCTGAGGAAACTCCACCTTGAGGTGGCACAGGGAGCAGTGAGAGAGAGAGAGCAGTTTGGAGAGTCACGAGGAGTTTACTTACAAGCCCCTGTTACGGAAGTACTCCCATTTATTATGTGAATCTGTGAGGAGGCAGTGTACATTACCCAGTGCTTGGTGGAGGGCAGATGCTGCAGGCCATGTGGTTGGGCTGTGGGAGTCTTATCCTAAAGGGCTAACGTGGYTGAATGGAGGTGACTTTGTGCAGAATGTTGCAGCGTGGCCACAAAGAGGCCTCGGGGGAAGGCAAGACCTAAAGGGAGGATTTTAGCCTGGATGTTTTTTCTTTGCCTTCTTGGGTAGCTGCCTGTGCCTGGAAGAACTAGCAGCATAACGTTCTAATGCCTGGCACACTCACACCGCTGGAAACCAGCAGATCCGAGTGACTGGGTTGGGTCCAGAGCGTCCATCTCTGCAGAGCCACTGTCTCAGTGCTGAGAGCGCAGGAATAGCCACAGGCTCTGCACATCTTGAGTCATTTTGAGGCAATCAGTCTGTCTCCCTCCTCTCTCTGAGGAGCTAATTATGGTGATGTTAATGAGGCAGAGGTGCTGATGCTACCCAGAGTTTTAATGAGTCTCCAAATTTTCTGCTACCTTTACTGGAAAGACAAAAGAAGTGACATATTTGGAAGCAGAGGTGTGCAGTGGGTGGCAAGCAGCTGGGTGTGCTCAACAGTGAGGAGGCAGGCAGCAAAGGGTGGCTCTGCTGAATGTTGCCATACAGGTCTTGCCCAGCCTAAGCTGTGCAAAGTGYCTGAGCAGTTTGGTGGGGTCTGTAAATCAGTGTGCTATCAGTTGCTCAGTAAAAGCTCCCAGGAAAGCATTCCCTGAGTGCAGTGATTTTCTCTGCAGGCATTGGTGAGCTGGGTCTAGCAGCTGCTTCTCAGCATGGTGTCTCTGTTGCTGTTCCCTGTTTCTCCTTCTCTGCCCCAGCCTCATTCTCTTCATTCCCCCCCTCAGTTTTTTAGCGTAGGCATCCTACTTTTGGGGTGGCACCATTTTGCACAGCAACTCCAAGGCCAAGCATAGGGCTAAAAGGACTGGCTAAAAATTATTGTAGCTCTTGTGCCATTAGAAACATCAGGATTTCTGCACTGGTGAAGTGCAAGACACACAAACCACCTGGGAAGTGATTAGCATGGAGAGGAGCTGGCATTGAAGAGTGAAGTATTTAGACTGCTGTCTTGTGTGCAAATTGATATGGGCTCATCTGTTATTAAAGTAGCAACTGTTCTCATTTGGTAAGAACGTTAATATTTCACTGCACGTTTTCTTTTATCATTATCAAAGCTCTTTGCTCTGAAATAGCTGCATGTGGCATAAGACAGAATAAAGGGTAAGAGCCACAGTAGGTAGGTGGCAGGTGACCTGTGCTAGCTACGTGATGCTGAGGTCATGGATGGGAATTTGCTGTCTAGCTGTTTGTGGTTGGCTCCTTGAACTGCCATGATGGGACAGGGAATGGAAGGAGCAAACTAGGAGCTATGCCCTGGCAGTGAGGCTTGGTGTGCAAATGCTGTTTCTGGAGAGGCATTGGGAGGGCTGCTCAGCACAAGGGGTGATGTGGTGCTGTGTGGAAACAGATCACACAAGGAGGGGTGTGTGTGCTTGTGTGTGCATACACATGGCCAAAGCGTGCTAGAATGCTCTGGAAACTGGGAATGACTGAGCAGAGGGGGGACACTTATAAAATATCTAAATAAATCTTTAATATTTCTAATTGCAAATGTACATAAATTGCACAGCCACGTCATTTCTTTGAACACCAACAACTTTCTCTGTACATTATTATATAGTTTAAAAGGAGCTGAAGGAGATTCAGCAAACACTTCCACTTTGCATTATTTTTGTTTTTAAACATACTTACAAAAATTTTCTTTTTTATAAGAGGATATAAAACATAGCGACTGCTTATCAGGAACAAGTATCAGCCTAAGCAGATATACAGAGAGAAAGAGGTATATCTTAAGACACAGTGATGTATGATAAAGTAATGTGTGAACATGGAGACTGCACTTTTGGGGTACTCATAATTGAATGCAGAACCACGTGAATTTACAGCGTTGTCACAACTCATGTAACCTGTAAATATCTATGCTTGACTGTGATACCCTTTTCCAAAGCTTGATTGTTTGAGTGTTGTGTAACATACTTGRGATTGGATTTGGTTTGGAAAGCCCATGAGTTGCCTGTTAGCAGGCTTCTGTCATCCTCCCTCTCTTCAGCATCTCCCTATCCCACAGTGTAATTCACCCCAAGGAAAAGAAAAAGGCAACAGTACTCTTTGTAGGGTTAYAGCAGGGATTGGCTGGTTCTCAGTGCAGGGCAGGTACCACACTTCCAGGCCTTGTAGCAAAGCTGTGTCCTCTGAAATTGCCCTGACGATTCAGAGACCTGTTCGGAGATGGGCAACACCCGTTCCTGTGTCCAGTTAAGGAACCTCTTGGTGGCCATGCAGTCTGACCAGTGTTAGATCCCATACTGGCCCAGGTTTTGTTGAGTTCTAGGTTGCTTTGAATGCAAATCTTTAAGGAAAAGGTTGAACACAATAGTGTGGCAGGTGAGGATGTAGTGCTGCAAAGAAACTCCATGTTCACCCCAAGAACAGTGTCACAGTTGTTCCCTTTGCATTTTCTGCTTCACACTTCCAAAGCAAAGCTACATATTACTGAAAGGGCAGTGACCTYGGTGGAACTGCTGGAGCACCGCTGTCTGTAGGAACTGCCTTCAGAAAGGCTTCGCCCAGGGCCGCTACCTTTGCCCTGGGACTGCTGTGGGAAATGAGCCCCTTGCAGACTTTATTCGTGAGCCAGTCCTTGTGGCTGTCCTGGCAGAATGAATCAGTGAGTTAATTCCATCTTATGATGTAACCGAAAATCTTTTTGTTTGTCACAGAACAGGCTTTGGTACCTTTTCTATTGCCTCTTATTAAGGACATCATTAGTAACAGAGAAAAGCCCATGAGCCCTCTAAAGTTTAGAAGAAGTGATTACTTGCTGGTTGCTTTCCTAAGAGAGCCTGTAATGCATTGTTCAGGTCCACCAAGTCCCTTCTCCCTTTAGGAACGTTTGTAGTAGCAGAACCTATGTCCTGTATCCCGCAGAAACCTGCAAGGCTACCTGCCAGGCCAGAGGAGTCAGCGTATTCTCACAGTGCAGTCAGTGCTTTAAAAGAGCAAAATCGGAAAACAAAACCAACCAGACTCAAATGACAATGCAGAGTGGCACAGGACTCTTTGGATGGAGGCAGGATTTGCTTAAACTGGTGCAGAAGGGGCTGGGGAGTACACTGTAGTAATCAGTTGGCATGGGGAAGGATTTCTGTTCACCAATTCTTTGGCACTAAACAAGCTATAGTCCCTGGCCAAAATGATGAGACTGACAGTCTGCAGTAGACCTTGGATACTGTTCAGTCCATTTCATTGATTGCCCTTTTTACAAAATGTTGTTCATATTCAGAAGTGTTCACTACAGTTTAAAAAAAAAAAAAAATCAAAACTCTAAAGTAGAATTCTTGAGGTGGGGCAATGCCAAATCTGGATCTGAGTTGGCTTAATCTCCCCTCCCCTTCCCTCAKATCAAAAAAGGGAAGGGAGGGCTGAAATCATAACCTGTGTCTGGATCCAAATTTGTTAGTTTGAGTCCACCTCTCCAAAACAGCAGTGAGATACAGCCAAAACCTGACCAAATAAGCAGCACCAGAAGTAAATTACTATATACACTGTTAGTGAGATAGATACGTTACAGTAAACACTGAAAACATTTACAAAAAAAAGAAGTTAAGACTTGTATTAAGATAAAAATCTGAGTTTTGTTTACACTTTTACGATTTTTACTAGAACAGCTGCTCACTGTAGAAAGCGCAAGAATAAAAAGAAAGTGGAGCAGATCACAAAACATTACATGTAGTGGTTGCTTTACTCTGGTGCTGCAAGCACCTCTGTGAACTGCCGCTGGTATTGCTGTGCCAGATACCAGGTCTGAGGCCACAATCAGGTTACCTGGCCACACTGCACTCACACTTGCAAGCTCTCACTCACATTCGCAGGCATGTGCGCACAAATGCATGTGCGCGCGCACGCACACACACACACACACACGTAAGTACAGTTTATAAATAACAGAAACATAAATTGAAATAACAGAGCTGAGCCTAGGTCTTAGAACCTATCCCCAGACTTTTGCAGGGGGGGGGGTCATATTTAGGTCGAGTTGTTGAAGCTTATAGGGAAAGGCGTGATTGGGAAAACAGGCTTGGGGGAACCTCTACTGTAAAGAGGTGTCATCCTGATCTGCGTTTCTTTTCATACTGGCTCAGGAAACTAAGTAAGTAAAAACTCCAGAAGGTGTTGGCTCTGGAACTTTTAACCGTTTAATAACTCACTATGCAAGGATTTTGCCTGCTATTTCAGCAGAACAATGTGCATTAAGCAATTTGCAAGTTTGAGGTTGACCAGGAGCTTCTGACAGATCCTGGGAGGCAAAAAAAAGGGGGGGGTGAGAGTGGGTGGGAGAAGTGCCTTGGCTTTTTTGTGGTTGAACAGAAGATTAAAATATACCGTGTTAGCTTCAGTACTGGACAATTGTTCYGTGGGTATGTTCTTTTTTCCAGCTCTTATGGAGAGCACTGACTTTGCATCCCAAAATTACTTCCATGTATGAATGGAAACATGTTCCTGGTGGGGCGCCTGCCCCCACACCCTGTAAGCATTTCCATTTTTGTCTGTGTTATTTTCCTCTTGAGAAAACCTTTGTCTCTCACAACACAAATAATTCAGAACTTAGAAACAATCAGTCAGCTCTTAAGAAAAAAAGTACATCTCAGGGCAACAGCAGTTTAAAATAGTCTTTTTTGCAGAGTTCTTACAATGTATTTGACTCTGAGACAATGGCAGATGTAAGTGTACGTAGCAAACTGTTCATAGTACCCTGTGTATCGCCTAACCTGTCTGGGTCTTTCTCGAGCTGTAACCGTGTCAGTTTTGTGAGCTTCTTCAAAAAGGCGTATGTGCTAATTTTCCAAAATTCAAGGGTGACTGAAATGCCATAAGTGTTTAGTTACTACTTTCCTCTGAGGAGCTCCTTTGGGGGTCTGCTCTGTGATTGGGCCACTCTGCAGGTGCTGGCTGTGTGTGGAGACCTCAGGAGCTCAGCAACATGTTCACTCTTCCAAGCACTGGAGCTGCAGCAGGTGCAGCCTCACCGGACTTAGCCCAGGCCTTCCCAACAATAGAAGAGCTTTTAGGAAAAGAAAGCATCTTTAATTTCTACAACAGTTACATGTGGAAGAATGCTGTTAATGAGCCTTATGGCTGCGGGGCAGCATGGCAATGCAGCGCTCACTGGCAAATAGTGTCCTGCTCAGGYAGCCTAGGTACTGTGAGGTTGGAGACGGTACCTAAGCTGTGCAGAGCTCAGTGAACATCCTCGGCCCTTTGACTGTACATTTACACATGGCAGGAGGAGCAAGGACAAGCATTCAACAAGTATATTAAAATTCAGTGGGAGGAATAGGCAGATGTCCTGTACACTGTACACTGTTATCCATATCTCAGAGAAATCTCTCTGGCTCTTGGTATGAGTGACCTGCTCTGAGACTGGGAGTCATGAAGTACTAACTTAAAAAACACAAACCAACAAACACACCGTGGCGGCAGGTCAGCGGCACAATCCCCCGTTAAGGAGGTGACCCCTCCGCTGAGCACAACGTGTCTGAGTGTGCCGAATCTGCATGTTTCAGCGGTTAGGAAAGTCTAATCCTGGCTTATGCCTGCACAGTGCTTCCTGACAAGGGGCCTTTCGGTGGTGGCTGCTGTTCTTGTTGGTTACTCCCTTACGACCAAGTTTTACATTCTTCAAGCCGGTTAATTTCCATGCAGTGCTCATTCCCAATTTAAAGAGGACAGTATTCCAGAAAATGGGCTGTTTTTTTTTCTAACGCGTACTGTGAAAGAAAAGAAATACAATTACCGATCTTCATGGTTCTTCAGGGCTTTTCCTGTTTGTTTGCCTGTTTTTCTCCCCAGAATTAGTGTTTTTTTTTTCTTTTTTGAATCTCTACACAGAGCATTACATCCCCATAATGAACCCCTTGTCAAGCAAGGCTATGGCCTCTTCACTCCCCCTCTGGCACAGTGAACACTGTGGAATCCAGCCCCTGTGCCTCATTCACAGCACAGGGGCCAAGCTCAGGCAGTATTTACTTTATTCTATAGCTAGACATGTAGGGGGCAAAATGTGCTGGAATTACTGCCCTTCCTTTTCCCCTTTTTTCCTTCCTTTTTTCTGTGAGAGAAGAGCAGCAAGGCAGAGGACTCAAGCAGCTGCTCACCAGATGCCAGCTCCCCTCTGCTCCACTTGTGTGCCATGGCCTTGAGCATGCTCTGCTCCCTTTGGCTGCCCACTGACCTCCAGAGCAGCCCCAGCAGTACTAACCATAACCTTCTCCAGTGCCCTGAGCCACAGCTCTCCATTCAGCTCCTCTTTTGGCTGCCACATTGCACAGAGTGAGCCCTGACCTCTCATCTGGACTATGCCCCCTGTTAATTAAACACTACTTAGCTGTGTAAATGCCCTGCTGATGATAGTCACATGCTGTAAATGTTAGAGTGGCCTCAGGAAAGCCAGGTAAAAAAAGATTTCTGGGCTCAAGTTTGCTTTGAGGAGTGAGGGCTGTGCTCCAGGGAGTCACAGGCGGGGTGGGTCAAGCTCTACTGCCAGTCCCTAGTACAGCTATGTACAGCAGCACTCAGCTGCCAGTGGGGCTACACTGAACTGCAGTCCCAACAATTCATTCTCATCCTCCCCTGAGCTGTTACTGCCAGCAAACTACCTATTGAACACAGTTTAATTAGACTGACTGGGCCTTGCCTGCCACCAGCTYTGCCCAGCTCCCTTTATTTTTCTTACTGCAGTGACAAGGGCATTATTCCTTGCTAGTTGAGGGTTCCTTTGGGCAGTTTGGAAGGAAAAGGTTACTTTGTTTAAACATTAAACAGTGATTTAAATCCAACAGTGACAGTAATTCTCAAATATATGGTATTTCCTTATGCCACTCATCTCACACTCGGTCTTTTCGTCCCCTCAATGTGCTGGCGTTAGCATCTCCCACAAAGGCTCAGTCAAGTGCACCGTCCACAGTAAGGAGCTGGTTTCTCTGGGAGGGGGGGGGGGGAGAGCAGCCGTTCTTTGAAGCTGGGGCTCACACCTGCTGCTGCACGGTCTGTCTGGCCAGGCCTCCTCTCCTGCGGCAGCGCCCTCCATGGGTTAACAATTACTGCTGTTTCTGAATTCTCCGTTCTCAGTAATCTGCAATTTAGTTGGGTTTGTGGGGGAGATCCCATTACGTGTCTGCATGCTGTACCTCTCTTTCAGCTGAGTAAGGGCACTCATTAACCGTGCGTTGGCAGCATCCAGTGAAGCAATGCGTTTCTCCTGCAAACAAATAGGCAGAAGGGGCACGGTAAGTGGAAATGTGTGAGGACCTGATTTCTGTGATGCCAAGGCTAGTTCCAAAATGGCAACCTAGAATTTCTTTGGACCAGTACCCTTCTTTGTTTTTGTTGTTTCTTTAAGACATAATCTCCTGAAACCCACTGCTATTAATAAGTCTGCAAATGTATTTAGCCCATGTTTTTCCCTGCTGCTTGCCAAGCAAGCAGTCATCTAGCAAGCAGAGATAAGTGAGCTCTACCTGTGCTCCAAGCTAGCAACACACAGGCTATGTTTCAGCCAGAAACCTCAGTCAGACTACAAGGCTGTGGTTGTGCCCTGGCTGTGAACTCAGCTGAGCTGTGATGGGCTCATGCAAAGCCTGATTTCCTTTCCAGAAGGCCAGATTAAAAGCCTCCAGAATTCTGGTTTGGGAGGTGTGATTTTTAAGAATGTCATCCTCAGCTAACTACAGTACACCAGTATCTGGACCAGTTCAGAAAARCAACAATCCCTGTAGTGTAATATTCCAGTTCATGTGACTCTTGCAGTGATGTTAGGTGGAAGGACCTCCTAGCCTTGATCCCATTCTCAGAATTGCTTTGGCAACAGGAAATCCCTATCCTTGCTGTCCCAAGTGATGCTGTTTTGAGTCTCTTTCTAGTTCTCCKTGGTTAGCTGTTTGGCCTACACAAGTTTTTAATGCATCAGACTTTTGAACAAGAGGAACTGGAGCTAAAGTCATTTTACCATCTAATTGATCCTGAATGAAATGGAGATAAAGCAGCTTCTCGAATTCTTCAGTTATGAAGATCATTGCACTGTTTCTAGCCCATCTGCAGCTGTTAGAATGAGAGTAGAGAGATTCCTCTTCTAAAATCTAGCTCTCTCTCATGATGGTTATTCATATCAGCATTTAATTGATTTTGTTAGTGTAAATTAATAGTTCAGACGACTTGTGGCCTCCCAGGACATCTGTAATGGCAAGTTCCTTGCTCTCACTGACTGACTACTGTTACAGGTACTCTGCAGTATTATAAGGCTGGGAGAAAGAGCTTTTGTGTTGCAGTCTGATTCTGCCACTGCTGTTCTTTTTCATACTGAACAAGTCACCTTCTTTCTTTTGTCTGCTAATTAGCAAGAGGGAGTAAAACACCTCAAAGGGGCAGTCTGTGCATAAATTTCTGTGACCATGTCTGACATTGTACAGACTGAAATGACAAAAAGCTAAAAGCACTGAGGTTGTGGTAACAGCCTCACATGTAACACACAAGGTGGTATGCACTAGCCAGGTACAGGGTAGACTGGTGAGAGCTGCTGGCAGTCCTCAATCTGCACAGATCCCAGTAATAGGCTTCCATCTGCTAGGCTTTGCCTGAGTGCAGAATTAACATGTTGATTTACTATCTTTGAACAAATTACAGAAAAACAGYGATTTTTTTTTAAAAAAGTTTGCTACTGTCTGATCTCCTTTTTAATTAGCTAAATTAATCATGACTAGTGACTCATAAGTGATTAATACAGTCCTTAAAACTAATACAGTAGCAATGCAAACTGCAGAAAAAGTTGAGCTGCTGAGAAAATACTGATCTCTGCCTAGACAAATTAAGAGATTATAGACCACATTTTCAGATTCTCCATAACCCAATAACCGTCTATCATTGTAATCTGTAGTGCTTAGCTTCCTAATAACGTAAGCCACAACCCCAAGGCTGAAGAACACGTTGGCTTTACTCTGTCCAGCCTATGTGTTCCTTGTATCCAGGTCTTTCWAGCACAACTGGAACTGTGCAGACTCTGAACCTGCCCAAAGGAACCACATCTGCCTCTACTCTGCTCATTTCCATCTTTGACCATGCCAGCTCTCTGACTCCCAGAAGTTATACAGCAGAACATCATTCCGGCAGATTTTTGGTAGTGAAGTAAAAGGTGCTTCTATGGCAGGAAACAATCTCTGCCTCACTGGCTTACTGTCTGGAGGGCTGGAACACAGCAGGCTTCCAGCATTCAGGCCTCTGTACGTTCCTGTGAGGCTAGGCTGGCTCGATTTGTGGAACTGAGGTGTTCCTCTAAGCCCTATGTGCATTTTGGCCTGTGTCACCACCAAGGGCAGGAGATGCACAGCAACCAGCGGAGTCAATTTGTGCTTTCCACAGTGTGCAACTTAATCTAATGCCCTGATTCCAGCCAAGCCACTTTGCACATCCAAAAGGATGAGAAAGACTAGTGACCAGAGAGACTAGAAAGAGCCTTTAGGCTGAGAAACACTACTCAACATTTGAATCCAAGTCTCCTTCATTTTGGCCTAGACCTGTAGCTAAAGGTTTGTGAAAGAATCTGCATAAAACCATAATGGGGCAGCTGCTGTAGTCAGCTCAGAAGCTGTGAAAAAAGGAATCCCAAGCAAAGATGTGGTTTGTGGTTTGAGAGCTGAGATTGAACTGAGTATGAAGCACCAAGCAAAGCTCTAAGGGATCCTGAGTCAATGAGGGTACAATCCTTCCACAAATTGAATGGATGTGACTAGGGCCATCCCTGGAAGGAAGAGGGTGCGTACTGCTATATGCTGACCTTGTGCATAAGGCAAATCATCTAGCACTGTCACAATCCCATCTTATTCTCTAGCTACAGCCTTTTCCTCTTCCCATCAGCTCCCTTCATATCCTGCAGGTGACACACCTTCCACAAATCTGCCTCTCCATCCCAGCGTGATGCATGCATTCTTCTCCTGCATGGCATTTCTTTGGCCCTTCTGTCACACCATTTTCTTGTCAAGATTTTATTCCTGCCATTTCTTCTCTGCTTTGCATACTGCCACTCCCCACATCCTCTGTGTTGCCTGCCAATCTCTGAGGCTGGAAACAGCCGTACAAATACAAATGCTGTGATAATAAATACCATCATGCTCAACTCTGATGTGCTCTTTCACTGACTTCAGCTTGGTGCTGTTTTTCCCATGCCAGGCAGTCTTGCTGTGCTTGACCTGACACTGCAGCATGGCAAGGGGTTTACCTATTGGTAGACTTACCCTGAAAGTTGCTGCAGTTCTTGGTATCAAGGACTTACCTGCGCATCAATAATCTTCTGTTTGGAATCCACAGCAGCCTGCATTTCTGCATGGTCTTTCTTTAACTCCTCCTCAACTGACATCAGTCTGGCAGCAGAAYAGGCAAGAAAAACACATGCTTTTAGGATGCTGAGCACATAGCCCTCATTTGCAAAGTGGTTTGTACAGTTTAAGAAGGTAATCTGAGTGCTGGGAGGAAAAGGGGCAGGGAGAAGGATCCTGTAGCTTTATAACTTCTCATCTYCCTGGACTTCTGATAGTACAGGTTGGTTTGGAGCTGGTGGCTTTATGAAAAGCTATCTATCTTCTTTAGGAGAGGGGAAAAAAAACAGCATATCCAAAGCACTCCCAAAGAAAGGGCACTAACAGCTCAGGGTATGCCTGATTGCCTTGTGTGCCCCACAGAGCATTTCTTCATCTGCTCTGTTCAGAAAATTTCTCTCTGTCTTGCAGCCATGCTAAGCCATGCGTGCTCCTAGCTCTTGTGCAGCCTGAAAGTGACCCAGGAGGCTGTTTTTACCACTGAGGCAAGATTGCTTTGATCACTTTCTAATTGGATCAAACACTTTGAAAGGTAACGGCCTTTTGTAGTAAGCATGCAGTGTCAAGAGTACGTTAATTACATTTGCTGGTTTCTGTCACATCCAGCTGCCTAGACCTTAGTCTTACACGTGTCTAAATCAGCCACCCAGGGTGAATGATTCAGATCATTTCCTTATTTAGTTCTTGACACCAGAGAAGGCAAAGGGGTGATGTATGTTTCTGAAGCACATAGCAGGAGTGCRAAGTAGCAGAGAAGGTAGTCTGCAGCTGGACCAGGCCTTGTATAGCAGCCTCCATCATCCATAAAAGGTTGAGCCCTCTCATTTGAAACTGCAACTCTGAGGCATGCACTGAGATGCTCCCAGTACCTGCAGCTGTGCATTCAAGCACGAAAGGGACACACATTGGCATTGGCACTACTTCTTCTCACACACAAACCAGTATTTCAAAGGCGTTTTTTCCTGGATGTTAATTCCCTAGACACCTCTATAATAGACTGCCCAAATGCTTATGTGAAAAGCGAGAGCTAATTTATGAAGGCACATTAAAAGATGTAAGTTGGTTTGGCTCAGATAAAGATCAATCTAGCTGGACTAGAAAAGTCTTATGTGCCGGAAGAGCATAAACACCACATTACRCTGGGTGGGAGAAGGGGGTTCACAGCTATGAGTAATGGGATGGTGATGAGATCTTCAGCTAAATATCAGAACATTTCAGTTTTCAGATCTACTTCTGAGACAAACRGAAGAGCCCGCCTGCCAGCTCCTCTGAGAGCTAGGGCTGGTTGCCAGCTCTAAGTTCCCTCCCAAAATTCTGCCTCTAAGAGTCAAGAAAAATGTGAAATTTTGCTTGTCCCAGATGACAGTGTTGGGTGGGACCCAAAGATTTAGGGTCTGCAGTGCTGAGGCTGGGAATCCTACGGGGGCTGTAACCCAGAAGGGCAGGGAAGGAACAGACACTGAAAAACCACATGGGAAACCTGGCTCCACCTCCCCCCCCCCAAAAAAAAAAAAAAAAAAAAAAGTTCTCCTGAGCAGGGGTCGGCCCCAAGGCCAGTCAGGCTGTGTGCCTGCCTTCCTCTGATCCACACTGTGTGTGAGCATGCATGAGCGAGCAAGCACGCGCATGCGCGTGCACGCACAACTTCCCTGTACCTGCTGATAATGCCCTTCATCTGGATCTCCTTATCCTCCTGCTGTCTCCGGAGCCGCTCCTCRCTTTCCTCAAGTCTGGCCTGATACTCCAGCATCAGCTTCTGCGTTGTCTCCTCCTGGCATTTGAAGCGTGTCTCATACTCTTCCAACTTCTTGTTGGAGATGCGAAGCTTGTCCTGCAGCACTACTAGATCCTGCTGGTACTATAGTATGCAAGGACAGACACAGGACAAGAAAACATACGTGGCATGTTACCTAGTAAGGCTTTGCCTTTGCCAGGATTTCCCTGTAACCCAGTCTCGCCCCTTTCCTTGCACTGGCCTAGCTGCAAAACTGCATCAGATAACCCTGTGTGTCGCTGACACCTCTTCACTCCTCTTCTCCATGCGGTGTTAGGAGCGATGGCACGGTCCTCCTGGATAGCAGGTCACTAGCAGGTTCAGAGAATGGGTGGTTAGCAGAGTTTGGCATTTCACATGGGGATGCAGGTTAGGGTGATTCAATGGCAAATGCAGCTGGGAATCTTCCTCAAATGAACAGTGCAGGGCTAAACACAAGCACAAAAAGCTGCATTGGTGGGGTTTTGGGTTTACACATGAGCTCTACAGTCTAAAGCAATAAACACAGGGTGCTTCAGAGTTACTGAAGGCCAAGCATGAGCTGTTAACACTAATTCCCTCTTTGCACCCAGGGCAGGGATGGGCGCACAGCTGCAGTAACTGACATAGGCCAGTCTAGTCACAGAGCAGAGTGGTCACAGTTCCCATGAAGTGCCAGGCAAGTCCCCAAGCAAGGAGGGCAGAGCAGCTGCTCTGGGGTTTTAGCAGCCCAGGCTAACTGCGCAATACGTAGCAGTGCAAGCTTTGCTTCAGTGTAAGGCTACACTGGCAGTCCAGCCCGCCGAGACTGCCAGCACAGTTGTCAACCAGTGCATTGTTTTTTTTTTTTTTTTTTTTTTTTTTTTTTTTTCCGGTCAAGTTCCACTGGGACTGTCAAACTAATCTCATGCAGCCATCAATCAGCTGCCACTCTGTTTGATCACTTGCCCCTTGGGTGGCTCTAATTCCACCTAGTGTCTCCAGGGGATTTGAGCTAATACGTAGCCAGCCGTCAGCAGACTGTAGCCCACAGAACCAAAGGCAGGACCAGGTTCAACTCTCAYGGAAGGAAATGGATGTCAAAGAGGCTCCTAACATGGCACAAGCTGTGCACACTGATCAGAGACTGCGTGAGCAGTACTGCATTTTGTAGCCCATCATTATTTTAAACAACACAGTCAGATGTCAAACCAGGGTTCAATGGGAGAAGAGCTGCTGCATGAAGCCAAGACCCCACAGATTGTACTATCCATACACACGGAGATAAAATCAGTAGCAACAAAAGAATAAAACAGTTACAAAAAAAAGGAGAGCTTTCTAACTCAGTAAAATTGGGTTCAGCAGAAGCATAGCATTCAGTACAACTTGCTTTGATAAAGGAAAACTCCAGTGCATAGCTGTACAAGAGAAAAGAGACTGCAATTTCAAAAACTTACCTTTGAAAATGGTTAAAAAAAAAATCTCAACAGCCCTAACCCTTAGAATAATTAACATGGAGCTGATATTTCGACAAGCTGCTTAAAGTGTGAGAGACAAGAAAGAATCTGATTCACGAGRATTTTTCAAATATGGTTTAAAGTGGCGTAGCCACTTGTAACATGAATTCARTTCATGAATTGACAGAAATGTGCTTAATCTTGTATTTGTTAACTGAAAGAATGGCTTTTAATGGGTTTGGCCATCTCCAACTGKGTAAGCATTTGAACAAGAAACCTGTTTGTGGCCAACCTTTGAGAAAGTGCTGAGGAGTTTTACTAAAAGATCAGCTCTTTATCAGAGAAGAACGCAGCCATGCTGCTTCACGTGTACCAGTATGTGTAGCAGTCAGCCAGCTCTCCAGCTCATRTAAATGCACCCATGCCAATATCAAATAATCTAATATCAAACCACTCCACCAACTGACTGGCTGAGAGCAAAAGTAACTGTGACTCACATGGACTGCAAATTTATGAGGCTGATGGTCTCCTGAATTGCCAAAGTATTCAGGCCATGGCAGGCAGAGTGGGAATGACCTATGAGCTCCTTCTGTCTGGGCAGACACAGTCACAATAGAGCACTGCGGTTTTCCTTTAAGCAAAGCTTTCACTGAGCCACTGAAAAGACACAGTTTGCACATGTAATCAAATCATCTGGAGTGTTTTTATTTTGGGGGGGGAACGGACGGACGACACAAACACCCATACAGTTGCACAGAAGCAGTACATTCAGATGGAAGGGAGTTGCTCAAACAGGAAAGATTGAATACCTACCCTAGCCTTAAAATAGCAGCGTAAGTGAGCTCAAGTGATAGCAGGAGAGGCCTCAGAGACCGTAGGAGTCGTTCCTGTCTCTAGAACACTTGTCTCATTCTTGGTTACCATTCAAGTCTTACGGTAGTGGGGAGAGAGATTATGCTAATGGAGAGCTTTTAATGCCAGTGACTGATATGACAACAAAGTAACAAAAGATGCTGCATGGGAATGAGACATCAGGTTCCTGTGGGGGAGACTATGTCAGAACTTTTGGCAGGGAGGGACTTGCTGCAATACTGTCAGAATTTATAATCCTGACATGGTCTACCCTGACTGAGCAGGGCCCAGTGCTGGCAAACCCCTCTCTGTGCAGGACAGGGTGAKCCAGGGGCTTCCCAGGGGACAGCGTCTCTTGGGCTGGCATGGAAATACAGCAGTCCATGTGAGTCCCCACCTGTTAAAAGTTGAGCCCATTTCACAGGAAAGGTTGCCAGGAAAAGGGATTAGCGACAATGCTTGGCATGCACRGTGTCCACACTGGAGTGCCTTCTGCCTGCCTGTGGGAGTTTGCACATTTGAGCTGGATTTGGCCAGCATACATTTCTTGTTGTGTGGCTCTTTGGCATTTCACCTCACCCTCCAGTTCCTATGCAAAAGGGAAGCCCATCACTCTTGTTTCTACTTTAGATTCAAATGAGCACTGAACCGTTTTTGAAGCACTGAAGTGATCAATGCAGCAATGCCATACATACCAGCCTGACAGCACCTTCTCTTTCATTTGCTGTCTGCTGGTGACTCTGTTATGGAAAAGAAAGAGCTCTACCTTCTGTGCTTAAGTCATATTCTTATACATCTGGAAACAAAGCTGCTGATTACAGAATTTTTTTCTGTGTCAGCTGCTATCTGATCAGTGCATGTCTCTGTTTTCACGAGAATATCTAAGGAGGAGAAAGCCAATAAAAAAATGCATTGAACTCTCACGAACAACTGCTGTATTTTTTCTTGGGGAAAACTGGGAGCTTTCTTCTTGTATGTCCAGTCCCTACTACACCTGGCTTTGGCATTTCACTAGAGGTTAACAGATAACTAGTCCCAAAGCAATATAGCACAGCAAAATTAGAATGGGAAGGTTATTCYTACAGAAACACACACAGGACTCTGCTGGAAAAAAGGTACATGGAAGGTCATGTCTGCAGTTCTAGCTAACCTGGTGTTAACTCATGGCTGATGAGACAAAATGAATGCACATTCAGGAAAGGTCTCAAATGCTAACTGTGGCCTACTGCAGATGTCCTGGCAGTGCCAAGCTGCTGAGAAAGCATCTTGCAGAAGAAGCAATTAAAAAAAGATGGGAAAGTCTCAACTCGGACAGCAGCATCCTAATTTCTAACCCTATTTCTTGACCCTTTCCCAGACATATGCAGTCTTTTCCATGCTGCTCCCACTCCAGGCTTCTCTGGGAAGGAGGGAAGGAAGTAATTATTCTTCCTTCCCTCTATTCCTCCAGCAGTATAGAGCCTCTCCACAAATGCAGGCTCAGACTGAATACTTTAGAACTGACTCCCTGACAGAGCCACAGACTGGCCAGGCCCTAATCTGCATGACTTAACTATAAGCTTGGAGCAATGTCACTACATCAGTGAAGGCATAGGCCGCAGTGCTATATTCAAGACCAGAATCTGGCCTTAATATTTAGGTCTGTTTACAGCTTTCTAGTGTGAAAGCTGCTTCTTGCCACATGTCTTTGTTGTGAGGCATGAAACCGCCACTGTCTTACTCCCTTCCCTGTTTCCTGGGTATGTTTGCTTCACTTTTTAAGCTTTCTTCCTCTCCAGCAAGGGGGGGAGTAGGAATGGGGAAGTAACAGGCTTYGGCTGGCTGACTTCAGGTGATGTCCCAGAGCAGCTTCAGCAACTGATTCCTGGCTCCTGTTTTTCTTACTTGGTTTCATCAGAAGGTAATCTGAGTCAGAGAGCATGTGAAGACCTCCCAAGCCTTCCCTCTGAAGTGCTCTGCAGTGCGGTGCAGCAGGGCACAGAGCAGCTTGTCACCCCTCTCTCCTGGGCAGCGAGGTGCCACACAGCCCACCTTGCCCCAGCATGCTCAAGTGAAYAACAGTTAAGGAAACCCTCTCTCTAGTTAGAAACTTGTTTCAATCCAGTCAGGTTTTACCTTTTCTGCTTGGCTGAGCTCGTCCTTATTCCTGAGCTTATCCCTGTGCTTGGAATCTGGGTCAATGCTTTCATCTTCTAAAAACTGCATGTTCATATTCAAAAGCCAAGCAGCAGTGCGGTCCAGGGCACTGGGGTTCACAGGAGAAGGGGCCTACAATGAAACATACAACCATGACAAAAGAAAAACCTGTAACAGACATGATCGTGAAGCTAAAAAGAGAGAATATCCTTCCAGCCGAGCCCTCTCCCRTGCTGCTCTAACGGCAGTGAACAGGTTTGAGCTACCAGAGTGGTCTGGCAGGGAACAGGAACAATTCTTGTTAATGCAAATCACATTATTTTAGGTCAGTAATGTCAGACAGCCCTTGGTGGGCCCGGTTCTTCTGTCTGCTATCCCCACAGAACACTCCTACATTTTGGACTTCACTGAAGCGGTGGAATCCTAGTTTCTAAGCAGGTCCTGCTGCACCTCAGAAAGATATGACCTGTCAAAGTGCAAAGCTGCAGGCAAACAGACTGGCTTGGAGATTTCATAYGCACAAAAGCAGATTTGCAAACTGAAATGCTACTTTTCGTCATGCTGGTGCCTTCTCAGAAAATTGGATGAGAGTCCATAGTTCCAGTGCTGGAGATGTCTGAGCGCTCAGCATCTTAGTAGTTCATCTGTAGACTTGTTCATGCAGCTACTGGAGCTGAAGGAACCATGCCAAGAGTGCTGTTCTGCTATCAGTGAGCTAGAGCCACAGCTGCTGCTTTGCCTTCCCAGCCTGGGCAGGGAGGGCAAAGTTTGAGTTTGCCCTCAAACAAACTCAGAACAAAATCAAACTCAAAGACCTTTGCCTGGGTATTTTCTAGGCACATTACAACCTTGAAGAAGTGATCCTGCAGCTACTTCACCCATCCTGGCTACCTATAAACTGCAGTAAATAGCTTCTCAGGCKGAGCACAAGGCATGTTGGATGATCCGGCCAAGATGAACCCAGTTAACAAGTCAGAAATATAAAGGACTGTCTCCTCCATTCACATCTTCTTTTTGGACTGTGAAGAAACACAGCCCCGGTCAGCAGCAGCAGCAGAACAAGAGATCCTGCACTCTGAACAAGTGGGGACTGGTTTTAATCACCTCACTGGTGTTGGGAGATTTCCCATGCCATCTTCCACTCTGGTCTTCTATTTCCAGAATTTTAAATCTGAAGTTTCAGACTTGGCTCATGGAATATCACTTGCTGTAAATCCTCCTCTGACTTTCTGCTCTTTCTTGCATTTTTAGCTCAGGCATTGTACCTGCAACAACTGCTCAGATTTTTGGTTATGAGAAACACTGGCAATTACCACTGTGGTTCACTTCAGCAACATAAAGATTGTTGGTCCAAGACTACCATTTAACAGAGCTCAGACCACTGTGCCTGAGTCACTGTGCCCCTTTCTGCCTTATCTGAAGAAGTGAAAAGGAGATTGATATGGCCTGGACCATTTTAAGCTCAGTCCAATAGATGCAGTCACAGAGGTGGAGCGCTTCTGGCTGGCTCCAGTGAGCTGCTGGGAATTCTACTGAAATAGCCACCACATGAGATTACTTTGTAACAGCATTAAATAGTACCAGCTATGAACAAGCAGTTTCATTATGATTTACAGATGCTTCTAACAAAATACGCAGATTAAGGGTAGGACAGGCATTTTCAGGTCTTGAGCTCTTTGGAAAACCTTTGAGAGGAGAACGAGGTTGGATGAAAGATTTGCAAACACAAATTTGCCAGAGCTTTTCAAAGGTCACCAGCAGTTCACTGCTCTCTTTTTCTGGAGGAAGATCTTCTACCRAACAGGCTCCTGCTTTGCAGAGCTCTGATCACTCTGTACCTAATGAGTATTGATCCACATTATACAAATGCTGCTACATGGCGTGCTTGCTAATGTCAGTGCTTACGAATCAATAGTGTGAGCGCAGAACAGCTCCAGATCAGGCTGATAAAGCATCCTTTAATGGGCAGCACTGACAAAGGCCTCCATAGCTGCTTTGAAAAGGAAGGGTAGTTAAACCAATTCTCTGTTGCTCTTTCAACAGTGTTCTGCTTACAGGGACCCTTACTACTAGGTTGGAGCTGAGATGAGCTCCTACCAGTTGTCCATATTCTCTGGGTTTGTATTACTTTTAAAACTCTTCCTTTAGGYCCTGAGAATCCCTACCATGTTGATTTTCTATACAGTTCCCTAAAAAGGATTAAATAATCCCTAGGAAAAAAACTTACCCATGCCAAGAAAGTCAGAGGGCCCTGGGCCTGTGACCCACTGCTTTCACTTTTAGCACCATGAATAGTATGATTTATTTCTGTGCAGACCAGCATGTGCTGTGAGACCTGAAGCACTGCAGAGCTCTGCATAACAGGAACTTCACTCTCGATTGGAAAAACACTTCTTCTGTACCATTCTTACCTCCCCAGATTCCCTTACAGGAGGGTCTAAAAGAGCAAACGGAAGTGTCCAGGAGCAGTGCAGCTCTGGTGGAATAGTAGCAACAGCATGGAGACTCTTTATTTACAAGAGAAGATTAAGACCTGGTCCAAGTCCGTGACATGATGCTGGATTGACTATGGCATGGGATGATAGCCTGCACATGGAGTGGCAAAAGCAGTGACGAGATGGTAGAGCAGGACAGAGGCATGGCTGCCATTGCTCTTGTGTTTCCACCAGCTACTGCCTTGCAGCAGTCACACTGCGATGCGCCACACAATGGAGGAATGCAGAGAACAAACACCAATGCGTCTCCTTCTGTGGAGGGCCTCCGCCTCAGGCCAAGCCAAGTGCAAGAGCCAAGGTACATCCCCATTCGCACATGCCACTATGGTGCTGGCACTGATAGTGTSACTCAAACCAGCATGACATCCCCTCCCATTGCAGCAATCCCCACACAGCCAATTTTTTCTCCAGATTCAGGGCCTGACCCCAGCCCAGTCCCTTCAACCCCCAAGGCTGTCTTTCCTGGGTCCAGCCTCCAGGAACTAACCTGTTTGTGCATTGTACGCTGCTTCATTTCAGGGCTGTCACCCTTGGAGGAGGAAGATTGCTGCCTGAGGCGGGCACCACTGCCAGGCCAGTCGGGCGAGGAGGACATCATACTGCCGCTGGAGGGTCTCTGGTACTGAACCGTGTTCAGCAGGGAGGGTGGTGTCCTTCCCCGGGTAACAGGTGGAGGTGGAGGGGGCGGTTGGTCTATCCGCCTTTGCGGTCCTGCACTGTTCTGCCGTGGCATGGTGGGCTGGCCACCCTTCTCCGTCAGCGAGAGCTGCCGGCGGGCCAGCTCCCCTGTCCGGCGGGTGAAGTCCTCGCTGCTGGCAGGAGCAGCGAAGCCATGCTTGTTGGCTGTCAGCTCCTCACTGTTGCTGTGGGAGCTGAGTGAGCTGTGGCACTCAGAGCTGGAGTCGCCCAGACCACGGGGTGAGAGTGGCAGCCCAGCTGCCATCTGGTACACAGGATTCTGGAAGGACAGGGGTGCCAGAAGCTGAGGCCGGCCAGGAGCACTCTCGCCACTCGGTGTGGTGGGGGTCTGGCCAACCCGACGCACAGTGGCCATGCCTGTCACGCTATTCTGCTGAGTCCGTGTGGTCCATACTCCCTGCAGCTGCCCGAGGGATGACTGACTGTCATTGAGGGAGTCAGCAGTGCCAGGTGCATTTGCTCCACTGTCCAAGAGCCGATTGTCCTGCAAGTCCACCATGGACAAACTCTTGCTGCCATTAGACATCTGCACGTCGGGCTCATTGGCCTCTGAGTAACTGGAGCTTCGGGCAGGTGAGGGTTGAGCCCCAGCAGACCTTGTGACAAAAAACAAGTCCTTGTTTTCAGGGGTTGGAGATGGTAACCGTGTGAAATCTATCAGACTGCGGGGAAGTCAGTGCGTAAGGAAGAGGAGAGGAAAACAAAAAAGAAAAAAAAAAGAGTTGTGAATGCTGCACTGGAGCAGGAAAACGTTATCACTCAGAAGAAATCAGCATGGCACAGCTTTGTGGGAACAGGGATATATAACCAAATCCCCTGCGGGGGAGAGAGCCAGGGCAAGTAGGCTAGGCCAGGCCAGGCCAGGCCCTGCCTGCGCAGAGGGACAGTGCAGCAGGAGTGCAGGGAGGACAGAAGAGTGCAGAGAAGTCCTGGGCCAACCCTGTAGGAACAAGCAGGTGTAGACAGGTGAGCAAGGGGGTGTGAATATGTGTGACGGAAAGGGCTGCACTGTGCATAGGAGGCCTTCACCGATGCACCCCCAGAGGCTGTGCCTCACTAGCTGTGATCTGCTCGTCATGCTGTCCAGCATATGCCACTGTCTCCACTTCCAGGTTGCTGTATCCACTCTTCTGTTCCCTGTTTATACCTACACAGGAAGCTCTTGGGGGCATGCCATCCAATATTTGTACAACATGGAGCACTGTGGGGTCTAGATCCATGTCTAGGCCTCCAAGGATCTATGCAATGCAAATAATTAACAATTATTATAACTCCAGCTGTTGCTTTCTAAACAGCAGCATAGCTAAATCCTGCAACTGAAGGTTATCCACTCTTCCTCCTGCTGTAACAGATTCATTCATGCAGTATTGATTTCAGCTGTGTAAGAAGAAAGCTTTGCAGTAGCTTAATGTRAATAGCCTCTGATCAAAAATGGTGTACTATAAGCAGGTATTTGGGAGAAAGCGTATTGTCAAAGATTCTCTACAGTTTTAAATTTAAATAACTAGACCTCATGCTGGGAAGCATTAGAGATGAAAGCTCTGATTACAGCAAGTCCAGCTCTGTTGTTGCCTTTCATTCCTAATGAAACTTAAATAATAAGTAGTTTCCACTTACAAATTAAGTTATTAGCAGTCTTTCAATTTGCGTAGGCTGTACTTCATTTTTGACAAACAGAAACACTGTAGGTCTGCAGCAGACTAATCTTTCCTATGAATGAACACACTTACATAACTAGGCCAAAAAGTGTGTGAATCACTGCTCATTAAAAATAGTATTATAAAAACTGGACAAAATAGAATGGAATTGATTATTAAGCCTCCTAACTTGGGAACTGTTAGAAAATGTTCAGACTCTCCCTAATTCAGCACATGTGTTTTGGATAAGGCCAATGTTATACATCTTGCTCACTCAAGAGACCTAAAGAATTTAATAGTAATAGTTACCACTGACTGACTAACTATATATAGTATCTGTTTTGAAATCAGAAAGCCTAGCCAATGGATCAGGTGACTCCACACCACACCTTGTTTTGCCTGTCCTCGAAGGGGCTTGGGTTTTGGTAGTAGCTGAATATTTGGTCTGTGGCCAGGCCACTTCTTATGTTCTTACCCAGATAAGTCATTCTCTATCACCATTTTCTGTAGCCCAGCAGAGATGCTGTTGCCGGCATTAGGAGTAGATGCAGTGTGATCAGCTGTGACCGAGACCTGCACGCAGGCTGGGTTACTGAGCGCTGAGTTGACATCCCTCAGAATCCGAGGCAGAGGCCCAAGTTTTGTTGCAATGCCCTGGGGAGAAAGAAGGTTAGAAATATTACAAACATCTTGCTTTCTTGTTAGAGAACTGTGGTATCTGCCAGTTGCTAAGCAGTCTCTGCAATGAATTATTTGTTAGTAGCATTAATTTTCTCCATCATTTACCCCCATGTTGAGGCTATGGATTGCCCCAGGGCATGTGACTCCAGAAGCCATTTGCTGCTGTGGGGCGGAAGGAAGCAAGCATTCTTAGCAGAAAGCGTATTACAGACACAGAAAAAAGACAGCTATAGCCAGGAACCTTTTTAATTAAAACTAAATTTTTTGAATCTGCTGGGATTGACAAAAGGGCTGATGGTCAACAGCTCTGCTTTCTCATCCCATCTGCACCTCCATCTTCACCACCCTTCCCCCCCCCGGCAATGTGATAAACAAAGAACTATATTCATCTGCATCAGAGAGATGCAAAGAATAAGCTACTTCTGCAGCATGTGCAAATGCCGTGGAAGTGCTAAGCATTAGTAACAGCTATGCTATGCACAGATACAGCTAATACATCGGTATCTGCTGGACATGTGGGAGGTGTGTGGTGTTTTGTGGCCCAAACACCCAGCACTGGCCAACTGCACTACCCCCATATACCTGCTCCAGTTGAGAAATGACTTCCCAGAGTAGCGAGTGCAAAGTGGAGAGTTCCCGGCCCAGGTCAATGTAGCCTTCAAAGCCAGCAGTGTTTGAGATGGTTTCTGGATTGGAAATCTCCAACAGAAATCTCTGCATGTTAGTCCATTCATGTTCCAGAAATTGATTCATGAAGGACATATAYTCCTCTTTGCTGCCAAACCTGTCAAGACAGGAATGTGAATCTCAGCTAAACCCTGTAAACAGAGGTATAGGCAACAGAACAGTCAGGTACATATGTAGAGAATAATGCTAGAGCCCTTCCTCTAGCATCTAAACTCTTCCAAAACATTTGATATCCCTAGGTTGCTAGCAAGCACCTACCTTTTAACTTAACTGGTACCTCATTAAATATGCAGCCAAAATAAAGTCCAGTATAGTCCAACTAGGTRATCATCAGCATGGGATCTGAGCAGCAGAAATAAACGTGAAGGCTGGAGACAAGGTATGGCCTCCAGACATGTTGCTGGAAATAAAGTGATTGTAACACTCAGCCTAGTTCGGAGATGAAAAAATAGATCTGAGTCATTGACCCAGGCTCTTACTGCTGCTACATCTTTCAGCTTTCAAGGCCAAACTTGATTTTGCTGCTTTGGCACAGATCTGTGCAAATCCAAACTTCAAGTTTGGAAAAACAGAAATTTTCCYTTTTCCCCCTCCTCTGCAGCATTTCTAAAGAATCCAGAATTCACAGGAAGGAGTATCCCATTACGACCCATATGGTCTAGCATCACCAGGGAACTGAAACCATCACATCTCCAAARTGCTGCATACTCTCATTCCCAGTATGTTATGACCAACACCCAAAGGCCCTCTGTCTTCTGCCTCTAGCCAACACTTGCAAAGTGTCAGAGCTGGCTGAACCCCCAAATGCTGCTGCTGCCTTGGTGCATTAATACAGCATGCCACTTCCGGCAGGCCTGCTGTCAGGAGGATCAGTGTCTCCACTGCCTCTGAGAGTCCCAAAGTGTAAAAGCTCACAAGATGAGGATCTGTATGGCATGAGAATGTGATAGGCATCAAGCTCTGAATACACTTAACAGCAAGATAAGGGGAATTAGAGGGACACAAGACAGATGATTGGGCTGAACAGTCCATTTCAGAGTAATGACAGTATTGATGTGAAAAGTATTTAGTATTTAGCTTCTGTTTTTTGTTAACTGGCATAAGGGTCTAGCAGCCTAACATTCAGTCTCAGGAGAAGCCTCTGGTAAGACTGGCACCAGTGGCTTCTKACACCTTCCCTCCCTCCCACAGGCACAGAAGCTAACTGTAGCCCTGCATGTCGCAGTCGTCCCTGGCATGACCGCTCTGGGGATCCCCTGGAGATCCACACCTGCAGCTGGCTCAGCCTGTTTGCCCCTTCAGACTCTTGGCACCCTCTTTTCCCCTTCTACCACTTCACACAGTCTCTGCTCTCAGATGTCTTTTTTAGAGCAGAGCAGAGCTGGTTCAATTGTACCAGCAATGGTTCCTGTTGTGACAGGGACAGCAATTGTGTGAGGAGAAGCTTGGCTTTGTGCGATCTGCAGGACAGCTCAGCTTGATCACTTTGGCTTGACTAATGTCAGCTTAGTTAGAGTCTCTTCTTGCAAAATGCGGAAAATCTGAAAACCTTTTAGATGGGGATTGATCAGGAATAGGGAGAATTTCTGTCATCTAGTGTAACACACTTGTATGTCTTCTGACTGTGTGTATGTGCATGCGTTCCTGTGAGCGTGTGTACTAAGCTAGTTTCCACATCTAAGAAGCTTTAGATGGAAACTATCCATTCATATTTCCAAAAGCTCATCACTGTTATCAGAGCTCAGGATAAGCAGCTCAGAGCTGCAGCCAGCGGAAAGATTTTCAGGAATCTCTTGCTTTGTTTCCATCAAACCTATGGGTTTAGTTAGAAATTGATAATATTCTCATTCTCTTTTCATGCCCTCCAAGTTCAGACAACCACATCTGAACAACAGGAACGGTTCCAGCGCACACTGGATGGAAAGAATGACTCCTAGTGCTGCTGTTTGGAGCTTGCCCCTGCTGGTGCCTCTGCTAGGAAGTAGCTAGTATACTAGCACTGCAATTACAGGACAAACTTCCTGACTCTGCCTGGGTGTTTCTGCTGTGGCCCAGCCTGCTTTTCTGCATGGTAAGAATAGGCTGTTTTCCTGTTCATAAAACATGCTGTTTTGGAAACTTAAATGATTTCCCAGACCTAGCAGTGAGGGAACAGCTCCCAGAGAGAGATGGGGAAAAAACAGGCCTTTTCCATCTAGGAGAGGAGTGGCCAGTGTAGGATTCCTGATCTAGGAGCCATTGCTGTACTATGTGGTCAGTGCTGGGTCCAGCTCCTGATGCAGAGAAGCACCTACAGTACAGTTCGGCTTTGCTGCTAGTGCCAGGATCTCTTCCAAATTCACTTTTCTTTCAGGCCCTGCTGATACTCCCACTGGATTATCAGCTGATACTCTTCTTGAAGCTRCATCCTTGCAGCTTGGGCTTGCAGCACACTAGCTTGGGACTTTGCTCGTGATTGCTGCTGTGGAGAGTCTGAGCTAGCCACCTGCAGAGCTGCTGCCAGTGCACTGAGTCTCTGCTTTGAATCCAACCAACCTACAAGTCTGGAATTTCTCTGCTCCTCTTCAGATCTCCTCCTGCCCCTCCTGCTCCTGCAGCCCAACTTACTTGGCAAAGTTGGCGAGGTTCTGGGTGACCTTGGCAATAAGGGTCAAAGTGCGTGCAGTGCGGTCATCCGGGTACTCCTGGAGGAGACTGAAGAGAGAAGGGGACATGATGGCTGGACAGAGGAATCGGAGGAATAGGGAGGCGCTGATCAGACGCTCACTGATGTCTGGGCGGCCACGATTACTGCATTCTTGTCTCCATGAGGCGAAAACTTCTTTGAGCTCCCTTGGGAAGACACTGAAATGACAGAATGTTCAGAAATGGTAAATTCAAGGCTGGGGGTTCAAGCTGCCACACAGCAGTAACTAAACATGGCATGAATCAGCCATTGGGCATGGCACTCAGACACGCTTACAGAGCCAGAGCCCTCCACCCTGTTGAGCCACAGTAACTCAACAGGCTTTTGCCCTTTTTTTGCAGAGCTCCCATTAAAAGGGATTCAAACCACGTAGAAGGTTTTGAGTCTGTGCCCGGGACACTGGCAAAGACAGCGGCAGTACCTGGGGTCACTGGCACAGCTGCTGTTTGGAGGAAGGCTGTGCAAATTGTAATACTCTTGTTCAAGCATTTGGGTCAAATTCCACTGTGACTGGTATAACTGCAGAACCTCACCAGAGTTATTCCAGACTTGTAAGTTTGCACAGAATTCAGCCTGGCTTTCTTAAATTGCACAGTTCCCATAGGTAAAACAAACTCCAGCTGCAGCAGTCCTTATCACTGGAGAACTTGCTGCCTCTTTCTTCTCGGGCCCTCCCCAGCTCCCTGCTCCCACCTTATCCTGTTCCCATCACATAGTGTTTATTCAGCTAGATAAACTCATACGCAAGAGCAGGCTGACAACGGCTCCCACCGCACTGGGTCACTGGCCTGCCAGGTCTTTGGAACAGAGCCCTTTCCCCCTTCTCCCAGGAGGCTGCCGTGGCCAGCAACCACAATCTTTGTTTAAAAAACAAAGCTATTTACCTACAGAGTTGGATGGTATGAAAGCAGACTGAGGAGGGTGGCAGACTCCATTTTAGGCCATAAATCATCTTAGCAAAGGGCCATTTCAGAGGACAGTTTCTCAGTTTTGCTGGAGAGAATAGCTGGGATAAGCAAAGTAATGTGAACAGGCTTGTAACAAGCTTGACTCCTTCTCTGGTCTTGACTGTCCTGTGGCTGAATCTCACATAAGTCAGAAAGAGAAAACTATGTGAGTTGCACAGCCAGAAATGCTGCCCTGGTCTCACACTAGACAGCACRCTGCCAAAAATGCTGTCAAGTAGCAGCAAGAACAGAACAGGAGGCTTTAAAATGAGGCAGCAGTTAATTAAGAGAAAACCCAACTGTGCATGCTTCCGCTGCAGCAGTGCTGCCAGCCCTCAGACCTTCCTCCTGGTGCCAGCACTCCCCATCCTGTGGCCTCCACTGYGCAGGGCTACAGATGCTCACTTCGCAAGCCCAACCGACTGTTCCTCTCCACAGCTGTGGAGTTCGGGAATGGTTGGGTTTTGTGCTCCATCACATGCTCTGCAGCCAAATGTCCATGGCCTCTAGTTCTGTCATCACTACCTAAGCTAGCAGCGTAGACACTTCAAGAGTGGCCAGGCTTTATGGCTCCCACTGCCCTGMTGCAGCACATGCAACACTCGCCCCTTATTTATCTGTGCTGTTGGTTGGCTGAACGCTGCACTGGCCAGCGGTGTGCTCCAGATCTGGGGGCTCCTGCTGTTAATCCTGGCCAGCTGGGCACCTCTGCAGTCTCCTTCCTGGCCATGAGACTTTTGCCATTCAGTGCATGGGAAGCATCTCAGTCTCTGTGCTCAGGGTTTCTGAGTGCTCTCCATCAATGACCTAAGGGGTGACTCTCCGTGGAAGCACTTGGCAAATGCTGCCATCATGTTCAGCTCTTGCTCAGAGTTGGCTTCATACTTCCACACTCTGGAGCTTTTACTCTATGTATTATAAAATAACACCAGCCACTTTCTTTGGCTGCATAAGCTCTTTTCTGTCTTTGGCTTAATCCAAACAGTTGGACAAAGTCTTTTTACTTCATGGTATTTGCCCATAAATACTAGACTCCTCTGAGCAATGTAAGGCTTGAATGATCTGGACAGGTTGCACAGTTACTGAAAAGTAAACCCTTGAAAATGTATGCACCAGATGCATGCAGCCCACGAAGTACTGTTCACTATCGCAGGCTGAGAGACTATAAACGTTTAATTGTATAACATCAGGCAAAATCCAGTTATTTGGCTTTACATGACAAACGGGTCCATAATTCATTACCCAACTTTCCAGTAATGAGCTTCCACATGCTGAAATTCTGCTTACGTTGAAACTTTCCAGATGTCCAAATTATGTCATAACAATTTTCAGTTATTGTAAACCTCTTTCCTCTCTCTGACGCTCTCCAGCAGATGAGCATGCACACTCTGACACTCTTATTTAAAGCAAGATTGTTAGCTGTCAGGATACCTTGGCCAATCCCAAACACTTATCATCAACCCAAATAATCCCCAAGAAGCACTGAGCATACAGGACTGAGAGAGAAACACAGCAGTAGCTCTGTTGTTTCGGCCTTCCTCCTAAAGGGAGAGCTGGCAGAACAAACTTCCCATGCATTCTTGACTTTCCTTAGGTCATTTTCCAAGCCTATTTTTAGATTGATCTTTTAGCATTGCTTTGGTTATTTTTAGGAGGAAACTAATTCAAACAATTATAATCCAATGGTAACTAAAAGCAGGGAATTTCTCCTGGGAAAGCAGTTCCTGAGTCAGAGAATTATTAATTGGCCCACGATAGATACAGGCTACCTGTAGAGAAATCTGCCCTTGTGGTAGATAAAAGAAAGCCTGAGTAAAAGTTTGGCTGCTTGYTCTCTCTCTGCGTGATATCAGGAAAAGCAATTCCCTTCCTTCCTGGGCTTCAATATCCTAGGAGATGATGCAGTTTTCAGGCCTCAGCACAACAGCTGTGATGAGAAAAGGAGAAGTCTTTATTATGAGAGACTTCCTCCAAAATTATCCTTACTTGATGTTTTGCAACAATGGTTTTGTCACAAAATACATTAATAAAAACTAAGCCCAGAGTTTTAAGCAGAAAGACTACAATTCCAGCATTTTTATTTCTCAAATGGGTGCACAAGCCCATTTTTTGTCCCCTTTCAGGTTATCTTCGAAGGCAGCATCTATAACAGACCTTATGGACTCCTGGCTCCTAGTCCCCAGTGCTAGCAAAAGACAACATTGTAAGCACAGCCAGGCTCGATGGTCACCTCCACAACATGAACAGGTAACTAACTACCTTACTCCAATCCATTTTGCTTATTCAAACCTGTCCCAACTAGTTGCAAGAACCTTTACCTACCCTCCGAAAATGAACAACTGGGAAACGCCTCAAACTGCATTCCAGACCTTGTGCCAGTGGAATGGTGAATTCCCCATCTCTGCCTAAGCAAGCTGCCACGCAGATGGGAGCGCGAGCGTAACCCAGAGGAATGGAGGACACTGAGCCAAAGAGCAACTGAGAGTCCAGAGAGAAAGTAACAGCAGCACCCTCAGAGCTTCATCACTCTGCAGCCAGAGAACATCTGCCTGAACAAAAACTCCAGGTGCTGAGAGAGCAGGCATGAGGAGTGCCACAAACCTTCCCTGCTGCAGAGAGGATTTTGAACTACATGATGCTTTGGAGGCAGGGGAATGGAGGAGACAGCAGTCAACTGAAACYTTAAGCTGCAGTATCTGCTCCCATCATGCAGAGTCCATGAGTCTGGTATGTTTGGCATGTGTAGAACTGTTGTATGGGTATGAGACCCAGGACATGCATTTTGGCCCTTAATTCATGACTTTCACATACAYTGGGTATCAAGCACCTCTCTTGAGTTGTTCACACCAGGAAAAGCATTTCTTGWTCTCCATTCTTGACTCCATTGCCCCATCCCAATATCTCTGCTCCAGTAACCCCTATCTGTCCCTGAAAAAAATCATGGGGGTCAGCAGCRCTGTTGCACCTCCAGAGCAGATACTCCAAAAACTTGGACAGTGCTGGAGCTGCTGTCTCTCCTTCCTACCCATCCCCACCATGTTCCTCTCCCTGGCCGGTGCCGCACCACATCTGACTTGTAGCAAGCCGGTTCCCGGGCAGGCCCCAGGGAGGGCAGAAGGGAAGGGTTCACCCATAGCCACACACCTTTAGCTTGCCTTTAGGTTCTGCAGAACTGCATCCCCAAACAAAACCAGTTCAGAAGAAAAATCTGTTCTTGACAAATGTTCCACTGTTTGCAGCCATGGCTCACAACAGCCTTCCTCAGTTCTGTGCCAGACACACAGGAGTCTGATGAGGTATCGCGCATGTTTGCAGAGTTCACCTGAGAGTGTGTAACCCATGGCATACCCTGGATGCCAGTCTGTGTTCACCTCAGTTCTCGTCTCTCAGAGACCAGTGCCTTGGGGCAGGCTCAGACAGCAGTCACAGGGACTCCCCTACATCCTGCAGGGAGTGCACAAAGCCCTGCAGCTCTTATCCAAGGCTCTATGAAAAGATGTCTGTCAGCACAGCTAAGAGGTAGATACCAACAAGCTGATGCTACACTTCTCTACAGCTCTGCTGCTTCTACAGTAACTAAAGACATGTGGAGGGAAGTGACACCTGTGGGATACTGACCAGTAAGAGTTGATGATTTTGCAGAAGGCCAGCTCGCAACACATTTTCAGGTTGCTCTGATGTTCAGGAAGGTCCGAAGATGAACACTTACTGGGATCCACCTCACAGTTTTCATCTGATTCATACAGAGCCTTGATAAACTCCCCTGTAAAACAGACAGTCAGTGATGGATTTTGGAGACACTAGAGAAGCAGTGTACAAGCAAGATGGTTTGTAAGCCCCAGTGCTCAGGGAGTTAGCCCAACCCCTGTTACATTGAATGAACAAAGCTGGGAATATGAAAGTAACTGAAGGTAGCTCCCAGGGGAGGTTGTGCCCCAGCCAGCTGTCAAGATCTCCAAGTGGATTCTGCTGCTGGGAGCAGCCTGCATGGCCTTGGAAGTTCACAGAACAATACAGCAAGCCCTGCAGGAAGGCACCCAAACTCCTGACGAGCAAGTTTTATCCATCTTCCCAGCTGGCAGCTCTGTCTACATGGCTGTGGGCAATTACATCTTACACTACTGTGCCAAAAGACCGCTTTGCTCAGCCTGCCCTGATCCCTCCAGATTACAGCAATTTCAGAGATGTTCCCTTGRGCTACTCCAGCAGAAAGTATGTTGGCAAGTTCTGTAATTATTTGTAAGATGTCCTGCTATACCAGAYTCTGCCTGTTACAGCACCCTGGCACTGATGAGCCAATGTGATTCACAGGAAAATAGGTAATTAAAAGGAAGAAACAATTTTCCCGGTTTACTTTGAGCTAAGCATTGCACAAAATTAGATTAAAATATTTCTCGAAGTTTCCCTGCACTCCCRTTTGCTGACTGGCTGTTCCTCACCCTCCCAGATTTGCAGAGCAGCCCTGCATTGCAGCATCTCACCCTCATGTCGCCATTTATCCCARCAGACAGTGGGCACCGATCAGTGCCACCCGGGCTGAGGTGCTTCCCACAACTTCAGCACACATCCAGCTAACTACCTGGGAATTGCAGCTGTCCATCCTGGTTAGCACACAGCATTGGCTGGGGAGACAGCGTGACAGGATACTAATGGGAATTAACAGGCAGTATTTAGCTACTTTTGTGAGTCTTGAGCTAGCTGAGGATGGACGGGACCCCTCAGAGCGGGCATCCTGTGAAAAGCACTTCCCTGCAAGGTCACACTGCTTCACAGGCTGCCCTAGGCCTTGCACAGGGACCTGCAGGCTTGGATGCTGCTCCAGCGGAACGGTTTCCATTTGTTGTCTTCTAGTTCCAGTGGGTTTGCTCATCTCCTCCTGTTCTCCTGCTTTTTGCCCGCTCTAGTCTGTATTCCCCTTCTACTGCCAAAGCAGATTTTAATTATGTACCGGAGAGCCTGTCCAATGTATTTTCAGCTCCTCCACGGAGTTCAGGAGCCTCTCTGCTCACCTGCAGGTGATGCCTGCTGTTACTGTCCTGCCCTATTACTTGCTTGTGCTTCAGGGTTTAAAGGAAAGTACTATACTGTATTGTGTTACCTTGTGACATAAGATGAATCATTTCACTACATAAAAGGTCTACACAGAATCAGCACCCCTAACAACAAGCAAGAACCACAGGTTCCTCCTATACTAGATGAAGCTAGCTTAGCAGCATTTGCATTGAGCCCTGAAAGGAGAATATTATGAAATTCTCTCATTAATCTCCTGGCTTTTTAGAAATTCTGTGAGATAATCTAGTTACAGACTTGCCTTCAAACAGAAAGCATTACAAGGCAGAAACAAATACTACCACTTTTCATCATCTCGCAGGGTCCATTGGTTTGACTGGCTCAATGATCTCTCCTTCCTCTACTTCATTATTATTCTTACGTTAATGAAGTATACATTTTTTTGTTCCTTCCTAAAATTACTCAAATCCATTAGAAGGAATCCAACGTACTGAAAAATTAACAGCTTGATGGGGATACCGCTCGTCCTACTGTAAGGATGTGCATCCGATCTAGCTGCCTTTGGCTGAGTCTAAGACGTAATGCTTCAAAGAGAGCCCCTCCTCATCCTGGTGTTGTCTTGGCTGTACACAGCAATTCCTTCCTGTCCTGAAGCAGAAGCTCTAATTATTTTGTTTGCATCAGGAGAAGTATTATTTGGAGCCATAATCATAGCCAACCCTTTTAAAAAAAAACACCAGGAGGGTTCCTGATGTGAACCGGGAAGCAACTCTCATCACTGTAATTTGGGAGATTTCACCTGACTCACTAGTACTGGGAGTAACTGAGCGGGGAAAAGGATGCGGGTGCAGAGTCAGGGGAAGGATTCAGTTAGGCTCCATGACACTGCCRGTGTGGAGAGAGAAAACTTGGCAGGCAGCATGATGCCTTCAAATATCAATTTGTTATCTCCTCTGRAAACAGATTAAAGAGCTGACTCAGCAGCGACCCTCACCTGGGAGAAGGCCGCACAGTGCGGCCCGTGGCTGTGCCCCATGCTCARAGCTGGGTGTGAGCCGTGCTGGCGGCACGTGCTGCTCTGTGACTAGGCTGGTGGTACAGCCCAGCTGCACTGCCTGCTGGTACCCCTGGGCTTGCGGCCTGTAACTCTCTGGTAGCTTCCAGGACACCTGTGCTTGACTTTATTTTAGGCAAACTGCTTGCAGTCTTTAGGCTTCTGCTAAATTGCCATAGAAACCTTCAGCTAGGTAAATGCTGGTGCCTCTGATACACTGAAGGCCATCAGTATGCAGCTGATGTTTTTTCCACAGTGTATCACAGAATCACAGAAGGGTTGAGGTTGGAAGGGACCTCTGGAGATCATCTAGTCCAACCCCCCTCGGCTCAAGCAGGGTCACTTAGAGCATGTTTCCAAGGATTGTGTTCTGTGTTCTGTGGGTGAGACTTGCCAAGAGTCTGTACATACCTAAGGCATCTTGCAAGTATTTCTGCCCCACCAACTTCAGGTATTCTTCGATTGCTTTGGTGGCCAGTGTATTCTCCCTGAAAATGAGATGCTCATTCTCACCACAGCGATCAACTTCAGACATCATCAGGTCAGTCAAGAAATCCTGGAAAGCAAAGTCCATGGTGGGTCACCACGTACTGACATATGCTTTGTTTAGCAGAGCAGGCAGCATACACTCCTTCTCCAAAGAGGTCTCATCTTCTTAAGACACAAGAAGGAATGCACRTGCTGTCGGTGACCCTCTGTGTACACATTACATTATTACAAGCCTTTTTCTTCTTTTCCTCCAACCTCACAGAGAGAAATAAATCTCTGGAGAAGTCACAGCTATTGCACTCCAAATATGTTATTTATTCCAGTCCTGCATGATGTTAGCATCTCCATCCGTACCAGTTTTTAGGTAGGTCTCATCTCAGCCTCATGTTTTGTATCAGGAGGATGTTTTCTCCACTGTTAAGTGACTGTTAAGTGTGGCTGCATCTAACTGCACTGGTTGCAAAACAAGGGCATACYTCTATGTCATGAGCTGTGCCCCACAGTTAATGCCTGAGAATCAAGYCTGTAATGTGCATCAAGATGCTCAAATGTCCCATTTACTTAGTATACATGCAAATAAACAGCACTGCTATACTTCCATCTTGGGCACGTTTTTGGTGTGATATGCGTAGAATCAAATACCATGCAATTTTATCATCATCTATGCTGCACAGTAACAGAAATGGTAAGGAGGAGCAAAATGCATGCTGACAGTTGCCCTGTGCATCAATTTGGGCTCTTTGAATTGTAAATTCTAATACAAAAACAACATTTCAGACAGAGCTCCATGTCTGCTGCAGTGAAGGTGTTAACTGACTGGAGAGGGTCACGTGCTCTGACTCACCCCATGCATTCTGCTGAAAATCCACTGTGTGGTGTAATATTTAGTATGGTGTAGCTACCATTAATGCAAGACCACGTAGTTTTTAAATGCTAATGCATATTCAGTTTCTGTTCTCTACACTGCTAATGGGAAAAAACCAACTGTAAACCTCAGCTTAGCTCATAGCTGTGCTGATACTGAGGAGCTGACCTCTTCCCACCCAGCACCACTCACCTGCATGGCAAAGGAAGCCAGGCTGATGATACTGTGTAAATGATGCACATTATATCTCTGACTGTTTCCTCATGCAGAAAACAGATAAATTTGCATTTACTTACATAACCAAAGACAYTGTTTTTAAACTGCCTTCCTCTAAAGGAAAATAATCTGCTTGGTAATAACCCTTCATTAAGGGTTATCTCTTTATATCTCATGACTGCACTACATGTAGCTCATTTTGGGACACAGATAGGAGAGCTCAGAGCTCAGTCCTGTCCTCCCATCCCCTTGCCAGAGCGCAGCTCCTCAGGGGCCAGCCTTGGCCTCCTGACACGTCATGGCCAGGATTCAGTATGCTTCAACCCAGCCTCGGGCAGACAGGACCCCCAGGTGCCATATCCTGCCAGCAGCTGCCTGGGAGATTTGCAAAGGAGGCGCGAGCTCCATCTCTGGCCGGGGGAGGGGGGTATTGGGTGGTTATTTCTCATGTGGATGCCAATGCATTAAAATCTTAATCAGAATTCAAGAAACAACTCCACTGGAGTCTGGCGTATTCCGGACACCTTCCAACCTGTGCTGAATCCCAAGGGTGACCTGGCAATGGTGGCCTCTTCCTGGGACTCACTCCTAGCTCATTTCTTGCTCAAACCACTCAGTGCTGAGGCCCTTCAGCAGTGTGCTTCTCTTCCAGACAAAGGAAAAATCCAGGCTGCAGTCAGATATGTTTTACATCTAAAAAAAGGGGAGGTGAAGGGAGAAAGGCTGCTAATCTCTCTGCAGTAACAAGCAGTACGATTCCTCCCATGACGGCTGGCAGCAATACTACAGCTCACCAACCAACTTGACTGATGGCCTGCTTGGCTTTTTCATGTTAGGAAGATTAAATATATTACTGGCATAGAAAGTAAGTTGCATGCAGGACTGTTTTAATATCCACCTTCATCTTTCCCAGCATCTTGTGTAAAGGCCAGGTTTGCACAGCAGCTGTCTGCAGCAACATGAGATTCTGAGCTGTGTCGACAGCCAAGAGGCTTTTGTTCCTCTCAGAAATTAGTCTTGTCATTGAGTAAGAACTACAAACGTGCAGTTTTATGCACAGAATGATTCAAAACTTGCACTGCATGTGTGATAAAAAGCCAGCACCACCCCCCCAGTGGGTGAACACAGGAAGCCAGGTACACTCAGAGATTCAAACTTTCCCTTCCCCAGGGACAAGACATGTAGTAAAATGAGTTGCAACRTAACAGTGTAGTTCTGAACATCTTCAAGGCACAGGGCAATTGTCTCTTAATTCCTAGCAAAAGTTTATTTTTGTTTAAAGACAAAACCTAGCAGAAGTCAAGTCAGAGGCACTCAGTGGGGCCTATGGGGGGACACAGTGCTCCAGCCCTCCCCCCCGGCAGCAGCTCCCTCTCCTGCCCGGGGCTGGGCCCACACCRCTATGCAACACACCCGCGCTGGCTCCGGGTACCTTCCCTGCTCCCCTCCAGGGTGCCAGTGCCGGGACCACCTGGCTCCGAGCGCAGAGCGGGAAGGGCAGTGGTCCTGGCAGGCCGCCTCGCTTGCGTAGCTGCAGGTGGCATCTCAGACCCACTGCCCTTCCCACTCGCTTCACTCGCCAGCGGCACTCCACRTCCAGCCAAAGGGGCTGGCACTGCCTCTCCGGAAAAATCCCGGTTTAAGAAGAAAGTGGGAGGCCCTGAACAATCCCTGAGAGGCCTCAGGGCCAAAGGCGGAAGACAGTTCTCCTCCAGGACTCTGAACCATCCCGCAAATCTGGACACAACGCGGCTGTTCCCCAGCTAGCTCTGTGCTGGCTTACGAAGTCCCCAGCCCTTTTACCCGTCGCATTTGGCGCAGCCTTTCGAGACAGGGCAGACGACGGCGCTCGGAGCAGAGCCTTGGCCGTGCCCTCGCGGGCCGGCCCCGCGGCCGCCTGCCGGGCCGCAGCGCTCTGGTGCCTCGYGCGGGGCAGCAGCTCCCCCAGGCCCCGCGGGACGCACCAGCGCCAGCCCCCTGCCACGGCCTCCCCCAGCCAAAGCCTGGACTCCTGAAAAACGCGTCGCTGTCGCTCGCTCCTTCCGCTGTCACTCCATCACTTCTGCCAGAAGATCCCCTCCTCCTAGGCCTGCCACGTCCGTGCAGCTGCAGGAATCCCCCCTGCACAGCCCTCCCTTCCCCGTTTTCTCTGATTTTGCCCCTTTTATCAGCCAAGCTGGAATGAAACTTTAAACCCCTGCTCAAATCCCTTTAGCTGCTATCTGGGTAACTCGATCGCCTTTATCTGCCCGGGCCTCTCCCAGGGTGCGTTTCAATTCCAAGCCACGGCTCAGGCTGACACAAGGTGCTGATTCTCAATTAGCAGACGCTGACCTTGGCTTTGCTTGATTCTCTTTCCTGTCACTTTCCCAACATACTAATTATCTCAGGAACACTGACTTTTATAGCTCCTCTTGGCCAAGCGTTTGCCTTTCTCTTTTTTTCCTCTCCTCTCTCTTCCGTCGAGGACCCGGCTGGGAGCTGCCGTACCGCCGGCTGCAGGGCAGCGCTGCCTCGGCCTCTCCCCACGGCTCAGGGGACAAGGCCAGGACAGGGCACGGGTGAAGAACAGCAAGTTTTGATGCAGGAACAAACTGAAAGCCAGCGATGCTGAGCWGCTGAAACCTAGGGGACCAGTTTTTGACATTTTTCCATCATTTTCACCATTGATGATTTTGGCTACTCTACAGAACTTACTAGAATTTAAAATGAGGCAAATATCCAGTTGTGTGAGGCCCAACATGAAGCCAGAAAAGATCCCTCTGACCTCTGCTGTGGTCGTTCTCCTCTAGGGGACAGCTGCTGCCAGTGTCCTCTACAGCAAACTTGCTTGTCGCCAGCAAGTTACTGAAATCCCAAAGAGCTCAGTTACCGTGCTGCACGCAGGCTGGGGCGTAACGCGGCAGAATCCGGCCCCGCTACAGACTCGCTCCACGGGAACCGCATGCTAGAGCCAGGGCATCRAACGGGATCCTGTGGCCGGGCTCTCCGAGCCGCCCCAGCAGGCGCAGCCCCAGTTCGGGCTGGACAGCCTTGGCAATCCCAGCAGAGCCTCTCCGTAAGAGGCGTCTCGCTGGGCCGGACAGACCGACCCCGAGAGGCACCGTAAGGTCAAACCGCCCACAGTGTCCTTGGACAAGCTCCTCCGTGAAGCCGTTCTCGCCCAGCCCAGCGGAGGTCCGCTAGCCGCTGGGCGGCACGGAGCCGTGCTCGCGGGTCAGCTCCCACGGCGCCCTGCGAGCTCGGTCTCGGCGCCGTCTTCCAGGTCGTGCCTTCCCCCCGCATGAAGGAGCGGCATCAGCTCTGGATCTCGCGTCTGGTATCCGCGCCGTAAACACGCCAGCAGCCGGCACTCAAGGACACGAACGGAATGCAAACACACGCCGAGTCCCTCCGGGGGCCTCCCTCACCCACATACAAGGCTCTGAATAAAATGCAATAACTGAAGCCAATAAAACTCTCTGTTTCTGAGCAGCACAGCTCAGTAGGGAGTTGTTTTTAGTTAGGGCCCTTGGCAATGTAAGAAAATAAGATGCTTTATTTCATTACATCAGAGTTGAGAGGGGAAGGCAAAGGTCTACAATAAAAATTAAGGGTGGTAGAAGCATTCTTCAGGCTTGYTCCTGTGTTTATTTTAAGGATATTTTCTTCAGACTGGGCACAGCTGAACCTGTACAACTTCAGTCACTGCACATACGCTAATAAAGAAGAACAATTCATAAATAAATAAATCCAGGGCACGACAGCACAAGGCTGCAGCGGTTTCCAGGACTTCTTTCCAATAAACCAAGCATTAGCTCACTGCAGCATGCCCTATCCCAGGGCAGCTCCTGCAAGTCCTTCTGAAATCACACCCGGCGCGGAGCCTTCAGGGGCCGTTCCTCTGCCCCAGGCCCGGACCGGACCGGACAGGCAGCGCTGGCCTCCCTGCCAGGCACGGGCAGGCACGATCCTCGCAACCGCCTCACGGCCGCAACGCTCCACGGCACCCGTCCTCCTCGGGTGGCTGCCCCCGTCCTCCGCCGCAGACCTCCGAGCCTCCGGCGGCTCGTGGCCGAGCGCTGCCCCAACGCGCGGCGGCCTGCGGTGCCAGCCCGCCACCGCCCTCGCCCCTGGGTTTGGTCCCGGCGCCTCACCAGCCCGCCAAAATCTCCACCCGGATTCATCTGTAGTGCAGTCCCGAAAGATGTCCTTCCCCCTGCCCAGGCCTTCCCCGCCCCCCTCGGGGGAATTCTCCCTCCTTGCTCAACCACCAACCAACCAGCATCTTTTCATGGGGTAGGAAATGCACCTTCACCCCCGCCTCGTCCCTCGCCCCCCGGGCAGCTGTGGGTGTCCGGCTGAGCCCCCGGCGGGGCCGCGTCCGGCGCGACCCCCAAGCCTCTGCCTGGGGGATGCAGGAACCAGGGGAAGAGCTCCGGGCGCCACCCCTCAACGGAGCGCGGCACGGTGCAGCCGCGTCAGGGGCGCCGGGCGCCAGAACCGCCAAGGCTCCCTCCGCCCCGCGGCCAGCCTCAGCTCAGAAAGGTTCACGGAAAAGTGAAGCTCATTTAGTTAAAAAACCAAAAAACAAAAAAACCCACCTGCCCAAGAAAACAATCCTCCCCTGCAGATGTCCACAGGGCTGAGAAAGTGATTAACTGCTAAGCTCAATCACACGCACACGTGCAAAAGGGAAGAAAAAGTTTCTTCACGAGGGACAAGGCAGGAGCAGAGGTTCCCCTGGCAGGGAGCGTTCGCAGCCCCGCACGGGCGCCGAGGAGCGCCGCGGCCCGGCTTCGACACCGAACCCCCCTTCTGTGCTGCAGCCTCTTCCCAGTATCACAACCGAGCGACGGGCAGACTGACTTGGAAATAACATTCTCCACATCACAAGCCTGATTAATAGGATTGACTTAACTGTAAGAGGATTGAATTGATAAAGGTAATAAGATTACTGCTTATTTCAAAGACCAGCCCAGGGTCCAGTAGGGCCCTTCATGCAGAGGTGAAAAGACACTACCAGGAGTTGATAGGGCTGTAGATTACAGGCRGCCGAGTGTCCAGAAACACCCACGTGCCAGTGTTTTAGCAGCAAGGAACGTGCAGGTGCTGAGGCAGATGCGGGGAGCGCAGTGGGGCGTGCAACTGGGGTCCTCGACAGCCAGCGAGAAACCTGGGGATCCCCACTGCCAGTCCTTGGCTTTTAACCACCGCACAGCTCCTCCCACCTCAGCGCTGGGCGTTTTTCTGCTGGGAAATACCGATGACACCGCCTCCTCGGAGCATGGGGAGCTCATCCTCCCACTGCTTCTGGCTTTTTCCAAGTCTTCTTGGAAAAAGGAGGCGAAGTGGCAATGAGAGGGTTAATGCAAGYGGTCTACAGCAAGGGCCTCGTTCATGGCAATCAGGAAACCTAACTGAGGAACAGACCATTAATACACTGAGCGACCACTAAGGCACGTTCCAGAGAGGAACGTTAGGGAAACGGYCCCTCTAGCAGGCAGCAGCACCCACGAACGCAGAGCGGTGAGCGGAGGGGGCAGGAGAAAACATCTGCTTAGGAGAAGCAAATCCTTGCAGCATTAACAAATAGGGACACATGTTTATCCTTCACTCCATCCACAACACCATAAATATTTATTTCAAGTAAGCAGCCGGTTAGAGCTTTGTCAGATGCTACCAACCATTTGGAGAAGAAAGTTTCTAYACACTTATGGTCATCAGTTGAGCTCCAGAAGTTGAAAGAAAGCCCAGAAACAAAACCAGACAAGRGAAATACTCTGAAAGCATCAAAAGCCACAAGCAGCCTAGCTCTGGGAAGGACGCAGCCTGCACATCTCTAACCACACCACACAGGCCACGCGAAGCCACGCGAACGGCGGCGGTCAGCACTCGCAGGAACACCACGCGTGGTAACAAGCGCCTTCCATCACGACTCCGTGCCTCCAGCCTGCGGCCGCGAACCCCATCACGACGGTTACGCTGCGCTCGCCCTCCCTGAGGGCCTGTACGTGCCTCCAGCACTAGGACAACCTGTGTCACTGCCCAGCGTCATCCTGAGACCCAAGGTGCTCAAGAGGGTTTCTGTTACTGCTCCGGTGAAGAGCGAGCGCCCATACCGCACGCGCGGGCAGACCGGACCCCGAGCTGCTCCCTGCCTCTGCAGCGCGTCCCACCGCTGGCAGCGGCCGGGGCAGCCACGGTGCTCCCAGATGGCGCACAAGAAGAGAACGATCGAGGCTGTGCCAGAGGCAGGGACGGAGCTGGGAACTCCCCGGAAGGCCTGGGCTGGGGTCAGGAGGGAACAGAGACCAGGATGGGCACTGCCCGGCCAGGCTGGGCAGCCTTCGACCCCCYGCTGCCCGCTCCCGCTCTCTGGGCAGGAGCGAGACTGGCGGCGCCTCCGGATTTCAGGAGCTTCAGACAACACCCGGCTGTCGGAGAYGGCTGAGCATCGCGAAGGGCAGAGGCGCAACGTCTGCGCGGGGAGAATCGCGTTCCTCGCGGAGCGGCGGGGTCAGCACCACGTTGCRCCTCTTCCGGACACGAGAGCTGCAGCGTGGCCCTGGACGGACCCACGTGCCCAATCGTTCATCCCTCATTAAGGGGTTACACCATATTCACAGAAAAATCAGTACAGGAAAACAGAACCTGAAACAGTGCAAAAGCAATTGGCTGCTAACGGGTCTTCATAATCTACGGGACACTCGTTTCTCACTCCATCTGTAACTGCTAGTTTAGCATCAGCTATAATGGCCAAGGACCACGAAAAAGCCTTTATCAGCAAAATGAGTTAAGGGCTGTTGATCGCCACATCTGCACTCTTCAGCTAGGAGAGGACAAGGGAAAGAGGAGAGGACTCTGCAGAGGCCACTGGGAAGGCTCAGGCCCGGGAAAGCTTCGGAGGGTCACAAGAGGGCAGAGGCCCTGGCGGAGGGGGCACGCTGCACCTCACCGCGCTCCTGCACACGGCAGCGGCGCAGCAGCGGCGCGTTAACCACGGCCGAACTGAGCTGAAGTCCTCACCCAAAGCCACCCGCCTGGGACCGGCCCCGCTCTCAGCCTCGGGTCTCACCCCGCACCATGCCGGCTTCCCTGGCCCCGTCCGTGCCCTCTGCGCTCTCCAGCCACCGAGTGGTTTCTGTTCCTCCTGGGCTTTGAAGCAGGTCTCAAAAGCAGCCGTGCCCTACCCAAGGCCACGGTGCCTTTTACCTGCCTGCACAGATCCACCTCTGTACCAGCAGGCACGGCTGCTGCTGGGTACGCTCGGGCTGAAGGAACTGTGTCCTCGGCATCAAAATTAGGTAGTGCAGGCAGACCTGCATGCACACACGTGTCCACGCACACGCAGAGCCTCATTATGTACAAACAAAAGAAAAATGATTCAAACTGTTTCCCCTGCAGAGTGGTAAAGAGGAAAAATAAAGAGATTGCTTCTGTTGTTTCTATTAAATTCTAGGATGGTGCTCAAAGGCCCTGCTGACAGGGGCCAAACAGGTTACAMCCAGAGAGAAGGAGCACAGATAACAAGGCAGTCGGACTTCTCTAGATTTGAGTTATCTTTTTCCTGCCCCAAATTTTGGCAGAATGGTAGTCTCCATCTCTGCATGTTCTGAGGACTTGTTCTAGGACCTCTGGGGCCTCCTSCTTCCACTGGAGACAGGCAGGAGAGTTGCACAGACCTGCAAAGTGGTAAAATGAGAGCATTTGCTGCTGGCATGTTCAGAGACATCATCTTGCTAAACAGTGACAAGGCTGCAGAGGAGTGCGAGGAAGCGCTGGCGTGAGGCTGCCAGCAGGGCAGTGTCCTCACCGGCGCGGCAGCGCACGGCACGGGGGAGCGTCCGCAGGCACCGGCCACGCCGCCCAGAAGGGCTTGGGAGCAGCAATGCGCCCTTCCACCTTTTCTGTTCTCTTCCACCTCTGCTGCGGGAGCTGTCACCAGGCCACCTTCAGCCTGTGTCGATGCTGGGGGGCAAGTGCAGATCCCAATGCCYGGGACAACCTCACGCCAACTCCCGAGGAGCAGACGGGCTCGGCGCAGAGCGAGMGTGGACTTGTCCCGTCCAGTCCCACTGCCCCGAGCAGGCCACGGGGATCAGTGAGACCCAGCGAGGGCTTGGCAGCAGCCTTGCCGCCCCGCTCCCGCCCGGCCCGGGGGCCTGCGCACCGCGCTTGTGCTTCTGGGGGAGACGGAGCGGCGCGCTCGGCTCGCCACGCCGCCCCGGCCTCCCCGCACGGACCGGGCACGGGCTCGCCAGCCTCCTGTGGCCGTGTCTTCTTGCCACGTCCCACTGCTCAGCCGTGGGAGAGCTGTTCCCAGTGGTGCTGGGGCGCACCCATGTCACGTGAGCAGAGGCGAGTAGGTGTTTCCCTCTCCTGTTTACTGTTCTTTTTACTTTATTGTTGTTTTTTTTTCTTTCTCTGCTTGGCCAGTTCTTCTACAAAAGATATATCACCCTATTCCCATGCTCTAATAATTCCTGTTGCTCTGACACCCTCTAAACCCTGTGCTAATGTTGATGGCAGATGACAACCACAGAAAGCAGAAGCTTCATTTTAGGGGGAAATTTATCAAATCTGTTTACTGTTTGCTGTGTCCCCTGTGCAGAGCCTCTAGGATCTCAGCACTGATGCAGACACATGTCTAGAAACATACTTGCTCCTTCCTAAGCCTCTCCAGTCCTGGCGAGAAGAGGGAAAAGGCAGGAGCAGTGACAACAGCCCTCAGACATACATGTACATGATTCACCAGGCCTGAGATCAGGGAGACACTTAAAGCCTTTGGCATTGGAACCGTGTTAGTCATGGATAGGACTTTTTATGCTATTCTTACTTGAGCAAGAGCCCTGGCACTGCCTCACAGAGGCAGCAAAGGGCAGGGAAGCTTCCCGCGTGCAGGGAGGAGCGGCGCCAGCAGAAGGCAGGGCTGTGYCAGCAAAGCACTGCACGCGCCGACGACCGCACTGAAGCCACTGGCACAGCGAGCGAGAAAGGGACGACCTAAGATGTTCTCTGTTATATAAGCACAACAGTATTATTTCACATGCAGCGAACTGAAAGCCACTTCTGTTCCCATTGAAAGCAACAAAACCAAGGGGACGAGGGCTGCGGTCCTCCCCTGCCCTCCTGAGYGCGTGATGCTCCTCCCTGTGATCAGGACGGCTTTAACTGAGCTATTTTCACCCTCTCTGGGATACTAGGCCCATGGCCTCGCAATCCGCTCAGTGAGCTTTTCCTGCCTTGAACTAGATAAGGAGGCCGAGTGACTGCTCTGTATGACAGATGGTAATTAAATCTAAYCCACGAATCCAGCCATGAGTGCCGGCAGGAGTGGAAGCTGCAAAGGAAAAAGAAAGCCTCGCAATTCCTCATCTCCGGTGAGGAGCCTACGTCTCCTCAGCACTGCAAAAAGATCTCGCTCCTCCCCAGCTCCTGGTTGCAGAGTTCACGGAAACATTAACACAGAAAAACTACGATGCTTTAACCCCTTCAGTTCTGACACTGGCACTGTGGCTGCCAAYGCCCGTCACAGCTATGTCCCCRTCAGCTGGGGACATGCAGCAAGGARGCGTTTTGCTCTGTGGCAAACGGGCTCACGCTGCTCTGGCCCCCCGGGGCTCGCCTCCGCTCTCCAGCGAACGGCTTTACCAGCTCTGCCCATCCTGCCCTCATTTGCACCGAGCACAAGCAAAAGTAAATCCCAGGCCCTCTGCCTCTTCTGGCTTAATTTTCTCCCCAGGCCTGGCTGGGGATTCCGAACCACGAAGGAAGTTCGGAGTGGCCCAGAAGACAACTTCGAGCACTTGCAAGTCGGCCTGTATCAATTCCCCACCGCCCGCACGGCCTGGGAGCATCTTCCAAGCGCCAGGCTTTCCTGCACTGCTGTCCCCACCACATCTCCCTTYCAGAAGGGAAAGGACAGACCCCAAGGACTCAGAGAGACACCTGCTTGAAGGCAGACTCTGCTCTGAAATTCCCAAGGCAGCGTTGACTTCATCGTGGTGCCTACAGTACTGAGATGCACAACGCAGCGCCAGGGCACCGAGCAGCCCACATTACCGGTTCCGATAGGAACACACAGCACATACAGAGCTCAAACCAATGCTGCTTACATTTCACCCCTGAAAACAGCCTTCTTGCATATTTTTATATTTGTGCCTGTTTATGAAATAGATCTGCCCCCTTAGCCTCCAAAAGTAGAGAAAAATAACTATGCTGGTACCTTCTTGGTCCCAACACCTCTTTTCTAATTAAGCAATTTGCACTGCATACGCTACCAACTTGTTCATAGCAAAAAGGAAAATTACGGTATATTAATGATGGGAAGGCTTGAAACCAAACCAAAGCCAAACCAACATTCTGATTTCCAACAGTCGGAGATGTTACAGGCAGAAGTTTGTTTGTGATCATCTCTAATGGGAGCACACGCACGACAGAAGGGTCTTACCTTGGCCTTGCCCGTACTCTGCAGGATGTGAACCAAGGCAGATGCCATCTCCTCTTTGTTCTTCACACTCAGCGAGGGCTCCAGCACCGAGCACAGCACCATGTAATTGTTAGTGATGTACTCGGCGAACTCTTTGTACATCTCCATGGGCAGAATGCTCATACTCTGGTAGCGYGACTTGATGCGGATCATGGGCCCTGGGGATTTGCCCTTACTGGGGTTGGGACTGACCACAGGGTACCATTTCTCTACAAACTGCCGGCCCGTGACAGAGCCAACAGGGATGTTCACTTGTCCAATGAAGTTGGTCTTGTCTTTCTTTTTCTTCTTGTCAGTCTCTTTGTATAAGTGCACCGTAATGTTTTTGAGTGATGGGAGGTTATTAAATTCAAAGTGCTCCCCCCAAAAGACATTATCAGTTTTCAATTTACAGGTAGTTCGTGCATAAAGAACGTCATCCAGGCATAATTCACACAAGTACTTTTTCTTAGCTGGCAGGTCCTTGGCTTCAATAATCCATAACTTTAACATGTTCTCTACTCTTCTGCTGTTGTCCTAGCAAAGAAGATGCAAAGAAAAAAGGTCAAGAGAAAAAAACCAAAGCCATGAAAAACAAAACTGGAGATATGAGTTAATTATTTCAGATGTGCTAAATGAGCAGAGGCTTAATTATATTTTATTTTAAGGAAATACTGGAAATACTTCTCAGGAATTTGCATAATAACACTACTTATGTTAATTTTCCAAATATCACCATGCTCTCCATGTCTGCTGGTGCCAATTAATATAARGAACATGAAAGATAAATCCCCTCCAAATTATAAATGTACCATTTCCAATCCACTGCCGAGATGGCCTCAAAAGAAACAGGAAAGAGCCTTACCAATAATTAACGTTTTTTGCAAAACAAAAGCTGTTAYAGGTGTAATTGCTCTCCCCCTCTTTTTTTTTTTCTTCCCCTCTAATGTTCACCCAGGGACCACCTCATCCATGGCTGGAATGCAACCACCTCTGGCATGGAAAGAAGCATTTGCAAAACCTCACAACATTTTAGGACTAAAGATCAGAGTATCCAACTAAAACATCAAGAGGAATTATGGGAAACAGAGTGAGTCACACAGGAGAATCATTAAAATTCAGAAATAGAAATTTGGCTTCGATATCATTTTAATAACAATGCAGTGAAGGATACTGTGGATCTTTAATGACTCCCCAACGATGATGACCTCATTCTGGAAGAACATCCAGGGCATTTGCTGCAGGAGTGACTTAAAAGATAAAGCACTCACAGCTGAATCACTCCTACRGATTCTGCAGTAACCTGTTTTGTTTGGAAGTCCACAACTGAAATAGCAACCGGGGTTTATTCTGTCTGCTTAGCTTAGGAGTCTGGACAGGAACATTTTTGCTGGAAATCCACAATGGGATACTGTAGGTCCAGGAAGTACACACAGGAAATTATACAAGGACAGCAAATTCCTGACAGAAGTATCAAGTCAGACACTGGGAGTTTATTGTCTAAGACAAACAAAGATGGAAAGTTAGCCATCAGCTAAGAGCATGGATCAAGATAAGGGCATATTTCCACATGAATTTTTACTGAACACAGCATCTGAAAGCCATACTGATATGTCCCTCTCTCCCCAAAGTCCAGGAAGTCTCATAGTAACTAAGAAGGCCTGATCACCCAAATCTTACAAAGCTCTTTCAGATCACTGCTACTGGGGCTGCTGTGCTCTTGATGCAAAGCATTGGATCCAGCAGCTATGTTCCACACGCAGGAACACATTCCTAGAGGTCCACCTCTACAGGCTGTTGTTCCCTTTCTGATATAAAAGAAATCTGTTATATCACATTCGGCATAGAACTAGGAACAATAAACTCAGACACAGACGGCTCCTTTAGCAACCTGCCAGGCCTGGATCTAACTTGTGTGCACAGTTATGCATCTGATGCCAGAAATGAATTCACAGGATCCCATCATTTGCATTTTCCCTGATCAGCAGAAAATGGCTTGTTGATTGAGCTCATCAGCTGTGAAATCCTGCAGCTGATTAGCCCTGATCAATCTTTGTTAGCTAACTCCAAAGCAGAGAGGAAGAAGCAGCTGTAGACTTTATTTTAGGATGCACTTAGCCTTAGTGGACCAAAAAAACACMCACTGGGCGTCCCTGTGTTCTAGTGAAGAGAGGAATTTGTTTCTGTAGATCCCAGAGGGCGTGATTTTGCCGACTCAACTGGCTAGAGAAGCGAAAGCTATGTTCCAAAATCAGATTCCACTTCAGTTTCAGAGAACTCACTGTGTGTTGCATCTGAGTTTCTCCAGCTCTGAAACAGACATTGCAAGTACCACCAGAGTCATGAAAGGTATTATGTGAACTCTTTAGATTATTCACTCTTTGCTGGCAGCTACCAGCCGTCTGTCCCAGAGCTCTTGGGAGGTGAGAAATCCTCCCACATAAGTGGCAAGTATCATTTTAAACAGAGCAAGACTGAAGATTTTTGAGATCTGATCATTTCTCAGCAACAGCTGAAAGCAGCACGTGCTGCAAAAAGAGGGGAAGAAATAATTAGCACTTTCCCATAGATATAATTGTGGAAGAAAGCAATATGGAGAAATTACACTTACTCACTAAAATGACATTATGTACCCTGCTGCTACTGTGCACTGGGCTTTAAAATGTAGTAACGAGGAACTGAACTATAACACAGGCGACTCCTCAAAGCCGCTACCTTATTTGGGTGCACAGCACGCCGCAAGTTTTCCATCCATTTATCTCGCTCCGCTGCAGAACGACACGAGAAGCACTTACTTCCTGATGAAGTCGTCACCTACAGGGAAAGGAACAGGATTATATCTTGACYGGCACACTGCAGACTGTGTTTTGGGGGAAGAGTAGGGAAAAGCACTGGCAGATTCTCCCCCCCCCCCCTTCCAGCAAGCAAACAGCTTTACCCAAGCATGAAGCAACAGCACCTAAGGCCAATGGAAACAGAGAGCAACTATGCATGTCACAGAATAAATCACGGAAGCAAATCCCAATTACTTCCCCTCTTCCACACCAGAAGAAACTAGATATTGGGCCTCATGCATGGGATGCTTTAAGTCACCAYGGTCCACAACAGAGAGTGCAAATCTTGAGTGTAACCACTTGGCACTGCTGGAGATTCAGCACAAAGACTGCAACTGCAACAGCCCGTCCCTTGTCTTGAGCAGAACATCAGCCCCTGGTTAACCTTGCTTCACATCTTCACCCTTCCTACCCTACTGCTTCTGAAGACCACACTGGGACGACTATAGGGCTGAGCATGCAATATGCTCCTGGCAGCTCTAAGAGTGGCGACTCACAGCCTGCCTGGCGGYGCTGCTGAGCTCAGCAGCCACGGATAACCAAGCTGGGATTCCCGAACCCGGAGACGGCAGGCAACACGTCGCTGCATCCTCCCGTCACTTCTCACACCTCTGTGGTGCGTAGGTGACCCCAGCTCTGGGGGAGCCCAYCTCAGCAGCCCCTGCCGGGCAGGCACAGGGCGAGCCGAGTCTCCCAGGACTCGGCACAAGTCAGCGTCCACCAAACACTTCCTCCTGTCCATCACACCAGGCTTCCTCTGCGCCAGCTACTGAGCCAAAGTCTGACAGGTCTAAGACCCTGTTCAGCCATGACTTGAAATCTGAAGAGGTCTCTCACATACACATATTCCTCAAGCAACTATCTCCTTCAGGCTGTGCTGGCAAGCTGATGGACCGTGACTGTGGCATTACAAATTCTGTACTACTCAAAAAAGCCTCCTTCAACGGCTCTGACCTTCCTGGTATTCACTGCACTTGGCAATGTCCAGTAATATTCTTTAGGTACCTCCCTGCTCGCAGGCCAAACAGGCCTGGCTGGTACTTTAACTAACTCCCCTCCAAGTTTCCTTTCCTCCAGTCCCAAGCTGCAGAACCACTGCTGTGTCCTTTATCATCCCCCAGTATTTGTTTTTACACACTGCACACTGGCTTATCTGCTTCTGGGAGACACAATCTGCTTTAATTTCGTACGTCTCCCAGAAGCCTAACCTGTTCCTGAAGCAGAGCTGGCACTCACTAAGACTTGTCATTAGCTAACCTCAAAGATAAACTGAAAACTTCCCTTCCTTTGAACCCAGATATTTTCTAATCAAGACAAAATGACAAGATGTCTATCCTGTCTTTACACATCAAATGCAAGAAAACCTCCCGCCCTCGATACTCCAGTTCTCTCCTTCAGGCTCAGTGCAGACACTCTTCCCTGTCCTTACATGCTTTCATTCTCTAATCTGTAAAACTAAAAATTCTTCTAGGCCAAAGTTATTTTCTATTTCTAAGAACTGAAGACTCTGTATTGACAGGCATAGTTGTATAATCTTTTCAGCAGCCTTTCACACTTCAGTGTACTTCTAGCTTCCTCTAAGTTTTCCCATTACAAATCTGGTCTACTTCACCTCCTATTTGCTACTGCCGATGCTAATGTTAACCTCTATCTTTGAGCCTTCACAAACCAACCTCTGGTAGCACAAGAGATGTTGCAAGACTGATCATGCCCATCATGTGTGTGACCCCTCTGCCTTGCTCTGCCAGAGGCTATGGCATTTTTGCATCTTGATCCCTTCCTCAGAATTTCTGCAACTGCATTCAAGACGAGCATAGCCATATATCTGAGTGATAATGACACCCGAAGACAGACAACGCACAGCTGCATTACTTTAACGAGGTGCTGTAATGTCTAACACAGTTACAAATGAATAGATCACAGAAGTACCAATTAGCAAGAGTTTTTAAGAACAGAACTTACAGTGAAGTATCATGGAAGATACATAGCAAACAAGCATCACTCCAGATTGCTCAGTAATTGCTCAGTCAACACAATTGTCTAAGGCTTCAACACTGCTCAGACAAGAACCTAAAAATTCAAAACTTGAGCCTTGTCTTATTTGGTCCATTTAATTCAATGGTGGAAGACTCAAAATCATCTATGCTCCAAATGCAAAGCTCAGAAGTCCTGAATTCTACTGATAGAGCCACACTACGCTGCAGCAGTTATGGCTGCAGCATATGTCAATAGGATTCATACCGAAATAAATAAGAATGAGATTTAGCCATCCTTCTATTACATCTGTTGATCACATGTCACTTTTTTTTACCAGCTATCTGTTGAGTATCTAATATACTTTATCGCTACATATAAGTAAATACATAGGAATTAACTTACTATGATAAAATTCATGATTCAGTTCAAAATTCAATTACCCATTAACTAGTTATTCAAAACCTTAACAATTGTAACTGCCRTACTTAGGTGAGAGAAGGAGAAATTCCTCATATGTCAGATTGGAAGCTCTCTTGATCTGATGGGAGGTGAAGATCATATCTACTATGTGTATTGGAAAAGGTGACTTCCCTGGATCTGCAATAGCATCTTGGCTTTGACCTCTGACCTAAACATTGTATGTATTAAAGATCTTTGTGAGGTATTAATTAGCTCAATAAAGAGAACATTTTGGTCTCATYGAGTTTTGGATATGCTAAAATATTGTTTATGTACAGGATAAACTCAATTAATAAAACACATTTAATTTCTAAATTGTTACTTATTCACATTCACTCGCACAGTCCTCGCACGAGCAATCTCTAAATCACAGAATAAGTCTGTCATTTAAAAAAATTTTTTAGAAACATCATGGGCTGCTCAAAAACTTCAAGGAACTTCAGTGGTGTAAAAACAAATGGTGTTACCTTAATTAATGAAGCTGTTTCAAGCAGAGTCTTCCAAAGATTTTATGAGTAAAAATTAAGTCTCAGGCTGATAAATATTACCACACCCAAGCCRCAGAAGGGCAAACCGAAGCATGGAGACAGAGCCTGGGCCAGCCCCGCAGACCCCGCGATGGCCGGCCAGGGAGCGAGCCCGCGAGGCTGTGCAAGCAGCGGCAGATGCTTAAACGGCTGGACCAAATCTACCCACTAAATTCTCCCTTCCTTAGGCAAGGCCAGGATGAAGCTACAAGGCTTCAGCCATATTTTCTTCGCCCTGTTCCACTTTCTCTCAGCTATGTCCTGCAACAGCCCAGACACGAGCTGTGCAACAAGGCAAGACTTTGGTCTGCCGAGACAGCGGCGGAGTCCCTCAATCCTCACTCCCATTCCTCGTCCTAGTCACTCGGACCTCACAATTCGCAGAGCCAGAACAGGCTCTAGAGTCGGGACTCCCAGTCTCTTCTGCTAGACTAACCTGCCCATTGTACATTTAGCATGTGCAGCACATGCAGCGGCACCAATTATGCTGATTRGGAGGTCTTTCTCGTAAGGAGAAAGAAAGATGGCATTTAATAATTTTTTTGAAAATGTCAATGAAGAAAACGAACAAATACTGATTGCCAAGCACTCAGCAAGTCAGAAAAGGCAAGTTTCATAAAACTAAATAAGCAGAAGCCAAATGCAGCATTTGAAAAAGCGGTGCATTACCGCTGCCTACGCAGCTGTGCTCTGCTCACCCCCTGCAAAACCCTGCTGGGGAGAGCAGAGCTAAGCAGCCGGCTACAGCACGCCTTAATGCAGGTCAGTCGCGCTGATGGAGAGAAACAGTCGCTCTGTACCCCTGCGCACCCAGCTGCCTCCGAACAAACCACTCGTTTTTTTCCACAGCAGATGGCTCTGGCACCTCTCGCTTTCTGCTCCGCTGGGCTGTGCTGCCAGTTCTCTCTCGGATCCTCCTCTCTCCAGTGCAACTCCATCTGCAGCCACATCAAATCCCGCGGTCTTGTTCTTTCAAACCGCACGGCGGCTGCTGCAGCTTGGAGTTTGAGGGACCGTGCCACACTGTACCTTGCATCGCGTGCGCTGGGCAGGTTGGACTGCAGCTTCTGGAAAACCTGCCTCCTGCAGTTGCTAGCGAGAGACCCCAAAGAAGAGCATGCTGAGCCACGCAGGCCAAGCGAGCACAGATACCCCAGAAGAGAACTAGGAGACACCAGCCAGGTGGTGAAGAAAGTAACTTCCTAGGCACTGTCCACTCCTTGACCACATCACTGTGAGGAGATAATTCAGAACAGTGTAAGGCTGGCAACAACAGCAATGCCTCACTTCTCAATTCGAGAGCACAAAATTGGCTGCTCCTCACTGATCTCTCCAGAGAGCAGATCCACAATAGCTTCACCGGGGTGGTGCAGCATTATCATCCACTGCACCTTCATACTCCACGGTGCAGGCAATGTCTTGGTTTCCCTCATCTCCAGGACTCTGTCAGGCCCTTCTCACTTGACGATTTTCTAGTCCAGGYTTGTTCTCCAGAACATCAGTTTACATTTCTCACTTTTCAGTGTTCTCACACGCAGCAGTGTCACGGCTCTCAATTACCAGCTTGTTTTTCTTTCAGCTTCCTGCAGAGTTGACCAAAGCTTTCATAGCTGCAAGCCACAGGAAGTCGCCATAGTTCTTCACTCTTCTCTTYGCTTCCACTAAAAAACAGCAACACCCTTTGCCAAGTCTTCCCTCTATTTTCAGATAAGTAATATTGTAGGATTTAGGATCTCAGGCCATAGACGGGACCCTCAGGGTACAGGGGTGATTCGAGATGTATTAGAGGTCCACCTTTCTAGTGATTTAAAACATTCTCCAATGCAAAATAACTATAGGCAACACTCAAGTACTGAAGAGCAGAAGATGCATGGACAGTTTTGTTACCCAGTTCGCACTACTGCTGGACACGTAGAACTGTATGATGAAGTTCTCTGGGCCAACGTGTGCGAGAGCCTAGGGGAGGTCAGCAATAAATAAAAACTGCCCAGCCTGCCTGCCAGCACACATCGCTGCTGTGTCCTGCGCCCAGGACACAATTTAAGCTCATCTCTCCTGCCTGTACTGTCCAAAGGCAATGCTAATCTTTTGCCTCTGTCAGTTAGGCATAAATGCACGGTGGATTATGGACACTGCCTGCTACCCATCAGGGATTCAGAAAGAGCTGCAAACTCATTTCACTTCTGACCTAAATCAGTATCTGAAGGGTTCTCCAGAGATACAAGACCAATGCATTAACACAATATGCCATTTAGCTATCAACTAGTCCTTCCCTCTGGAGCTTGCTGATGAGTAACCATCAGTTACAAATCAATGTCGCTTTTGTTTTCTGGCATTCTTCCTTTCCTCTGCAGGATTTGCAGAACAGCAATTAACATGATCTTTCTTTCTATATGACTCTTCTTTATCCAGTTCACTTAAAAATAAAATTTTCCTCCTCCTTAGAAATGCATGACTTGTGTAATTCCCTCTCAGTCAACTTTCTGCAAGTACTGTTCACATCCCTTCCTCTGCTCTTATGTGCTGAACAGAATTGGTAAACAACTCTTGTATTATGGATGTCACATCTATTTTCCATCTAGCTTCATTTTATCTTTCTTGAGTGGAATGTAATAGAGGCCATATAATTTACAAAACGGTTCTCCTCCTGACCTGCCGCACTTGCTCAATTCTACAGAGAATGAACAGCACTGGAAAATTTATAGCTCTACCCACTTCAGAGTTTATGTTTGGAGCTATTTTTTTGTAAGAACGTTTCTGTGTCACCTGTTTAAATTTTTAAGAAATGTGTCCTTTAATTCATTTTTTTTCCGAAATGCATTGATTTCAGTAATAAAGAAATCTTAGTCTCTCCTGTCTGACTGCTCATTAACTCTGATCAGGTTGTCTCCATCTAGCACTGCTCATCCACAAAACATCTGCATTCCCATTAACCCCCTAACAGCATGATCCAAGATCCAACCATGGACATACAGTTGATTGCCTCTTCTGTCCCCAAGTATAGACAAGTTATGTGCTCTTCACAGAAACACAAGCATTGACCACCTTTTTACTTTAAGAAAACCATTTCCCAATTCCATCTAAATCTATCTACTGGCATGAGCAATATTGTCTCCATGACGTAGGATAAACAACTCCTAAGTGATACTACATTGCATTATCTAACTGCATAGTATTTTTGTGTACCACTGCTTCCTGCTAGTAAAGACCTCATCACATGCCATAACAAATGATATCCATGTAGAAGAAATTTAAAATATTCACAGATCTTTTATTTACCCAAATAAGGGAAGCTTTACTTTTCCAGACAAAGTCCTCAACTCCACTTCCACTGACAACAGTAGGATATCCTTGTGACCACGTAGACCATTGTTGTGAACACAGAATAGAGATTAGTACCTTCTCATGTCTGTATGAACATAAACTACTATTATGCTCTATTAATACAACCTTCAGCAGTTCAGTGCCAGTGCCAGCAGCAAGTCCTTCCGCTACAATGGTTACAACACAAATAGCGCAAAGCTCTGATTTTATGGGTATGCTTCTCCTTGTAAAGATTAAGTAATTTTCTCCCTATGAAATCGTCTCTTTGTGCAGCAATTCAGACCAGAAACATTTCAGAGCAGAGAGTCCAAGATGTGATCCCACATCTTGCTCCCCAATCAGCCATGTTGCATGTCAGAAATAGGCCCCCAGGTAACCGGAAAGGACCCTTACCTCAAAGCAATAGTCCTGTCCCAGGATGCTACTGTGGACTGGCTTGATGACCACTTCTTCCTCCATACTGAGATCCAGGGCCTCGACAGCACTACTGGGACTGAGCAGAGACTCGTGGGAGCGTGATTCTTTCAGCCTCGGCATTAGATGGGATCTAGAGGAAGAATGTAACGGCATCAGTGCATAGTTTCCTTCCCAGAGAGCTGATTAAATCCATCTGTCAGCAACAACTGCAGAATATTCCTGGGAAATTTTTGCCATGAGATAACAGAGGGCCTGGAATAGCAGGGACTGCTAGACAGTCCCATTTATAATTTGGTAAACAGGTTATATTACAGGCTATATTTATAGCAGAAATGTTTYTTTCCCCCCTCCGAACTCAGATGCAGTCTGGACTGCATTAGAGGTTGATAGGAGTGTCTCTGCAGAGCACGGTATGTCCTCAAACACCTTTGGAGTACGATTGTACCAGTTTGGCAGGCTGTCCCCAGTATCAGCCGAATGTTCACGAGGACCACGCTCCATGCAGGAGCACCCATGCGCTGGTGGTGCTGAGCACAGACTGCCACCGTAKGATTAGGTTTGCATGTGAATGTGATCCCATTGGCATGAAATTTCATTCACGTTACTTTTTAGTACTCAGTCCCAACTGACAGGAGAAAGTCACCTGAAAATGGGGAGAAACTCTAGACACATCCCTCTAAAACTCAAGAGACTGTGTTCACTCCTTCTGAATCCAGAGCAACAGCCAGGACAGATGCCACCACCCCGAATGCCGCACACCCCCTTTCCACCACCGCCAACACACACATTCGTATCACAGATGCAGTGTTTGGATTAGCACTGGGTAACTGATGATCTGAGGGCTCATGTGCTCCCTCCGGTTGTTACAGGGTGGGGACAGTGTGGAAAATAAGGCCATGATAGCCCTATCGACTGATCTAAATGCTCTGGAGTCCCACTAGCAGCACTTAGCAGCAGGGAGCCCACAGACAGCGAGCACTACACCACTTTCAGAGGCAGCCAATATAATCAATGGTGCTGTAACTCTTAAAGCAAAATCAGAGAGCTCAAGGGAGGAAACCCCTCCCCCCTCAAACTAGCTATTCCCAGGGAAAATGCAACAAAAACATAGAACAGCAAAGGAAAAAATAATTTGAGAGCAAAAGTAACAGTTGCTTTCTCTATAGTCTGTACAATGGAAAAGTTTCTACATCAGCCAGTTCACAAAAGCTTTGATTCCAGTAACTCTGACCTCTGAAACCTCTGGCAAGCACTTTTTGGTCTTCCAGTGAGACCACGTGCCTGCAGAGAACGTACGCTGCCTGCTTCAAAGGAACGGGAGGACAGAAAGAGGGAGGTCGAGCTATTCTCAGCACAGTCTTCCAGGAGCGACACAGCGATGCTCCCAACATATTCAGCCAGATTGCTCTGTCTGTGTCTCGAGTTTTGTCATTCTCTAGAATAAAGCTAACCAAAACATGGGGAAATGTCAACAGTGCATGCAAAGTTTATCGCTTCCAGTCAATGACATGCCAAGCTGAATCCAGAAAAAAGCCAAAGCAGAATCTAAGATAAACAACACCAAAAGATAAGCAGGTGCTTCTCTGCCTTTGTCATTAAGATCCATGCCATAAACAGGCCCAGAGGTGGCAACGGATCAGCCTGCAGCTGGGCTAGCCAGCTGGGAACGCTGAACGGGCGGCCCGGAAAGCCGAAGGCCCCTGCTTCGCTACGGCGGCGAGGCGGCACAACCGACGCGGGAGCCGCTGCCTAGGGGCTGAACGAGCGCACAGCCCCGGGGCTGCCCAGACACCCCGGGGCTGCGGGGCTTCACAGCCAGGACCAACCGCAGTCTTAAGGTGTCCACAGAGAAAGGGACTAAGGCACCACAGACTTTTCTTATGGGACAACCAACAGCCCTCCAAAAGTTAAAACCCTCGGGTTCACGCAGACCTGCACGGGACTGGAAGCTGCGGCTCAGAAGCAGAAGGCTCCAGACTCCATTAGCAATCCTCTAMGCTGCCCACTCACCCCCGTCTCTACTGTGAATAAATTGATCTTTAGGAACTGAGCACAGTCATTTCCCAGTACTTTGCGGCAATTTAACACTATTTTTAAAGAAAAGGGGCCCATATCCTTTTCCTCTGAATGATGCTGTAAATTATCTCTAATATAGGGAGACAGATTAAGTTACCCCTGGATGCTGAGTGCAGTACCGAGAAATATCTAGCAGCTCAAAGAACTGACAATATAGACTACTCACCAAGGCCTGATAAACTAGGAATCACGGCATTTGTGGTAAATTTTATTTCCACAACTTACAGGTGAAATTAGAAAAGGTAAGTAATCAAGTCGGGGCTTGCATTCTTGTGGGGGGCATACATAAATACTGATAATATAAATCCACAGCTTAGATACTACGTACTATAATACACATACAAAGAATTTTTGGTAAAATTAAAACAAGTGCTTTTTTCATTTAAAATTACTGCAGATGCAAGGCCACGGGTGGGAATGTGGATATGCAACACGAAGAATTAACAAGGGGAGATTCTCAGGTCATATTATGTTGTTAAMAAATTCAAAAAATGCATAGTTATATATATCCCTCTGTACTCCGGCACCTCCAGGAATCCTACAGCTAATGGGCCTTTTTTAGAGGTTACTTGTCAGATTCTTCTGTAGGCAGGACCTGCTCCCATGACCTCCTTTACCCCTGAAGGGCTGATCAAATCCAATCCAATTCTTCATTGGATGCTGTGTTATATGGAGTGAGCGTTGTAGGTCTAAAACCAGCCTTAAAAGCCTGGGCATCTGTCTAGATATCAAGAGCTAAATAGGGAGATGGCATTAATTAGCTTTCGTTTGAAATCCTAGGGGAAAGGATGGGAGCAATCCCTCTGCCAGAGGGAGCCCCGCAGGGCAGCCGGCCAGAGCCCCCCAGCACCAGACCAGGCAGAGCCCCGACACCGCCGGGCTTCGCCTGTCGAAGCCCGGTCTGGTCCAGAGTGCTGCAGCAAGGAACGAAATGCTCGGGAGGGCAAGGAGAGGTGCTATGTATCATCAGTCTTCAAAGGGCACCCTATTCCTTCATTTTAATACCCAGTTCAAGAAGAGAAAACATTTCTCGGGTCCTTTAGCGACATGACATTTGCAGCAGGAATCTATTTACTGGAAGATGTTTGTAAGTCCTTGTCATAGTTCCCATAAAACTTCCTTTTATATTAACCGTAAGAAAAAGATCCTGCCAATGCCATAAACTGACTCCCCGATGCGGAGGGTAAGGACACTGCCCTTACTGAAATGACCACTCAGCCTCCCCCACGTTTGGGGAGAGAGAACATGAGTCCGCAATAYGCACGATGCAGATGAAGCGCCAGAAGCAACCGTCTCCGTTTCCAACGCGCTAGGCAATGAAGGACCTGGAGGGCTTGCTCCAAAGACAATTTAATGGGTGAGGGATGACGAGTGGAGAACAAAAAAGACAAATCCGCCTGCTGATGAAGAACTGCAGAATAAGCACACAACGTGAAGGCTGGACTCGGCTTGAAACGGGGGCATCAGACAACATCAGTGCAGGGTTTTCCGCTCGCTGCCGTATCAGAGCATGCCTCAGCGCTGCTGCGAGAAGACTCGTCTGTTCTCTCTAGCTCTCTCCCTAGACTCACACAGAGAAGCCAGGCTTTCCTTTYCAGAATTATTTTTCAATATTTCTATTAGGAGACCCTTATCAAATTGACATCCTAAGAGGAGTACGAAATACAGCTGGTTCGGAAGCAGTAATTTCCATAAYGAGGGGACGGACGTGCCTAAGCTCTGCCTGTTTCTCCGCAGCGAGGGGAGAGAAGGACATCCTTGTTGACAGAATCACCAGAGCATCTGTGAACTCCTGCTCTTTTGTTGGTCATCCCAGAGCAATCGAACACCCTAACAGCCAAAATCACCGTAAACATCATTTGCTTACTGTATATATACACTTCCAAGATTACAGTTATTTCTTTCAAATCCACATCCCTACTGTCACTTTTAAAAACGCAGCCTGCACGGCCATCTAATTCCTTGCAATAACTCACCGCGTTCCAGGTCCCAACTTGGCCTACATGAGCCGATCAAATTCAGTCCCTTCACCCTTGTTTTAACGTGGTGGAAACATCCAACTGCCCAGAGACATCGCACAGCAGACACCCCTGTTTCCAAACAGCACATTCAGTACCTTTTGCCATGGGCCTTATTTTAATCCCTTTCTACATGCCTAAAGCTCAGCTGAAATGAAGGAGGGAAAAATCTCATAAAATACCACATTAGTTCTGAAGAGAAATAACATTTTCTGCTACTGGCACTGACCCAGAGTGTCCTACAGAAAGGCAGCCAATCTCTGGTTATTAAAGAAGTTTACTGCCCAAGAGCAGTGAGACAGAATTGTTTTTCTAAATAATAACTCATAAAACATTACCATGTAAAGAGATTCTATCCCACTCAGCCCGCTTCCTTCATAAACAGCCAGAATTAGGGATGTCAAGTATTATTACTAGACTGCAGTAGCACACCTGAGCTAGCGAGGACTTTGTAGACTACAGCGAGGACTTTGTGCATAAGGAGCAACAGAAGCAGAGGGGCAGCAACCGCGGATCCGCAGCAGCGGCACCATGCATGCCGCAGCACCGCAGAACGACCAGAGGCACTACAGGGGAATCCAGGCTCCACAGGCTTTTAAGATATCTCAACGATACTTTGCTGAGGCTACAGGAAGAAAAATATTCAGGATCTGTCTATACAGAAATTTTCTGGAATAGGTCTTGTGTGCCAAACTCATTCGCTCTTATTCCAGAATTGCTTTCTTGTGAAGACAAAGTCCTCAAAGGGGCATCATCAACTTGCAACCCCAACCACTTTCATTTCAGAGCCTCACCTGCCCAAAACCACTCAGCTGCTGACTTCCGTGGTTTTATGATGGAAATTTTCCTAATATTTCTGAAACACAGAAACAAACAGGGAAACTGGCTGGCTAGCTATAGAGAGAGGAAGCAGACACAAAATGTAAAATACAAACACTGGAAAAATAACAATCCTTTCTTAAATCTTCTGTTCCACCATGACAGCACGAACGAACTGGAGAATTCTGAAGTGCAATCTCTAAGCTCAAGATGTCCTGTAAATACCAGCTGCATGGCTGGTCTTTGCAATGTGAACACCTCTCCACTGTTAGCATGGTAAGCTCCCTATCCCACAATCAATCTCAGAAGCATCTACTCTCTTAAATTAGACTTGACTCTGACCCTTCCTGGTCAGGAAACGCACARTGAATATGGCTTACACCAAGGGCTAATAATTCTTTTCTCTGATCCAACCRGGAACGGGGTCTTCAGGGTAATTCTTACACTCTTACTAGCACAGTTCTGCAAGGTGTCCCGTGTACCCAAACGCACTGGAATACATCGCGAGATCCATGGGCGGTCTGGAGAGAATTTAATTCTGGCTGTCTCCAGCCTGGGGGGTAGGATTTGTTAAGACAGAACAAAGTGGACAACTCCAGGAAACTGATTTGCATCATCAGATGGAAGAAGGATTTTAACAGGCCCACATGGGAATAAATCAAACACTATTCTCTTAGAACTTCACTAGAGGCAGCAAAAACGGAGGCTGGGATGTTCTGCTCCGCAAACACAGACCTTTACTACCTGGGACTCAGGAGACTCCCCACTGCTGGTAACAAAACCGGGACTACGTTGTCTGCACAGCTCCAACTGGTCTGATGACTGCATTTCTTCTGGCAACACATGCAAACAAGCCTGTCCTACACGGCACGCTCTCCCACAAGCCCTCTCTTTGCCTCATTAGTATGGCCTGTGTAAAACCGCGTTTCTTTTCGCTGACTTCCTCTTAACCTCTTGACCACTGCCTGCAGTTCTCATCCATTCCTTCCCTAACGTCTCATCCTGCTGRGCATGTTGCTTGAATTTAACAAATAAATGTTAAAGTGATGTTATGGGAACCAAAAGCAACAGCACAACAGAACTTACACACTTCCAGAAGATGAGAAAATGATTTTCTTCCTGTCTGACAGGATGTGTGGGTGAAGTCCACACACACGGAKCGTGCACAATAACCATATCCTCCTAGAACGACAGCAGTGACCACATTCTGCCAACCTCAATCTTCTCCCTCCGTTTTCTGGGCTCCAGCTGCTGACTGCTGCTGTGGAAGTGCTGCAGCTGGGTAAGGTGGGAGCAGGGATATTCTGCAGCCTTTGGGCTTCGTTAGCAGCAAAGATGCTGGGGAGATTTCAGCACACTCCTYGCAACCAGCGGCTTCTGTCACACGCTACCCTCGCTAAACCCAACACCTTCACTGAGTAACGAAAAGGACACGTAATTACACTTATGAAGGCCTGCTCTTGTTTTCTGACTGTCCTCAGTTTTTACTGGCAGAAGTAACCACCCTCGACAGGGCTCGGTCAACTCACAGCACGTTCCAGCCGCTGTCACCGTTGAGCCCTCCCGGCGCCCGAAGCCGTGACGCTCTCTCGCACGGCCCTTCGCCTGCTCAGCAGCGCGCCGCAGCAAAGCCTGCCAGAGCAAACCTCCAGGTCCACCTCGGCGTACGCGGGGACAGCGATCTGGTTTGTAACGTGCAAGACGAGGGGAACGGCAAAAGCAGACGCTCRGGAGCACGGAGTAACAGCCGATCGCGAGTATCACCGGAGTTCAAGGGTCGGGAGCGCTGTTAGCAAACTAGGGAAGCCGGAAAGCGCTCCCCGCTCCCCAGCGGCGGACCGACACCGTCATCCCTTCAGCAGAAACCAGCACTTTTCCACAGCAACGTTATCYTCCCCTACGGCAGCGGCGCAGCGCAGCGCGCACCAACTGCGCTGCCCTGCGCGGTCCGACGCGGCCAGATCCGGCGCCCCCTGGGGCCGCAGAGCCCAGCGCGGCGCCCAGCACTCGCCGCTCCGCGCCGCTCCGCGCCCGGCCCTTCCCC
>NW_028186455.1:259027-305298 GCF_003343005.1 Rhea americana
AGGCGGGTCCAAGCCCTTTGTGTTCACCGCTGCTTGATGCTGTTGCAATAAACCTCAGGAAAAAAATCCGGTTCTGCACGAGCCTTCATTTTCGCAAACAAGCTGCGCCGCTGCCCCTCTTCCCCGAGCGCGTCCCGCGCGCGAAAGCCGCTGCCCGCCCGGAACCCGCCGGGAAGGAAGAGGAGCGCAGGAGCCCGCCGTGCCCCGGGGCGCGCGCCCCTTTCCGCTGCTGCGAAGCCGAGTCACTGACCTCTGCAGCAGCGCAATCCACAGTAACGAGCAGCGGCTGCAGCCAGCGGCACCTGCGTGAGCCATGCTCGGAGCGGAGCGGCGGCCCCCCGGGGTCCCGCACGGGAGCCCAGCGCTGCCCGCGGCCCCGGCGCGGCCCAGGCCTGCTGGAGCACGGGCTGCCGCGGCCCCCGCGCCCGGCGCGGCAGGTAAGCGCAAGAGCAGGAAACGTGGAAAACAGAGGAAAAGGTGACACAGCGTGGTCCGAGCGTCCTGACTGCCACCGTCCTCGCGCAGCCCACGCTGACACGTTCCCCGAGCCAGACTGCTGCTGTCATCGTGGCGTATTCAACTGCCTCCATTACTCATCACGAACAAAGTCAGGCTCTCTAGTAAATGAAAAAGCACCACATGGCACCGTCCCCTGGCTGCTATTTATGGCTCCTTCCTTTCCCACTTTTCAAGGCTACTGCCCAGGTCTGCAGCAAATCAAACGCCCCTGCAAGACCGCTCGGGATCGGGGCCGAGAGCAGGCTCCTGGAGCCCATCGCTGGGGTCCCCCTTTGAGGGGAGAACGAGCGCAGAGGTGGGTACCCCTAAGGAAGGGCAGCGTTCTCGTTGGATTCGAATAACGAGGACCGCTATCCGTTGCCTATCGCCAGCGGGGCCCTTGCCCTCCTTGCAGGGCCAGCAGTCCCACCCCTCTGGGGACGGCCACCTCAGCTGGCCAGCCGCGCCGGGATGGCGTGGTGTTCAGCACGACACCTGCAATCAATATATTTCGCACCTCGCCTCCTCAGCAGAGCCCGTGGGGGCCCCTTCGCCCCCGCGGTCTGCAAAGCAAGCTCTGGATCTAGCATGTTTAACCTCATGCTCTTGTCCCTTCTCCCCCCCACYGCCCGCCCCTCCAGCAGTTTGAAGCTTTCTCACCCTTTGCTGGCAGATGCCATGCAGAGAGACAAGCTCGCTGTCCTTGATCTGCTTTTCAGGGCTGCTATAAAGTAGGGCACCAGCATCAGCCCAGCATCAGGTTTTTGATACATATTGGAGTAGCCAAAAATAATAGCAGGCAGCTTCAGTCAATCTTTTCGTTCTTGAATCTGCAGCAGCGGCAGCACCGGGATCCTTTGTGCAAAAGCACAAAATACGGCATGCACCGGCCCCAAATCCTCATCAGCAACCCAGAGCCATCTCCCCTTGTAAGATGGGCTCACCAGAAGCTTTGGGGGAGCCCATGCCTTGCGGCATCCCCTCTTCTAGAGCCACCAGTGAGCACAGCTTGCTTTGGGAGAGCCGGGGGTTTTGCTCTGCTTATTTCCTTCAGCACCTTATCTCCTTCGCTGTGGCAAAGCGCTAAGGTCAAGTTACAGTTTTACTAACCATTTTATCTTTCTGGCAAGGCAGTACAAGGCAGAATCTGGACTTTGGAACAAGCCCTCGCACTTGCGATGGGTGGAGAGTCAAACACACCAAGGCCAGCMGGAAAAAGAGAGAATCCGGGTTCTTTCTTCAGCCCAGCGCCAAATGAATTCTTTTGCACACTCGGACGCGCTCCTAGGACAGTCTGGAAGGGCACTGCACTGAACAAGGGCGTGCTTTTGGCCTGCGTTACAGCAGCAAGCCAGATGTGCTGGCAACTGGGGCGACTCAAGCTGGCGTGGAGACCTGACGTAGCTCCACTACAGCTACCAGATTACGGTGATCTACCCCAGCGTAGGGCTTGGCTGATAAAAACGACGGGTAGAAAGACCAACGAGGCCAGCTAAGCAGCTTTACTTGCTGGGCGCTACCCAACCTAACTTCCAGTGTCCCACACTTGAAATTCCTTACAACCCGTCTCTGCAGGTCTGGGCGCACACACCAGTCAGCAGGAGCTACAGTAGCGTAGGGACTGTCCTACTGCASGTTCGTTCTTCATACTCTCGCCTCCTCGCAGACGGATGTCACCCAGCGGTGACGCGCTGGCATGCCCACGCCCCAGCAGGCTCCCACATCTGTCACGCTGCGTTTGGACTGACATCCAACACACGCAAACGTCTCGGAACTACAGGTCTCTAATAACGCCCAGATCATCTATTCCTTCACTCTCCCAACGCGTCTGGACTGTGTATGCTTGCAAATGTTTGGAGGTACCGACGGTAAGCCAAAACCTTAAAAAMCAGGGCCTCTTGGGCTGCTCTTTCTCCCTCTCCGCAAGGAGCTCAAGGCAGTGAAGAAACTGTACTCAGCTGACGCTTAAACATTACTGCAGTGAGCATTACTAAAAACAAAAAACCAAAGAAACACAGCTTATTTGTCRAAAGCCCAGCTAATTTCACTCAAAGCCAGGATTTATCCTAGCTTCCTTAAACCTGACTTGCACCTCATTCCTCAGCTGTGTAACGTGGAACGATCTTACAGACTGTGCTTCTCCTCCCCCAGGCTGCTGCAGTCAAAGGGCCACAGGCAGCTGTAAAACAGCTATTACTGTTGCTGCTGTTGCCGATACCCTCCTCAGAGCGCTGGGTTTGGCCTCTGTCCTGTCTTCACGCTCGCACCTTCTGTTCCTGAAGATATTCCCTTGCTCACCCACAACTCACCGTCCAGGAACGGCTTGGTGAAGGGAAAGCCCTGTGCCCTGGCAGAGGGCAAGTAAAATAATACCTTCAGTGGTGTTCACTGCTTCACGATTAAGGTCCGCGGCTATTACTGGTACTATCTGTAGTGCTGTCTTCTTGGATTGCTTTTTCTTCTGTGGTCCCAGCTGGGCCTGGCTTCCTCAGCCGGACGGGGAGGATGGTAAGGCAGGACGCTGCCGCCAGCCCTCCCTGAGCGACCTTTCCAGACTCCTGCGATGTTTGCTTTGCTTCCGCTATTAAACCCAGATATCTCTCACATCTTATTGGCTGTGAAGCCAATGCTTTACGGTCTCTCCATCTATCACCAGGGAAAGCCGAATCCTTAATAAATGGAAGGTACTGTGATTATCCACGTACGTTCCAATTTTACAGTTAAAATCAAATGCCTGTTAATGTCCTAAAAAGCATTTTTTTTAGAACAGTCCCATATTTCAGCATAATTAATGGTATAAGACATGTAATTGCACAACTGGCTTGTTACTGGATTGCTGCTCAGCTGTTGGGGCTGTGAATACTCATTATCGYAGGGCTTTGCTGAAAAACTTTCCGATCCGTGTGCGCCGCTGCCTCTGACATCAGGCAGGGAGCTCGGCTGGCGGGGRAACAACGTGATGTGGGCTGGGGGACGAAGATCAGCGCGGGGCCTTTCGCTCAGATCTCCGAGGGGCTCGGTCACGTGCGAGTCCCGCCRGGGGAGGCTCGGGGCGCCGGCGGGACGAGGTGCAATCGCAGCCGCCCCTGCTCGCGCCGGGCCGCGCGGTGACTCCGTTCGGCTTCTCGGGCTCGTCTCCGTGCGCGCCGGCAGCCGCTGGAGCTCGCCGCGAGGGCGGSCGCTGGCCTCGCCGATCGCTTCGCTCCGCGTGTTCCGCCTTCGTCTCTCGCAGCTCGGGACCGACGCTCAGCAGCTGCCAGAAAATAAACAGCCTGCGCCCTCCTGGCACCGACGCCGCTGCGGATGCCACCAGGTTAACGCTCCGACAGCCGCGTCCCTCCGTCAGACCGCGTACGCGCGCACCAGCCCGCTGCGGACGAAYGAAACCCCGTGAGCAGCCCACAGCCTCCAGTGTGCTCGCTTATTCTTCCTTTCAGTTCAGTTTCAGCAAAATAGTTAATCTGAAGCTGAAGGGCACAAAAAATTATCCGGACCTTGCAGATTAGAGGAACAACGCAGATCGACTAACAGATTATTCAAAGTTTTCTCCGCCTGCATTACTCAAATGTGCTTGATATTCGCAAAAGCTGAGCTGCCCCAAATTAACAGAAGTGATGTCTAGTGCTTTGGAAAAATCAGGCCCCGTATCAAGCGGTATTTGCACTGAAAGAATACTTAACCTCTGACTAATGCTGCCTTTTACTCTGTATTTCGTTCTGGCTAGACAGTGAATCCGAACTGGCCAATTTCTCTTTCTGCTTGTAATTAGCTTCATTTCCCTGCTCTCCTGAGCAAGTGTTAGAGTTTCCTCTAGGATTACAATATTGATAAACAGGAAACCAACTTTTACTGAGATGCCAGTCATATTTTATAGGTGTTATATTTTAATCATAACATTGTTATTAATAACAGATTTTTATAAATCTTTTTGTCAGGCCTCGTTCCTGCAAACATCCAATATCGTTTTGTGTTATTAGTCTTGCTTCAGAGACACTACTTAACATTCAGCAACAACTTGAGCCAGGAAGCATTTGCAGAAATCAACTTCTGAATTTCAAATCTAAACTACATGAGGGTACCAATGCCCTACGACTTTGAGTCTGACAAACACAAATACGTGTATTAGCATCTAAACAACATTTTACTTTGGTTTGTCCTTCTCTCTAGCAATATTAGCATATGTAATACCTTTGGCTTAGTAGGTAACAGCTGAGTTTGGAGCCTGAATGATGTTCTTAAACAAAATGGTATTCTTAAAAAAATTCAGTCAATGAAAGCTTTACAATTGAAATAAAGTTAAGAAAATGTTCTTCTGTTACTATTTACAAATTCTTCCTTAAAAAAATAACAAGGCATTTTAAAGATCCTTTTGATTGTGTTGCATTTTATCCATGCAGGAACACACACCAGAGATGGCATCAGGATACAAAGCTAATTTCTTCCCATTGCTATCTGCCTTCGGTAGGCTATAGGATCATTTAGGGGTGTAAACTGCATCCTCCTCATGGGAATCCTTTCACACCTATAGAGCTGTGATTTTTCTATGGCTTTCAGGGCTGGAATAGCAGGCGATCCGTTCCGGAGAGCACATGCACCATCCGCTGCTCTCCTCAACCCAGGGCACGTTAGAGGCGCCAGGCACCCTCGCAACACGGAGCATCTCTGCGCTGCGGCACGCACCACCCGGGGCTGCAAGGCGAGCCSAAAGGAAACCACGAAGCAATGCTGACGCCGACGGCAGCGCCTGGCTGGCCGGGGGCTCGCAGCCCTCCGGCCCTGTCCCTGGGACTCACACCGCGGGCGCCGATGCTCGACGCAGCCGGGAGCCCCCTCTTCCTGACAGCCAGCGGCTTTCCCTCCTCTCCCTCCTGCGGGGTGCCCCAGGCGGCTCCCGGCGGCCTGGGGCAGTCCCGGCCACCCCCCGGCCCGTCCTCTGCCCAGGCTGGCTCTTACAGCTCTAGGCTCCCCGACCAGGAATTAAACTTTGCAATCCTGACATGTACTGCATCAGTTTCAGAGCTTGTTTTTAAAAGTGCAGTTATTATTGCATACTTCATGCAATGCCAGAGGCAGCTACTTCCAGAGCTGATGTAAAAATTGTTATTAAAACTTACAAACTGTGAAAAACTCTTAAAAAGTCCAAATCCTGGCACTACTCTAAATTAAATTACAGCCACAGCCTGATAGGGGTACATGGATAAGCGCAGAGTCAAGCTTGCGTGCAGTCCTTATCCACAACCCACACCTGCTGCTCCCTTCTGAACATTCAACTAATGAACACAGGGTACAGCCCAGAGGGTTTAAGATACAGAAAAGGTCACAGCGACAGTCCTATTTTAAGCCTAAAATTATTTTTTTTCAATGAATTAGGACAAGTGAGCTTTCCTCTAATTCAGATAATGCAGCTCTCCTTGGGTATAGACTGCTGGCAGGAGGAGGAGGGCACGTGCATTCAGGAATCAATGCTAATACTCTAAAAAATTAATCTCTGAAAATTGTTTCAAAAAAATTTCATACAAATCTTTGTATAGCAAAGCTTGACTGGATGAAGGTATCAGAGCGATATTACTAGATTAAGGACAGACTGAAAAATATAAAAAAAGGCTTTGTCCTTTTTATGCAAGTTTGGTCCTATCACTCCTGCTTTTTGTGCCTCAGTTTCCCAGCTATGGATACAGCAGGTTACACTTCCTGCCCGTGAGTCTATGAAAGCTGCTGGTGTCTGTTAAGAGCTAGCTATCATTACATAGGACTGAGGATAGGATGTGACTTGCCAGAAGATGAAAATAGAGGCTATTCTGCTTTAAACGAGAGCCACAGTTTGTGATTTCAGAACGTGGCTGAGATGGCGCTCTCCAGGGACCCGAGGAACTGGCTCCTCAGCCAGCTCTTGTCAAGGTAAGTGCCCTAGAGACTCCGAATGTGTTTATAAAAGTGAATATGCTCATAAAGATTGTGCGTTTTGGTACCTGCAGGGCAAAGCCAGCTGCTGTGCCAGCAAGCTTTGCAAATCTAAATCCGGTGTGCAAAGTCTCTGGATCTGCCTGAATAACGTAATTAAAAGCAGAAGATAAGTAGCATGCCAGTTCTGGCTGCTGCCCAGTCACTCAGGGAGCTCTGGACCTACGGCCTCCCCTTTACTCGGTTTTAGTAATGTCATCTTTGGTGGTGAGCTTCCACGGGGTGGTTTTGCTCCTGCCTCACCAAAGGCCAGTCCACTGCTTTGCTGTATCCAGCCTTCCCCTCTGCATGGATCCTGGGGCAGCAGCTTGGAGGAGGAGAAGGGGCTGCAAAGCTGTTCCTACAGATGGAAGAGTCCAAAGCCACCACCTGCTCTGTGACACACGCTGGCCACAGTCTAGGCTGGCATGCTCTAGCCTAGCCATCAGACAGCTACAGGGATGTGGGAATCTCATACCCACCTTCCCTCTGCGCAGTGGAAGCTGAAACCTAAAATTTCATCTCAGCTCTGTTTTAAGAGTTGTGTGTGATAGGGAAAGATAACAATCGAGTTTAAAAAACCTGAATTGCCATTACCAACAGACGAGCTTTAAACAAAGAGGTCGACCAACATTGGTTTTCCTAACTTCTGCTTACTTTACTTCTCTCAAAGACATGAAATTAGACCAGGTCARTCTTTCTTACCAGAAAGGTTTTCTACCACTTTCTACACAGGACATGCAGAGATTCCTGAACAAGCTCTGTCAACAGCCCTATCTCGTAGGAGAATATTACCATCCTCGTCTTCTACACAAGGGAACAGATGCTACCAACAGGAAGTGGCTTGACCAAAAGTTTCATCCTTTGAGAAATAAATGGAAGCAGGACAGAGACTGGATTCAAGAGCTGTACATAGAAACAGCTTCCTTTGGTAACCAACTTATTTACCAATTTTACCTTATTTTACATCAATCTAGTTAGACAGATGTAAAGCACTAACATAGACACACTGAAACTAGTTTGGTCCTTGCCTAAACAGTATTATCTTGCCTCACTTATTAACCAACATAAACTCCAGCACATCATCGCTGCAAAAAATAGCTGTGTTTTAAACTGATAGTTGTGTCAGTGCAGAATTTTTATGGAAGAAGGAAAAGTCAGCAACCCCCTTCGTGTGCTCCCCACCCTCTGAACTGCCACTGTGCCCAGGCCACTAAACCACTTTTCCTTACTGTGGCAGATGTTAAGCTTGGTTCAAATCCATGGGACTACAAGGAGCCAACCTAGGCTCTCACCTGCAAAACTGCAGTCTGCTTCTCCTCAACTCCTGAGGCTGCCTTGCCTCGCAGCTGAAACCAGACCCGCGTTTCGGAGGGCCGTGTGTCCGTGCGCACGCGCAGCTGGCGGCTGCCGAAGCGCGCTGTGCCTTCCGCGTTGAGACGTCGGCCGAGACACAGGTGGGGGCACAAGAGCGCCCCGGGCCGCAGCCTCCCCACCGCCTGCCAGCCCGGCACCTCCAGCGAGCTGGGAAGTGCAAGCAGCTCGGAGCTGCAGGGGTGCCGGGCTCCTATCGGCTGGCTGCTAGCGCAGTGATTCACTCGGTGTAACGCAAGCGGTAAATCAGAATCTATTCCACTCGGGGAGGCAGCTGATAGATTTGTAGGTTTAAACGACCATAAAAATCAGGCTACTTCACGGGGCGCTGCCACKCCGGGCCACGGCGCTGAGCGGCTGGGAGCACGGCAGAGGCTGCAGCTGAAGCACATCTGAATAACGCCAGGGCAGGGCTAAGACCGAACGGCACGAAGCAGGCGGCTGAAGTCGGGGTCCAGCTCGGCAAACTCCATCCCGACACCGATGCCCTCTCCGTGCCCTGCTCCCGGCCCCCATCTCCGCCACCTGCCTCCCACCCGCGCTCCTCGTTGCACGTGCCTCTTCTCCTCCCCAGGACTCCATCAGGTGGCAACACACAGAGAAGGTTTAAAAGAAGAACTGGAAACCCAGAGCCCCCCAAGAAGGGGCCGGGGTGCCCGGCAGCACCCCTCAGGGTGCTGCAGCCCGCCCTCGGCTCTCGGCGGCGGCAGCGGGGCCACCGGCCGGCCGCCCCTCCTGCCAGCCTGGCGGGCGAGACGCTGCACGTCCTTATATACCGCTCCAGCGGATCAAACCCGAAAGCAGCAGGTCAGGACGCCGTGCGGCCGAGTCCAGCCCGGCCCAGCCGGTCCTTTCTGCTTTTCACTTGCCGTCACGAACTAGAGCTGCAAACCACTGCCGTCACCCGTCCTGCGCAGGCGGCACCGAAAGTTAAACTGACTTCATGGAACAGCTGAAGCGGCTCGGACAGCACCCGCCGTTCGCCCAGGCACTGCCCCACCGTCTCCTTCCCGCAGGGCCAGGGACCCATCGRGGCGCCAGACCCGAGCGATTCGGCTGAAGTTGCCCAGCCGCCTCCCGGAGAAGGGGCAGCTCCTCCAGGGCAGCCTCCCCGCGCGGCCGGGCAGGAGCGCCCGCGGGGCCGCGGGTGAGCGCGCGCTGCCCCTCTGCAGCGCTCCCCAGGCAGCGCGGGCTCGCTCGCAGTCCGGGCCGGCTTGGCGCTGGTGGCCGAGCGGGGAAAAGCCCCTTCCTCTTAGCAGCCCCCCGTGCCACTGCTCTCCRTCTGCGCTGCGCCTGCAGCTCTCTGCATCCTCTAGACCAGCGCGATTGCTGCTGGCTGCAGACACCCGGACGCGGGCAGGCGGGCACACAGGGCAACGGGCAGGTGGAGGGGCCACGCGGAGCGCGATGCGCCCCGGGCCCTGGCTGCAAGGCCGCGCGCGCGCCCACGGCCTCAGCRCGCTCTTTCCGTCAGGAAATCATCAGCCTGTCCGCGGGGATTACACGAGAGGACCCTGGCTCCTCCCGAGTAACCGGGGACGTCCGGTGAGCACGTCGCACCCTGACCGCGGCGCACGGGCCGACRCGGTGGGAGAGCTCCCAGGCAGCGGCTCCGGGGGCTTTCCGAGCCGGATGCGTGGGTGCTCTCCTGCACGGCCAGACCGCGGGCAGCGCCCCGCAAGGGTCGCACAAACCCCTCAGTCCTTCTGACACGACTGTAAAAAATCCAGACTCCGGAGCCTGCCTAACTCTGCGTTATGTGTGGGGTGAGGGTTTCGGGTGGGTAGTGGAAGGGGAGAAAAAGCCTGAGCTTCAGGAGCTAAGTCCAGGGGAACTGGAGCAAGCACTTCTGAGCTCAGTTTTTGAACCTCCTGGGGCCTGGCACAGCCAGCAAGTTGTTACGTGCCTCAGTTTCCCGGTAGGATGGCGGATCTCACTACGTGCCCAGTCCTACCAGCGGGCTGCCACAGGAATTCGTTTTTATAAAGCACTGTCAAGCAAGAGGCTCTGTGCACGAGCGCAGAGTGCTCTGATGGGAACTGGCTAAACCACCCTGGCCCGCCTTTGACATATGCCTTCTCTCATAGCCTCGCTTCACTTTAAGAAACAAAAAAAGCTTTTAAATGCCTCTGACTGTAGAATTGTGTAAGCTGCTGCTTCTGAAATCCAGCGAGATCGCAAGTGGAGACAGAGAGCCAGCTGAATTGTGCACCACAAAGATTTCCGCGATGTAAATCAGTAAATCTCTCCGAGGACGGGGAGCATGCCACACACTGCATTTCTGACACTTCGTCTCTTTTATCTAAGTGGCTTTTTTTCCCTTTTTATCCTTTCCTCGCTCCATGGCGGTTTTGAGATTTTTGGCATCCTAACTGCAGCCTGGCTTGTCAAGCTAAACATCAACAGAGACTTTATACGTACGTGAGAAATGAGAGAATAGAGATAAAAATAGTTAGTAACTCTGCTTTTTGAACGCTGACCGAGTGAAACAGCCGCGCTCCAGGAAAGGCAGGGGTTTGCGCCGGTTCTGATGCACCTCTGCTTCGCAGCGCCCAGGCTCCCCGGGGCTGGTGGAGGTGCCCTCAGGGCCGGCCCCCGGGCTTCCCTCCGGCGCSGGGAGCCGGGAGCCGTCGCCGGGAGCGCGGCTTCGAGGCGGAGGCGAAGGCACGGCCGCTGCTCTGCCCGCTGCTCTAAATCAGACCTGGCAAACTGCTTCCCGGAGGGCATCCCAGCTTGCTATGAACACCGGAACAAGTTTGGGAACACTGGGAACACTGGGCTCCGTTAAAAAGGGGTGGAACATGCCAAGGCTGAGAGAACACGGATGCGACCTGCCGGGAGTACCTTGGCTTACGAACGGCTCGTGGACAAAGCTTGCTCTTCTCCCCTCGCCTGTCGGGGTCGCCGAGCAGAGCTTTGCTCCCTCTACTCTGGCAAGTGCCTTCAGTAAAATTTGCAAGAATCTCTCTCCACACTAGTGAATCTGAAAGGAGAAGATGGAAAAYGGACCTGGGTGACAAGCCAGAGTTCAGCAAGGCGTCTGACCCAAAATCATGCGCACCTGCACAGAAGGGAGCAGAGCTCAACACTGCAGAAATACCCCTGCATGGTGGGACACTTGCACCCATTACTGCAAAATGATGCAATGCTTATGCTGTACTTTGCAGAAATTTTAATTATAAATAACAGGCACAACCAGATACTCACATGCTCCAGTGTTTTCTCCACGCTTTGAAATAACACTACTAAAATCAGAGATGTTCACTGCCCATTCTAAGAAYGACAAAAGCTCTAGCCACTCTGGCCGTTGCCAGAAAATATTTGCAGACAATTGCTAAAAGCATTAGTAAGAAAAAAATAAAAAAGAAACACTGTTTTTAAAAGRTAAGTTAAATATTGGCCTTATCATCTAGCCACTGTATTTTCCAGAGGTTTGTTTTACTTCTGGTATTTGCTGTGTCACACAATACACGTCTCTGAGTATCTCTGTCAACCTTTCGTGTTTTGCTTGAGCAGGGAGAGCCACGGAGGGCGGCGCGGGGGCCGCTGGGGATGCCGGCCTGCGAGGGCCTGCTGCTAAGCGCGGCTGCCGTTCACAGCCTCTCTCGGTGTGGGCAAGCAAAACCTCTGCTTTCATCATGCAAAAGCTATTGAGTGCTGCAGATCAGGCACATTAGGGAAGCGCCACATGCCTGTCCCACTAGTGCGAACACAGCTACAGGACTTTTATTTATGGCKGTATTAAATATGCAACAATCATTCCCCAACATCAGAGTAATAAATATCACCGTTGCAGCTGATGCGAAATCAGCACGCATGCAGCTCACATTCACAGCGCAGGAGACAAAATGCTRAATTATTTATGGTTTGCATATGAACAAATATAGAGAAATAAGTTAATTCAGTACAATACAGCAGAGCAGATCCAGGGCAGATTATTGTACATCCCTCAGTCAAATCACACTCGTTCATTGTTCTACAACAATTGTTTCTCCTCCAAAAAGTGCGTTAAAAGAATTCTAATTAAGGGATCAGCAGAATCATTTCTGACAAGTTTTTTTAGATCTGTCTACAGATGTAAAACTCCCAGCCCTCCAAATCCTTGAGCATTTACTGGGATATGGCACGAGTACTGCATCGGCACACGCCACCACAASGATCCAATTAGGGAAGTACTGGTTGAACGACTTTCCAGGACATGAGCACGTTCAGTTGGTTGATAGCAGCAAACATATTCCCAAATACCTTTTACAAAACTCCTTGTAAAACAAAACCATCCTATCATGATACCAAATCCAAAAGGAGTGGAGGAAAAAAGAGAAATCAAACCGTTCTGCCTYTTAATTTGCATTTCTCCTCATCTATAATCATACTGTATCACAGATTTTTCAAAGCTAGGGTCTATCCACCCCAGCAATGGGATTTATACTCCTGTCCTGTTCATCACGGAGTACAAATAGCATGGCAAAGCACAGTCACAAGTTGCAAAGCTACCGCACAGCCTGTGCAGCGCTGTGTCCGCACAGTGGCTCTCGTTTTCCATTTCAAGGTGTTAGCTGTGAGACCCAGCTCAGAGCCCAGAAACAGGCTTTTAGCTCCATCAGCGCAATCACAGCTCCCAAGCGCGGACAGGCATTTCGGAGGCTGTAAWTCAGCCCATGACAGACGCAGTGGCGCGGCCCGAGGCCTCCGCTCCCAGCGCAGGGCTCTGTCCATCAGGGGTTTCTGCTGTGCTGCGGGGYCCTGCTGCTGCAATGTGCCCTGACGTCCAACCAGACAGTTCTGCTGAGGACTGAGCTGTCTTCCGGATGAGACAAATCATTGCACGGGCAAAAAAGAAACCTAAATTTAGCGTTTTCTTTGTTCCTGCACTACTTTTTATGTTTTATTCAAAACATAATTCAAAATCTCCTCATCCATAAAGAAGGCTGCAAATACCTGCACATTTCTGAACTCATCCTGCAATCATTATAGGACTTAACCAGGGAGAAAAGTGAAGTTTTGGGGCTGTTCTGCAATCCTGCAGTTTGAGGAGCTAGAGAGCTGGCCGGGCTCTCATCCTCRTTTGCAGCCCCTGCCCCCAGGGCCGAAGGAAGCTCTCCGGACTCAGAGCCCTGTACAGCAGTGCTGTGCCTCAGCCCTGACACTGTCTGGCTTTAAATATCCCAGAAAGCGCCGTCACTTAAATTAATTATCCTCAGCTGCACAGAAACCTTTCTTCTTTCCATGTAAATGCRGAATCACTATTATACCTCCCACTCTGCCCCGAGAGCTGTGGCCRGTATTAGCAAAGCGTTTGTCCTACCCCGCTGTCACGTCAAGTTTGGGAAGAAYGAAAACCCTGCTGCCAGGGGAAGCAGTGCAATTGCAGGGGGAAGGGCAAGAATTCTGGGACAGGAATCTCTTTGGAGACTGATTTTTCAGCAGCCACATCAAGCCTGAGATTATAGACATGTGTGTGCATGTGACAGTGAAGGGGCTGAGATGAGGAAGAGAGGGGATGAGAACTGTCTTTAATTTCTAAACAGTTTCTTAACTTAAATCCTTCATTCTGAACATAAGTACTAAATCAGGCTCAGGGAAAGAAAAACTTAATTAATCAGAGGTAGCTAAGTTCAAAGTGCGCCTAAGGTCAGCKTTATTACTCTCCTTTGCTTTGGAGGTACAACTTTCATGCATAATTCTTGTCTGCTACAGAATGACAACTAGGTTTGAAGGTCTCCTTTCTTTTCACTCATCTTTTTAAAGCTTAATGTTGTCACTGAAATGTAACTGAGGGCCTCACATAGCACAAGGGTTTAAAATACCATGCAGAGTCCAGTGACACTGGGTATGAGCTCCATGTAGTAGCTTGAGGACTCCCCTAGTTAAGGTTTTTGAACACAYGGTTTACACTGATCCCAGTGAAAGAGAATTACTGGAGATGAGCAAGGACAGCATYGTACCCAAATGAAGCAAGCAAGCAATGAAGCACACTGGGATGTCTAATATCTCCACGTTATGTCCAAAGGCATTTCTGATTGCTTTCCTATAACCTTCCAAAAATATAGGTGAGCTGGAGCTGAAGGTGACAGCCAGGCAGTGACTACATAAGCAGCTCTTTATTTTTATTGTGCCTCTCTAATCTTTTTTCACAGATCAGGAATATGGAAATTTAGGGCCAGATCCCAGTTCTACGATAGAAATACTGCTGGTAATTTCAATGGATGTGTATCACAACCACAGTATCTTCAAAGACATGTGCTATCACACCATTAGGCTTGGATAAGTCCAGCCRCCCTGCTTTGCTATCACAACAAATAACATATATTAACTTCTGAGAACCACATACACATTGCACAAGCCCAACTTCACACATTTCCCATTTTATAAGAGCAGAAAAATTTCCGAAAAGCACAGAAATGCTAAGGCATGTCAGCAGGTTATTATTGACTTTGCTAAACCTTAACATTACTTTCCTGAAGCAAAGTAGTTCTAGGAAACATGCAAAATCTTTTTCTTACCTCTAAAGGCACTAACRAGTTCTACTAGAAGATTCCAGTTCCTCATAGATAATCCTGACCACAAAAGATTAGAAATATGGTGCTGAAGGCATGGGTTCTTATTTTTAGTCTGCTTCACTCCATATCCTTACGTCTCAGTTCCTTCATCACAGACTACTTACTGACCTTGCCGAAGTACTCTGATGTGACATTAATGGATACATATGTCAGACTGCTGTGAACATCCGATAGAGCATGTAATATCATGTTATTTGTTATTACTCACAGCAATCATGCCAGTGGCATTAAAGACAATTTTTGTTCACAAATGTACTATCCAAACCAGAGAATTGAACCACGATTACAAACACTTCACTGTCTGTGTGGACAGAATCTCTCCAAAATTTAAACACCACCAGCAACAAACAATAATCTAATTAAATACCAGCAACAATAACGCCAGCAAAAGCAGAACAGGTCTTTGTGGACTTTCTGGGTTGCCAGATGCACTCCTGCAAAGATGACCAGATGTCTTGGGCTAGCCTACACACCCTCCTGTTTTGATCCCTTCCTCCTGGATGGATACATCTTCCCTGACCACAGCCCTGATCTTGAGCAGCTGGGCTCCTCACAGCTGGGCTGGGCTCCTCACAGACATGTTTCTCAGCTGCAGAGGAGATGGCCACAGCTGCTACATTTAGAGACTGTCTGAGTTAGAGGGTTTCTGTGCCTAGCAGCATGTTTCCCCCAGGGTTTGGGGCAGGAGGACTCTCCCACAACACATGCAGCAGATGAACTTGTCTCTAGTCTACAAACCTGGCTGCTACGTTGGCCTTTGCCCCTGTTCCCAGCGAGCTCCTGGTAGGCTGGGTAGTTACTTCTCGAGTCCTGGAGGTGTTTGGTACGGAGGCACCCATGCAGAGCAGCAGACTGGGTTTTGACTGGGATTGAGGGCTGTGCTCAGAAGCCGGGCGAGGAAAGTGCCCACCTCTGCCTACCTCGATTGACTTGAGTCTCAGCTCAGGGGATGTCACCTGCTGGGCCAAACTCAGCTTTATGCTAGGGCACTTTGGCACTCACAGCTTGATAAGCCTACAAGAAAAGACGGAGGGGGAGAAGGTCTGTATGTACCCTAGAGTAAATACGTGAGAAAGAGGAGAGCCACAGGGCAGCATTGGTAAAGCAAATGGGTAAAAACTGGCTGTGAATAGATTCTGACTTGAAAATTAGAAGAGGGTTTTTAACTTTGAGAGAAGTGAAATTTGAGAGCAGCCTTCCAGAAGGAGGGAGAATGGGGGAGAAAGCCTCAATGATATTAAGATGGAGAATATATGTTTATGAAGAATACTCTAGAATACGCTTGTCAGCAGCAGAACAGGTCTGGGCCTGCTGAACAAAGCAGTCCCTTCTGGTCACTTGGAAAATGGCCCAGCTGGACTAATGATCTCCTAGGAGAGTCTCTTTGGCACATACAGAGGTGGCATAGCCAGTCCTTGGATACCCTTCCTGGAGCTCTGGTGAAGAAGGACAAGTAGAGACAGAGGTATCCAACACAACAGCTTTTCCCAGCTACCACAGCAGTCCTTGTGTAAGACGTGCTAATTAGGACAGTCCTAGAGGCTGCGGTAACTTGAGCCCAGGGCTGGATTAGCTCCAGCCTGCTCCTATAGAGTCAGGCAGAAACATACAGAAACAGATACCTGCCCAACAGCCCCTAAGCCGCCAATTGATCTGGCTCTGTATCGAGCTTAACGATGCAGAACAGCTGGATGGAAGGAGCTGCCTGGTCCCTGGCCAATACCTGGCAGGTGCACTGGCTGCACAAACAAGTTCTCCCAAGGGCTCCCGCAGCGGGACCTATGCCAGTGTTGAGTCATCATTAATTTTTAGGGAAACGTTCACTGGACCTGGTATGGTGAGTTCCACCTCATGCCTACATAGTAAAGCCAGTATTTAGTTCCTTCATCTCCACATGAAGTATCTCATTTCAATTTAATTTCACAGTTGTAATGGATTTTTCAAAAATATTCAAGAACATATTTACTTTCCAACATCTTATTTCTTTTCACATTTGAAAAAACTTTCTATCTAATCCCCCAAGTCATCCTACAGTCTGAATAATTTCAGGTTTTTAATCAATAGCTGTCAGACTTGTCAAATTACTTTAGGGACCACAAAGCAATTTTTAAACATTCATAAACCCTCAYAGAACAGTTAAGTGCACTGAATTTTAAAAGAAAGAGGAACTGAATAACACTGATCAAACAGGATTATATTCTGGCAAATTATAAATTAGTTTTTTTATGAATCATCTCACAGCTACTTACCTAGTGTCAGGCTTCTACTGCTGTACGAAAGAGACTGTTTACCTCTAAGAAAGGAGCCTTTCCTCTTGCCTCGAAGCCTCCTAAGCCAGGACAGGGTGCAATACATTTTTTGTTACCCTTCAAAAATCAACATCACTATCTAGCTACCTCAAGGGTCTCTCTATCACTGGGCTGTCTAAGCTGGAGATGGCTGAACCATGTACACATGCATCTTGGCTCCTGGTATACTTCCCAGCATGCTTCTGGCATGTCAATCTGTCTGGCATGTCAGTCTAGAAATGACAGTCGCCAAAAGCTCTCAATTTAACGAACAAAGACTGGACTCACAACACAGAGCCTGAACCTCTTATAGGGAAGATCTCTCCATGTCGTGCTACACCCAACAATTAGGATGAAACACRCTGGTTTGTGCAGTTGCTGCCTGTTCTGTGCTTGTTCTAGGAATAAAGAGATCGAGAACATTTGAAGAAGTCAAATGTGCTTATCTAGCAACGAATTTATACACAGCAGTCCCACCTCATCATCACAGAAACCTTCTTGATTTGAGGGATGCACAGGGAAATCAAAAAAAGGAGCCTCATAGTTACCCCACAAATGTTGGAAGACTTCTAGGGAAAAGTACAGCCCRTATCAAAGATAAGATGAAGGATGATCAGAAGAAGGGAACATTTTAGCTGACCACATGCAGACAAACAAGTCCAAACCTTCCTCCTTCCAGCTGAACTTACTCTTGCACTGCCTCAGAGCTGCCCCAAACATACCTGTACTTTGTCTCTCCGGCTGTGGCAGGCCACCTTGCAGGTAGCTACTGAAGACAGGAGAGGACACCAAGGGGCACCTGTGTTTTCCTGAGGAGCTGCTCAGGAGCAGCTGCTGGCAGGAGGCATTACTGCCCAGCTAGTGTGGGGGAGCCAAGCAGCCCCGTGGGAAGCCTGTGTGGCCGCATCCTGCCTGCCTGCTCCAGGAAGAGCGCAGGGGTGTGCAGGGGTGCTGGGAACATGCAATCTGCTGCAGCTTCTCGTCCAGTACGCATCCAGCCATGAACTGGACCGCTGACCTCCTAAGTCCCTCTCCTGAGCAGCTTATCCCACRCCTTGTCTCAGTATTGCTCGTCTCCTTCCTTCTCCCCAGAGCTCCAGCGCGCTCAGCGGAGGCATCCAGCCAGTGCTGTCAGTTCTGCAGGTTACGCTTCCCGTCCCACGCACTGCTACTTAGTGAGGCATAAAATACGTTCCCGGCTATCTGCATCTGCTGCAGATGTCCTTTGCCAGAGAGCTGCAATTTCATACGTAAAGCCTCTAAATACAAACAATGACTGCTTTTAACCTTTACACTGGTTTTTCGTTTCCCAAAGGATTTTTGCTGTTGCCAACTTAATCGGAGCAGTACTGACAGCAACAGGAGAGCTCCAACTTACACACACATCTTTCTATACGCTCGCAGTCGCAGTTGCCATACATTTGCCCAGTCCCAGATACCCCAGAACAGATATCCACCCAACACAGATTTCAGTGTCCAACTGACCTAGTTCTGACAATGGTTCCAGATGTCTAAACCATGGTTCGGGAAGCTGAACTTGTCCAGGCCTTGGGAAAGCTTGTTCTTAGAGCCCAGGTGGCCAACATCTGCCCCAAACTCCTTCCTTAGCCTTCAGCTGAGGCCTGGAAATAATTAACACAAACAGCTCAGAGCCGGAGATGCAAAAGGAGAGTGGCTGGACTGATAGCTAGCCTAACTCAGAAGGAAATGTAGGAGTGTCCGACTTACAGTTACCTGAGTTGCTATTTTTTATGGCATAAGTTGAAGGAACAAAAGCGTTTCTCAGTGAGGACTTTTCAGCAAGCTATAGATGTTTTTAAGGCTTCATCTTCTTTTCTTAAGTGCTTGATAGGTTTGTAAAGCTAGACAAAGCACACACAGCACTGAAAATCTGTTATTCTCCTTTACCTTTCCCAATATTTAGCTTACTATTAACTGTGTGTCCAGCAAGCTAGAAAATCAGATTCAAACATACTGTGCTGACATATAGACATAYAGAAGCTCATACAAACATATGTACAATTATATGTAGTGTATGTTCTAGGCCAGAACAGTATAGTCGCAAGATCTAAATAAACAGTAAGGAATGTAACAGGACACCAATCAGATCTGTTCAGCATAAACGATGGAGCTTGCATTTCCTCTCATCTTAAATGATTAACCTCACACATTACGCTTGATAAAGATCCAAACATTTCATTACTTTGTATTATTAATAATAGTAAAATTAGATCGCTTTTTGTCATGAGATACCCTGTCCAGGGATCTGGAAAACTCAATTTAACTACAAGGCTGTTTCATTAGATRTAAAAATTAAGCTAAAGACAAGACGCTATGGTTTTTGAAAGAAAAAGTAGCTTAATGAAGGGTTTATATGACACAGAAGGAGGTAAAGAAAATACCCCCCAAAGAAGCACTGAGCAGCGATTCCACCTCGTGCCCACCAAAAGCAACGTGCCTGCGACCGCTCTGGTGGGGTCCCGGCGCGGGGGCCCGCGCGGGCTGGGCGCGAGCTGGCACGGCGGCTCCCTGGCTCTGAGTTTGCTCAGCACTTAGCAGCAACAGGCTGGGATTGCTGTGCGAGGCTGTAATTCAAAGCATTAATTAATACATAGCATTAGTCGCCACAGGGGCACCGTCAATGTGAAAACGCCTCAACTTTGAAATAACGAGACAGAGTAGCTCGAGCGCCTGCGCTGGTTTATGCCCATCCTGCTTCCCTCCAGTAGCAAACGTACAAACCGGCTGYGCACACGAAGCAGAAAGGAAGTTGACTAAAGAAAAATACTGCCAGGTGGACAAAGGGAAAAAAAATGTGTAAAACGGGATAAGAAAGCTGAAACAATCACTGCGGGCAGGAACTCTGCGCTGAACGTCGTGTCCAGGTGGGCGGGTTGCCTTCGCTGCGGGTGGCAGAAGAGGGGCAGCAAGAAGGGACCCGGCCGAGGTCAGAGCGCCGGAAAACGGCCCGAGYGGAAAAGCACCCTGGGGGCCCGGCGAGCGCCGCGAGGAGCCCCCCGCCGCGCCGCTGGGCGCCCGCCAGCGCGTTGGCAGGCACAGCAGCTAGGGCAAGGGCTGCGGAAAGTCTGAGTACTTGTTTTTCAACCGTTTGTGCTTACCTGTTTTTGTGGAAGCATTTCAGAAACCCTGTCGATGCCTCGGGGGCTGTTTAGTGGTCTGAAATGACTGGGAATAACACAGGAACCAATAGCTGCAGCTCAGTTCCTACATAGCGGGAGAGTGYGAGCAGACCACATCTTACCCAGCGTTAGTGCCACGGCAGGAGACAGAAAAACCATCAGAGAAACCTGGATCTATATGAGTAGGTTGATTTCTGTCAATCCAGCCTGTAGCTTTTATTTCCAGAATGTCTTCCTGCCATCACATTTTTTTTAAATAGTTGATGCCACTTCCAAACTGTGTTTGTGTCACTCCCAGAAGCGTTAGTTTCTCTAATATGTAAAATAAAATACATCCTGAATGACTGTTAATGTTAGCAATGGCCATGAATTCATTTACTGTCATGGTGGCGTAGTTTTACTGCTAAATATACCCAAGAGCCACCCCATCTGCCTCCTGGCCCTGGCCTTCCAGCAGAGCCCAGCTGCRCGACTCGGACTAAATGGACTTCCCACCTAGCCGAGCTTCTATGAACACTGGTGTTAATGGACACAAACACCCTCTGCTTTGAAATACATAAGTGCTTTTCACAGCTGAGTAACTCCAGTCAGCACTGCCCAGGCTTACAGCTGTACCAGAAAATAAGTCAGAAAAACCCAGCCTGCTGCCTACTAAAAGTTACATGCTTTCCATCATCCTCTAAAAGGACGCTCTGAATAGGGACTGGCATACAAGTCAGGGCACTAATACAGAAAAACTGAGTCCTTCTTTCTTTTTAACTCCACTGAAATGCGCCATAAAGCAAAAAGAGTAAAAGTGGAGAAAACAGCATACAAACTGCTCAAATGTATGGACGGTCCCCTTTAAAAACATTACTTGACATATATGCATATATACCATACATGTTAAAACTGCAGTAATTAGGAATCAAATATTTTTTAAACATTTCAAGACTTATAAAAACAAAAAAAGTGAGACCCCCCCCCAGATTTTTCCACAGGTGAGAAACACAACATTTTATTTGCAAAGGTGTATCTGAGGGAAAATGTCTTTTAAATAGCTAACATATCTCCAGCACACACTTAACCACATCTCACTTAGCTTCTTACAGCAGTCTAGTAATACATGCTCTTCTACGCAGAACCCTCTGCTTTCTTTAGCTGCAGCTGTTTTGCTGCGGTTGCTGCTGAAGAACATGTTCTAGCGCACTATTGCCCATAAACACGACAGGTATTAGGGGGGTTCTTGGAAGTCCAAAATGACATGACTTATCCTGTGCTACAGTTCGTTCCTTTCATTAAAATAATAAATCTCTTTTAGGAATACAGTTCCGTATAAATATCATGAGATCTGGCCTTAATATACTCAGCCTTATAATTAACACCAACTTCAGTGTGTATGAAGGCTAAGAGGTCTCTGGGGTTCTTGATCAGGGAATAACTATTTAAGGACTAGATTTATGCTRTATTACAGCTGTGTATTTAAAAGGGTCCCCGGGCTCCAGCAGTTCGGTTCTAAAGTACTTTAAGGGGATCTTCTCGCAGCACAGAGGGCTTGCCCGAGCCCCTTCTCTCGCATCAGCCTGGCTGACAGGGCAGGGTTGAGATTCCAGGATCATTTCTAACCAGCTCTTGACTACGCAGAAGAAAGCACCAGAGACTCAACRTACCCTGAGGTTGTAAGATGGCATTAAAAAAAAAAAAAGTTCCATTGAGAAACTACTGCTGGGATTTGATTTGCTACCATTTCCCATTGGCATTTCTGGGAATTTTCCTCTTTATAAATAAAAGCTATTTTAAAGTAAAGCATCTTGCTTGTACATTTTCTTGTACAATCTAATGAAGAAGACTGCATAAAAGCTAYTTAGAAAATAAAGCTCAATCAAATCTAATGGACAGGCCTTGGATCTGTGTTGCAATCACAGTGACCGAGATTGGTGCCCTCCAGAGCAACAGGAGCTGCAYAAATACACAAAATGAGCAAAAGCTACCAAGACTTACAATTTCAACCACAAACTATTGTAGTCAGCCAGACACTTAATCTTTGCCATCTGTGAAACGGGAATACAGTCTATAGCTGCTTCCTTGAAGAGCTGTTCGGAGAACATACATAGTAACATTTAAAAAACRTTATGTGTAYGTTAGACATTGCTGTTCCTAAGAGCGTTTTCCTGCTAGCTATTGTGAGGCCTGACTCACTTCACGGCCTTTGGCAAGATGCTTATCTTTGTCCTTTCATTTATGTTTCTAGCCCAGTATCCCAGAACAAGCCCCTAGCCTATCTAATACRGTATCCTGCCTCCAGCAGTAGCTAATAGCTGATGTTTCAAAGGAAGGCAATCTTGTTAACAGAGAGAAAATATAGTTCCTGACCCTTGAAGGCAGGCGGGCTGAGCCCTGAAACTTTTGATTTATTCTTCCTGCTGATGTTGGTTGCTTAGCTACAAATATTCTCAATGCTCATATAAGGCTCTCTCCCTTACTCCTCCTCACCGCTATGGTTTAAGTCCAGCCACMGTTTATTTTTCCTGAAACCTAGGTGATGAAATTTCATGTTGATGTTACATCCCAAGYGCAGAGTGCCCTCCTCCCTCGCAAACGCCTGGGTAACTTCCATTAGCATTAATAGCTTCATTCCGTGGAGAGACCCRTCGCCTTTCAACACGCAAGATGGGCAGCAGTGACAGCCGAACTCCCAGTGCTGATGTGGGAGCGCTCTTAGAAAAGAAAAAGGAAAGAAAAGAAAAGAAAGGAACAAGCCTGAGCAATGCAACCAAACCTGTAGCTAAAACAGAACTGCTGGCAGCTTATTCCGTGGCCGGTCGAACGTTTGAGGCAATGCCTCGAAACTAGACGGGTCTCTGGACAGTGCTCAGATTTAGAGGCCATGTGTATTTTGTCCTCGCACGATAGTCGGAGGGTGCCCGGGTACAGGACCTGGGAGCAGACGAGCCTGGATGGGCTCCGCCGGTTCAGGTTGGCCCTAACGACGGGCGAAGCGTCCTGCACGCGAGCGTGCCCGGCAGATCTCCCGCTCCCCTCTCTGCGCGTGCTCCGGCTGCCTGCAGAGCACGTGGCCCCAGCCCCGCAGCCCCTCCTGCCGCGGGGTCTCTCGTGTGGCTGCTCTGGCATCTCAGCGCTGGTCGAAACGGAGCTGCGGCCACCATCTCCGCCTCCCACGCTGGGCTCCGCTCAGGTGCCGGGCAGGAAGAGCCACCGCCAGGTGACGCGGAGCGACAGGGGACAACGGTCCAGTCTCAGGGCTAAACAGAGCCACTGCGGCAGCAACAACCTCTCGGAAGCATTCCCTAGGAATACAAAGAAACCCGACGCGTACGGTGACAACTGCCAGCTCCAGCTGGCGGGGGCGGGAGGGTAAYGGAACTCAACCTTTTTTCTTCCTGTCTGCTCAAATTAGACAACAAAGGACAAAACCCTCCTCGGGACGAGGGACACGGGCCGGGTGTCACCCCTCCTCGGGATGGGGGACACAGGCCGGGTGTCACCCCCTCCTTGGGATGGGGGACCTGGCCAGCCGGTGGGCTCCGCAGCCCCGGGCCGCGCTCGGAGCAGCGCCGGGAGCCTCGGGAGCCGCACGCAGGGAGCTGGCAACGCTGCCAGCTCTGCCCGCGCCGACGAGGCGCTCAGAGAACACGTCCGCTCCGCTCTGGTTTTGCTTATTTACTAGGAAGGCATTAGCTGCTGCAAGTTAACGTTTGAAAAATGCTTGGCGACCTCTCACTAAACACTGCAGAGACATCAGAGCTGTGTCAAGGGTTAATAAGGGTTTTACATTTCCATTACGTTTCACCCTCTCTGCTTYGTATGTTAGGAGACACATATATGCACAGCTACGTTTATATACATACAAACAAGCAAGTGCAATTCCATAAAGGAGGCCGGGGAGGCTAGCTGGAGCTCGGGGAAAGGACAGCAGCTGACCTGACACTGCCATCGGCTTTACAGGCCACGTGCAGGCACCTAGAGCTGGTTTAAAYGCATGTTGCCATTGCACAGCCCCGTTAAAGCACCTGGGAGTGCTTGAAAGCCTGGGAGTAGAGCGGAGCCGCTCTTCCCTGCTGCTGCGTAAATGCTGAAATGAAGACCTAGAGCTTAAGCCAAAGCTCGTTTGGTCCCTGTGAATCTCGGTGAAACCCGAAGAGGAGTTCTGGCGCTGCTGCTTCTTTTAGCCCCCAGGAACCAAGCARTATCCCAGCTCCTCACAGGCCAGAGCTAGAAGATAAATTATTACGTGACCCCCAAATGACTGGCTAGGAAGCAACTGGCAAGTGCAGGGAACTGTTACTGCTGTCCAATTCTGATGACTAAAGGCGGGAGCAACTTGCAGAGTAAAAAGCATGTTTGGGGCTAGCAATCCTTTATGTTTGGTGAGCAGATAACAGAGGATACAGGAGTGCTGGGAGTCAAGGGTCTCTTTATCAGAATTTTTTTTATTGAACAACCTGGCAATGATGCCAAGAGAGAACCAGAAAGCTCCCAGTCAGCACTGCACTGCAATCAGTGATTAATTTGTTGCAAGACGCTTTGCTTGCTGTACATGACAGAGCTCATAAATTCTCATTTTTATTGATGTTGTCCTGGTTGTAGGGGCATGCTGGAAAAGGCTGGCTTGTGCTGCTGGCGTACTGGACAACTACCTGGGGACCATCAGGAAAGCGTAAGCAAGCTGAACCATTGATGCCATCTGACTGGGGTTAAGCCCAATTTATCAAGGACACAGGCTCCGTATCCAGCTCCCTCCACATGCACAGATGCACGTGCGCACGCACACACACGCACGAGACGTTCCTGCCTGCTCAGAGCAGCTCTCCTCTCTGAACCAGCAGCTGCAGGCTGAGGCTTTAACTCAGCAGCACCCCAGCGGGGCTGCCGCCGGGCGCTGCTCAGAGCACGCTCCCTTCCGTGCCCCTCCGATGGCTCCCGAAAGAGACTGTAATTTAGCTGACACCAGCCTCAGGAGCTCTGCAAGGCCAAGTCTGTGGCACTCTATATAAAGAAACAAGGAGCCCTGTGAACCTGGTTACCTATCTGCTCCGTGTATTGGTCCACCGGTATGTCCCGGGGAGGAGGCAGCTCTGGCGTTTCTTTCTCTCGGCAGGTCCTATACGAACGAATGCCCTCAGCTCCGTGCACGAGTTAGCCTGGAAACCCACTACGGCCAGCATAACGAGCCACCCTGGGGAGCACAGGCTCCTCAGACCTTGAATACTGTCCTCGGTATTCCGTATGTTCTTCGGTATCGCTTTTCCCTAGACACTGCCCACCCTTCCCGGAGCCAAACGTCCCCAGGGGAGAGCCTGCGCGTCCGTGCGGCTGGCCCTTCCCGAGCTGCAGCATCCAAGCGCACACAGCACTAACGGGGCAGCTGGACGAGCGGAAGAGGTGAAACACTGGAGGAACGGCGGTCGCTGGGAAGCGGCGTGCACCATGAGGGTCAGCACCATGACTGGAAAGACTGACCGAATCTCACCTCTGGAGACTTCTGCTCTCTCCCACGGGATGGCACCTGCACTGGCACCACGTTGCACAACGCCTTTGAGAACGTTCACGTCCAAAACATTAGTCAATCACGCTGCAGGATATGACAAACTGCTCAGAGGCTTTGTTAGAGCTTCTCTATTATTTTATCGGTCTAGCTCTTGTTTTTCTTGTCTTTGCTGTAAATCTACTGGCTGCAGCCCAGTCTGCATCCTGCCTTTTACTGGGAAATTCAGTATGCTGAACCTCCCATCGCAGCAGGGCAGAGTTTACCACCTGTCACTGCAGCAGTCTTAACGAAACGCAGAGCATGTCGAGCACTGCCGGGACTGCTCGCCCCCGTGGCCCGCCTGGGACGCGTGGCRAGCACAACGGCACCCGGCGGGGGACTGTTACCGGCTCCATGAACGGGCTCTGCTCAGCCAGACAAACTGCACAGCCTACGCACACATGCTTCTCCGGTGCAGAAGTTACGAGCACTGAACAGGACTCTACATCTTCCTGCGTCTCGGAGGTACGGTATGCKCCTACAAACCTGACTACAGGAAAGCACGGGTGAAAGGGGCTATCCAGGCAAGACGAGCAGCAGTCACAGGTGTGCACCCCGCCTGCGCCCAGCGCAGCTGGCAACGCGGCCCCAAGTCTGGCTCGTGCCGCGCAGGGCACCGGGGTGCAGCTCTTCAGGGAGGACAGTAATTCTTCTTAYTAAAATCTATCATCAAATTGCAGATCTCTGAAACGGTGAAAGTTGAAGAGAAGCAAGTAAGGGAAGGATTCCTGTACAATACCTAGTGGAGCTGAGGGAACATCTTAGATAAAAAAGGTGTTATTCCCATCACTTTCTGCAGATGGAAGCTCACAGAATTACTGCCTGCTTTCTCATCCCACTCACTACCTTCCCAGTCTCCCAAATATGCACCCTAGGGCCACAAAARCCTCGTAAGCTGCTGTGCTAAAACGAGAGCCACACAGGCAGCTGCCGCTCAGCCGTGCCGGGAGCAGCCCGAGTTCAGGCTGYGCCGGGAGGAAACGGCGGCGCTTCCTGCCGAGCTGCGAGTCCCCTTTTGTTTACAGAACCGCTTTTTCACCCACTCCGCTAACCTCTCCCTGTTCATATTGCCACTAACGAGGCCACGGGAGGCAGTTCAGCCTCGAAGGAGTCCGAGTTATTTTCACAAGCCCATGGCAGACCTCTTCTCCCAAGCGCTGCAGCCGTTCCTTGGGCCACCTCCCGCTAACTGCTGCGTGGCAAGACGAGGGAGGGTGCCTGGAGCCCCGCAGCAGCACGCGAGCTTAGCCCAGCGCAAACGCCACCCTGCTAGCAGTCCTGTAGGTCGAGTCTCCCCAAAAACACCCAGGGCCAACCCTGCTCCATGTGTGCTGCTCAATGGAAAATGATGGAAAACAATGGCCGGGAATCAAAACGAAGTCACGTCAGTTTACCGCTAAACATTAACGTGATTCTTAATTATCATTTGCTACATCAAGCTACAATTTAATGAGAACAAACACGGAGGCAGCCGTGACCTTCCCCTGCTCCGCTCTCCTCTCCATCCACCCTTGCTGCGAGCCGCGTTCCCCGGCCCTGCCTGGGGCGATGCTCCCTGCCGCCGCAGCTCATCAGCGCAGACTCCTGCTCACAGATCTGAATGAAGCGTGTCTTAATATAAGAATTCATCACTTCAGTTATAGTTAGTTGCTCTTAGTTATACAKGTTGTTATAAACTTGCCTCATTTTGCAGTTATTGTTTACTGCACTTATTGAATAATGAATAATCCAAAGGCCAAGACGGATATTGCAGCTGTTTAAAATACTATGAGCAACGCTTGCCACCCGGACGCTTTTTGGAAAAAAGAGATGGGAGGAAGGAACWGTGTATGGAGCCTAACGAGAACACAAATGCTTGCCAGACTTCAATTTGAAGTACTTTCTTTCTGTTTCAACAAGAACTTTTTCTGCAGGCTCTGGAAAGAGCAGAACTGGACAACTGTAAGGGAAGCTGGGAGAGACTAACAGTAGAGGAGGAGCAGAGAGAGAAGTGTAACCAACCTATCTCCTTTTACTCAGAATGAAACATGAAAAGGAAACAAATTGCATAAAGGATGACTAATAAAGACAGCTTTAAAAATCACTTCAGAGTTAGTCTTTTCAGGTTCACAGCAGGGATGTCAGGAAAGGACATCCAATTTCATAAATCACATAAGTTTTAGTACATCTCCCTTTAAAGTCAGCTGTGCTGCACTCGCACCACGTACACACCCGCCTACACACACCCAGGACTGCTTGCAAACACCCTCTATTCTGTTCCACCGCTGATTCCCTTTTTCAGTCGTACAGAACTTTTAAATTCACTTTGAAAAATCGATTAAGGCTGTGTGCAACAACCTGCCCATCTGCAGGCTTTGCTCCGTGGCTGCGGGCGAACTGCCTACCTGTGTGCTGGGCTCCCAAACCCGTGGATCCCCTTTGCTAGAGGTTCAGGGTCCAGAGTAAACAGCATTCAAGCAAACCATTATTCCATTTGATTGCTGCTTCTCTCCTTCCCTCCCCATGAACGCCAAGAGAAAGCGCTGAACGCTCCTTTTTTTGGCAGATGACTGAACACAGAGGTTGGCTGGAGGCGCAGCTGCCGCAACCCCCACAGGCTGCAGTCACAGGAAACGGCGCAAACATCTGCACCGCCGAACTGACTGACAGACCTCGGGAGAGCTCTCTTCAGAGCAATCCAGCATTTGAAAATCCACCACACCGCAGGATGCTGCAGCCCCAGCAGTCCCCACCAGCTGAAACAATGAGCTGGAAAGCCTGCTTTCTCCATGTCTACTCCCTGGCCCCTTTTTAGAAAGCAACATATGAATTTAAAAGATTTTAGAAGTCTAGCTTTCCAAATCTGGATCATTCACTTCCAGAGCAAGTTCAAGAATGCACAGGAAATACTTTGTCATTGCAACTCCCTGTTAATTCGGCAAGTCCTGGTGAACTACCGAAAAGAAAGGTAGGTAGAAAACTACCGGACACTTACCCAAGGCTCCACAGGACAGAAAAGAAGATCAGTATGGAAAAACAACTTTGGGATCCCAGGAAACTCAGCTCCTCCAAGAGCAGTGCGATTCCATCGCCCTCGGCGCCTCCCTTGCTCGGGTCTGCACGGCTTCTACTACTCAGCTGGCTCCAAACTGCTCTCAGCCTCCTGGACTGCCCGACTTCCTCTGCAGCTGATAGCAGGATTATTAAAGTAAACTGACTATTGCCCTTTGTGAAGGGAGGTGGAGGAGAGGGAAGCTCAGCCCCTTCCTTTCCTTTGTAATTCAAAGCCTTCCTTGAGGCTCGCTCCTCTGGAGGAGAGGCATCTGCTCCCAGCCCTTCCCCTGCTGCCGAGGAGCTCGCGCAGGTACTGGCCGCCGTCCAGGCTGAAGAAGCTGTGCTGCACCTCAGGTTTACACRACAAAGCAGCTCATTCCTAATTATACTTAATCTAGCACGTTTCTTTATGCTATATAACTAGCRCAGTAGAGCAAAGTACGGGTAAGAAATGAGAGAGTCTGCACACATGCACAGGCTCCTCTGTTTGCTCCTCCAGTTAGTTTTAAGATTTCACTAGCAGGTTCCCATCCATTTCCAAAGCGTCATCTACTCACCGTCCCTACGGGGGACACGCGGCCCATCGGCAGCAGCAAGGAGAGGACGCTCCCGGGAGGATGCCGGCCGCACCAGAGGAGCGCGGGTTTCCCGCGCCTCCCGAGCTGTGCTGCCCGCTCCTGAAGCCCATCATTAAAATGTCCAGACTCYTTCATACACGGTTGCATCCGGATTGGGCAGCTCTGTTCTTTATTGCTTCCTGAAGGTAGTTAATCTTTAAAGCTGAAACTATAAATGTTGTCAGCTTTGCTTGCAGCCTCCTTCTCTTGGTATTTATAGTTCTCATTTTTAATTATGAAAAGGTAAACACAATCCAGGCATACAGGAATTAAAGGACATTTTCCTCAAGTCCTCCAGAAACCTAAACTGCCATTGTGTTAGCCACACCTAGTGTTATAAGAAACTCTAGTCCCTGATGGTGACAGAGCTCCTATCTCCAGTGTACTTCAACACTGCACAACGACCTGGCAAGCAGCTGCAGTTCAGCAGATTTTAGTTCACCTTGTCAATCAGAAAATTTTGGTAAATTACAGAAATAAAAGAGAGGAAAAAAAGATAGTATTTTGGTTGAATGCCCACAGCTCTTCCTTTTTCCTAAAACCAACCTGCTTGAGGCAGCATTTTTCAGTCATTCCTGATGGCAAATCAGGAATGCTGATGACCACAAGGAGTAGGAACTGTCATATTATCTATTTCAGCTGTTTTTACCATTCCCTAAGCTAAGGAAAAAGTGCCCAAGAGCTCCTGCTACAAACCTGGGTCACTGCGCCACAGGAGAGCACTGAGCAAGGCCTAGGCATTTTTTTTGAACATTATCTTTTTGAGAGAAATAACTGGAAAGGCGGAATCGCAAAATTATTTTCAATTACATCTCTGCTCAATGGCCCAATCTTAGGCTAACAGCTTGGCTGAGTCTTGTGCACAATCACAGTCTGTATTTCACTATCACTCCAATGCAAAAAAGCATCTTTCTAATCTATGAAGTATAATTTGCACAGCTGGCTCTTGAGACATGCACTCCTTTAAATCGGGATCTTGTTTAACCCAGGCTCAGTTGCTGCACCAGAGCCCACACTATACCCAGCGCTGATAGACAAGAAACGAATGCTTTGTGTAATACCCACAACAAGGCAACYGTGGCAGCCACAGGTCAACAGAAAAGGAAACATATCTCAGGATGCGTATTCAGAAAAATAAACTGGAARACAGTAAGTGGGTGCCAGATCATTATTCTGTGTTAGCTGTTTCCAGGCCAAATCCCACTTCCACTGAGATYCGGTGGTTAAACTTGCACTGCTTTCGCAGGAGCAGGTTTTGACACTCAGTAGTCTGATATAGTCCTGTTTGCTGTTAAAAATGGAGTAACACTCTGCTATTAGCCTGAAGAGCAAGAAACTCTACGGGAGAGATGAACAGCACATATAAATTACGGTTATTTGACCTAAGTTCAGCAAATACAAAATGACAGCTCTATTCCAAGCACAAGGATGTACAAAAAGTAAAAATAGAAGCTTTAAGCGTTAAATGATCTGTCTTAGCATGTCACTGTTTTAGAGTGATGCCACCTGTTCTGATAACACCCTGACTTAYCCTAAACGTTTTAGGAAGTCAGAATACTTGTGGCCTTCAAAAGCCTTTGTGTTCACAAACTTAAATCACTACTGTTTAAACCTGTGCAGGCCTAGAAGTGCTAGCTCCATATGGAATAACTTGATTTTTTTTTTCCACAGAAAACATGGATTTCAAAGCCACTGAGTTACTGACTATAATTTCTGCTTAATTAGCACCATTTCCGTGGCAAGACCTTATCCTACTGCAAATCTTCTGCTTGTACTGTACTTTGCAGCCTCTTTCTATTCCACTGTATTTCACAGAGATCTTTCATCAGCATTTGCAGCAAATAATCCACCTGTACCAAAACCATCTAATTGTTGGGAGGCTTCAGTTAAATTCTCTTCAGAGGTAAAAGCTCGGAGCAAATATAAGAATCACCTTGGAAGCAGCCATCTCGGGCTCTCTACAATCCTCCCATTTCCTGGGATCCCTTCCCTGCTACCGAATCTGTGTTGGGTGGACGATCAGACAGGCAGACTGTCAAGCATGTCAGAACTCAGCTTAACTATGGCCTTAAGGCAGTACTAGAAGGTGAATGTTAAATGACAGGACTAAAACATGGACAGTCTGAACTATGACTGGTAAAAAAAATGCCAACTAAACAAACAAAAACYCAAACCCTCAAATACGTGTCTACATTGTTGCAAGACACGAGGAGCTTGCTTTTATTTTATATTAAATTATTACAAGTTTGATCTAACTCCACTCATGCTCTTATATACATTGGCATAATAGACTAAAAATTGACCCAGCATCAGCTCTTCCCTGTCTTAGGAATTACTTCCAGCTGCTAGTGCCTCAGGAGGTCCACGAGAGCCTGGGAGAATGTATCCATCTGCACACTGATCTCTTCATTTCAGACCATTCATCACTCTTTGCCTGGAAGCATCAGTTAATTTACAGTAACTCAATGTCAAGATGGCAGTTTAAAATCCTCTTGAGGATTGCCCTAGGAGAAGATTTTGTCCRGGCTCTCTGTAGCCACTATAGATTCAGCTGAGTCTCTTTTTAAGTCACTTAGTTTTAGAGCAAGATGGAAAGAGAAAAAGAGGGAATACCTGCTACACTGTATCTAGCGCGCTTCCAAAACCAGTGAAGGACTGTCTCTGCAGCGCGTTCTTTTGGGATTTCAATGGTCATAGAAATTAAGAGACAGAAAAGAATACACGGTCAGATAGAAAATCAGTGTGCAATGGAGATTATTTTCCTACGGTTTATTATTTTGTCCAGACTARATTTAAATGACACATGGAATTAGGAAATACTTCCAGCTTAGAGCGGAGGAAAAGCACATACGCTCRGGCTAACGTAACAGATTTGACCTTCCTGAAAAAGTAAAGTCACAATCAGAACTGTCCCCCCAACTTTCCAAATGGTAATCTAGATAAAATCCACAGAAAGGACTACTCTGAGTAGAGCCAACCAGAAACCAAATATCGATCCTCTTTTTTCTTCTTTTCTCTCTCTCAAGTTAGTTTGGACCTGACTCKTTATCTTTTCATTTCAAGAATTTTGCTTACCACATTTTACTAAAGATAACAGTCCTTGCTGTTTATCAAGGACAATCTCCATCTAATATTTTGCAAAGCAATTCTTCAAAAAACTTCAAGTTCCGCCATAAACAATGGCTGACACACCATGTAGGTACATCACAAGGTGTCTAAAGAGGGTCTTCACAGGCAGAACGCTGCTACAAGCCTGCCTCTGCTGCAGATAACAAGGCTGAGACGATGACAGATTTCCTTCCCTCGCAGCCAGGACTGGCTCCTTCCAGTTGGCTTTCCCTGTTTATCCAGGACGCTGGGAGAGGGCAGGCACCAAATACGCAATTAACTGGCAGTTTGCAAGAGCATATTGCCTGAAGATAAACAGAGTGGGTGATCATGTCATATGTAAAATGGCCGAGTGCTGCAGATGTAGTGTTGACCCAGTTTTCTTTTTTAAAAAAAGGTGATTTTTTTTTGTTCTCTAAAAATAATTGTATTTAAATGAACACCCCTCCCTTTTTTTTTGCAGAGTCCCTCTGTCCTTTAAATATTTTGTGTATGTAAACCATTCCAGGTTCTTCTTTAATCTGAAAGTATTTATTAAATTAAGAGTTTACTAAAAACTTTTACTGCTGACATCAGTGGAGCATTTCACCAGGAGAACRTTTTTTTGTGCGGCAACACAAAAGTATGTTCTGGCGTGGTGCTAATGGCCTTTGCTCTTCTGGGAGGGTGTTCTGCAAACAGGAAAAGACAAGACCCCAAGCTACTGGATCTGACTCTACCTGGAAATCAGATGATATGAAAAGGAACAAAACTATCCAGGACCGACACAGGAGTGGGAAGGAGATCAGGTTTGAAGACTGCAGGTGAGAAATGGTTATTTAGGGAGGACCTGAAGCAGGGATGGGGAATGACCCTTGGGAAATGGAGAGCGTTGTGAGCGGAAGGGACAGGCCATGCCATGGACTGCTTCAGCTTCCATATTCAGGTGTTGTCAGAAAGAAAGGCACAAAGATGAGCTGAGGAAATAAAAATGGTCAGGAAGAAGACAGAATGCTTAGGAGATCTGGAWASWMWCTGGGGAAAGTATGTTCAGGGCCTGAAAGAGAAGGGAAAAGGAAACTTGAACATGATGCTACAGAAGTTCTGCAGCTTGGAAGCCTTTAGARGGGCTATGACACGATCAGAGCAGCAGCACAGATGGCTGGATCAAGTGCAAGGCACCAGTGTGAACCAGAAAAGCTCTCAGTATCAGGAGAAAGGGTGAAACAGAAGAAAAGTCCTAGATTAGAATTTTGGACTTAATATTCTACAAACATACCCAAGGCCCAAACAGCTACCAGGCTTGATAGGAACAGGCATCGAGAAGCAATGACCTCACAGGACGAAAGGACACTCAGCTCTCCCATTTTTCATATTTAGTGCTATAAAACTGAAAACTAACGAATGTGACAAATTTCTCACTTCATTTTACTGAGACCACGTTGTCATTAACATTACTGCTTGATTGAGTAAGAAAACACGTCATGGCCTGGCAACTCCACTGTGAGGGACAAAACACGCAGATTGTACCTGCCTCGACCAATGTGATGACTTAAAAAATTCCTCCCTGGGAATTACCGATCCCAYGGAGAGATTCTTACAGCATGCTTTGACCTGTTCCTTGTTATTTTGCTTATTGCTTTCACTCTGCCCTCAGCCTAGGCTGTGAACTGAGAGTTGACACTTTCACATGCATTTTGTAGACCACATTCTTCTCTCTTTTATGCCAGTGTGATTCCAAAGTAATTCTTCATGCAGGATTCAGTCCAATTTAACTTCCTGAATGCCAGGCATTAACCAGGTGCCACTGCGGCTAGTGTTGTAAAACCATGGCAAAAAAATGCAGTAGCATTTTTTTAAATCTTCTTCTTTTAGATCAAAGTTTCTGTATTTGGGTACCTAAAATTAGCTACCGAAGTAAGTGACATGTTATTCAGAGATGCAGAACTTTCATTGACTTTAATGGATTCAGCATTCCAGAAAAGTAGGCCACTTACTTATGTACCTAAATAAGGTTTTGCATGCCTAAGTTGAAGAAATTAAGATTGCAAATGATGACCTTAYGTTTTAAGAATCCTGAGAAACTTCTGCACCCATCAGTACACTATTCCCTTTATCTCTGTTACTTGCAGCAAGTCTCATTTGAGAGACAGATTTAAGCYGTAAATGTGCCTTTAAAATTTCTTGCAATAAGGTCTTCTGTATTTAGCAAAACACTTAGCCACAAGCTTTATGTCTTCCTGAAGAGAAGCACTTTACTGAATCAAGGCTAATAGCTTTCTCATATCCCTTTGGTTGAGACGAGGAACAAATCCTTTTCTCCCTACAGACGATTTCTGGTCCTGATGGGAATGGCTCAGCAGCCTTGAAGACTGCTTCTGCCTCATCACTTTGCCCTAGGAACCTGCTATAATACCTTACAGTACTTAATTCTTTAAAGCACAGCAAGCTAAACAACACTGGAAAACTGCTTCAAATTCTGCTGCAATCTGCATTTTGGGAAGTAGCGCAGGAGYCTTGCGGCCTGCACAGCAGCAGCCATGGGGCAGAGAGAGAAAAGAGGCATCAAGAAGCCACAAGGAGACAGAGCAAGAGCGATCCTGGGGAGGCAGCTGCAAAGCCACGAGCACGATCCTTCCGCTAACGTGGAAGAGACGAGCTCCTTAACCCATTATTTATCTTACAACTTATCTGTTTTCATCTTGTGCCACTGAATGACTATCAACAGACTGCCACTTGGCTGCTTAAGGAAATAGCTGTATAATTTAGCTCTGATTGTTTAAAGCACTTGGCAGGAAACAATAGATAAAAACTGACGGGACTTTCTGCAGTTAACAATACAAACTAATTAAATGAACTACGGCTCAGCGAAATATTGTGAGGGGTATCCCCAGACTGAAATGCAATACAAGAAGTGGCAGTGTAGGTTCTGCACYGCAGTCCACTGGTGCTGACATTTGYTAACAGTCAAGACTTTTCTAAAAACTCTGTCTAATGTTCTATCAAGTTGTTTATGTTACACACCACTGCATGCAAGTTTGTAAAATTACACTAATTTACAAAATGGCCAGAGAGAAACYACAAACATAATCGAGCTTAGTCCATATCTACCACACTTCCATGCTCCCCCAGCTGYTAGTAGTAGGAGCCGTTCATTTATGCAACCACAGGGAAGCGACAGGGACAAAACCCCTGAACTCGGACTGTTTAACAGCTACCACCGAGCTTGAGCCGCGGTGTGCAGATGTGCTCGTAACGACAACACCGAAGGAATTAGACGGTTCAAGCAGTGCAGGCGTGGAGGATATTGTGATCATCCACCTCACTCCTACAGGCAATTGCTGGATATTGAAGGTTGTTAGGGAGAGCTACTGCCACTATAGGCAGCTGCAGGCACTCTTTTATTTTCCTTTATCTTACAAGCTGTAGCTCAGAGCCTGAATTATTCAAAGCAGATTCTGCTGACAGCTTGGCTGCAGCAGGGAGGCGTGCACACAGCGGCGGTGGTTTTCCACTACGCGTACTGGAGCCCACTTGCTAAATGTGTCTAACCAGACAATTAGCKCAACTCGTTAAGGGCCCGGAGGGCACTGAGGTGGAGCACGATGGGCCGCTCGCGTTCGCCTGTCGTCAGGACTGCGGGCGCAGAGGACGGTCAGCAGCCGGCCTGTCCTGGAGACGCAGGCTGTCTCCAAGACGAATGGTTGGATTATCCTGTGGGCTCACCCRCAGGCTCAGCTAAGATGATATTCAAAGTCCTAAGGAAACTAATGATAAAAACATTATCAGGGAGGATTTCCCTGTTGTGTATCTTACTGTAGGCATGGTAAAATTGACTTGATGTGCTGTGAGGAGCCTCTGTGCACAGAGGTAGGATCAATAACTTAATGATGTATACGGCTGACTTGACACTGCCCTGGGTAACTCCTAAGCCGCAGCCAGGCTGCTGTCTGTCCTGTCTGCCCGCGCTGTCAGCTTACTTTCTGCCTTGGCCACAAGAGAAAGGGACAGAAGGGAGCAGGGTGCAGCTGTCCCCAAAGCTCAAGACCATGTTTCTTCGTGGGTAAAAGAGCATCTTGTCTTTGAGGGGAGTTTTAATGCTTGTTCCAACCCCAAAGTTTGACTCCCACAGTGAAAAATGGCAAAGTTTCACTCACACTGAGAAGAATGGGAAGTTTTCATTTACTGGCCCCAGGTAAAATTGGAAGGGAAATTGCCTATGCTTTGTAGAGGAGCCMGCTTTCAAGCAGAAAACTAAAAAAATTTAAGCAGGAAAGCAGTGTAGATGTAGCAGAGTTCTGCCTGAGTAAAACCAAGCATCCTGGCCAAATTTTTGATCACTATCTCTCCAACTTTCTTGTGCATCTCACCAAAGATCACCCTGACTTCTGGGGAGGAACATGCTTGAGCAGCTCCAGGGAAAAAAACGGGCAAACCCCAGAGGGCCACGAGKAGGAGAAATCACGGCAGTGCCGAGGGTCCCGACAAGGCCCCTGCGCTCAAGGTCCAGCGAAAGCCCCTGCTGCCCCTTTTGGTCCTGTTTATGCAGAATTCATCAGATTTGTGGCCTCATGTTACCCCTCTGCACAGGGGTGWATTTATCTTCTCTGAACAAACCTATAGAGACAATATTTTAAAAGCAGTTGCATTTGCTCCTAGCAATGCCTTCCAGCATCAAGATACTGCGTTCCTCAATACTCCAAGCTAAAGCTGCTCAAGTGAACAAGATATATGCCAGATTCAGCATTTCTAATGGTAGCTGACATTGCCAGCACAGATAATCAGACGGGAAGAAGTCCCCAAACAAGGAGACTAATTAAAAAAAGCATAACTGACACTGGTATATAGCTTAAAAGATTTAAAAATAAAAACTAAAAACATCCTCATCCCCAAAACAGAAGGTACAAGAAAAATCTTTACTTTCATACAAAGCAGAGTTAATTTTAAAAAGCAAAGGAATTTTTAGAAAATCATGGTCACACATGGATCTTTTACATGTATCTATATATCTGAAAGTCGAGGYACTGGTTTCAAATTCCATTTGAAATTTTAAAGTTTACAGATATTTCCGAATTGATTAAACTAGAGTTTCACAGGAAAAGACAAAAAAGGGCAACTAGATCAGATTACAACTTTYTATATGGTAATAGGCAAGAGTCTTGCTGCCTGAAGTGCTATCACTGATGGAAAAGATAGTAAGAACATATTCTTCAAAATAGCTGCCACTTTTCCCTGCCCACATTTCTGCAACACTGGCACAAGGCTTCGGAGATGCATGTTTGCTGCATAGTTACAGCTGGAAAGGAGAAGCATCTCCCCTCCAGGCTTCGCAGGCGGGTGCGGATGGGGCCCACAGCCCGGCCCCCGGAGCCCAATGCCCTTGGAACTGCGTTAGAAGTCTCCACACCGCACGAATATTCTCACAGGGAAATGTCATTATTACTGTTTTCTCAATATTTAATATAACTTAAGTACCATGCAAAGAAGAGAACTATTCTTTAAGAAAATGTACAGCAGACTTTTAATCTGACACTATTTGTTACCACACCATTGCAAAGACTAAATAATAGTCAAAAGCTAAAAATGCCTTTACTCTCTACGCATATTTCGTTTCTTAACTCATAGAGATTGGAATGTTTATGTCTAAAATTCTGTAAAAATGGGAAGTCTTAAGATTTTGGRTTTACTATTTCATTGAAAATGCAGGAGGCTTTTCCTGCCTACCTATTCCATGACTGCATTTCAAAACACTTTAGAACATTTACATTACACAAAAAGATGAAAAATAGGAAGAAGGAAAGAAATTAAATCTTGGCTTGTAATTGGCAAAAAGCTCAAATCATTTCAAAGTTACAAAGTTACAATTTTATGAAAATGAGAGATTATTTTTAGCATTTTTTGAACAAAATATTTCAACCATCTCTACTTAAACACCTTAGAGTAATACGAAGCATGGTCGGTTCTGGAAAGCTGAACAACTGTTACAGCATGAACAACATACACCATCATCCCCGCTTACCTTGCATCTACTTATATGAATTCCAGAGTCCCACGTACCAGAAACACCGGGTACTGCCCCTGTAACCGGTTCTGAACACCGGAATCCCGCAGCTTTGCGAGGGACACCTTCCTGTTGCTAGGCACAACAACAACATCACAGGACAGCAAGCAACTCTGAAACCAAGTGTTTGAAGCTGGTAAACAATCTGAATGTTTTGCTTGGTGAAACAGCCAAAGATAGTCCATGAACACCCCCGTGTCTATTGTAACTGTGATTAATCTTTCAGATACAACCCAAAATCAAAGCTTCAAAGGCCCCGGCTGCATCTGAGCCACCACAGAACACCTAGGTCACTAGAGGGGCAAACAGTGCTTCAGACTTGGCACTCCTCAGGTCCATGACGAAGCGCCCGTTGACTTGAATGGGAGAGGAACAGACTGCAGAAGGCACATATAGGCCAGGCTTGAGTTTCCAGGCTGAACTGTGCCATCAGCTGCTTTTGCCATGAAGGGGGACTGTTCCTCACCCTGGGAATACCAGAGACGCTCTACCGGAGAGGAGTTCAGCAGCTGGGAGGGCTCGGGGTACTTGAGTTTCTACACTGATACGCAAAACCAGTAGCAGTAACAAGAGATCTCTGTGAGTGGATACGAAGGGAAAATGTCAGTGCATGCTCCCTCCAAGCCAKCTTGTGCCCCCTGTCATGGCAGCCCATCACCCTCCGCCAGTTAGCTGAACACACAGGGTCAATGAAGGAGGAGCTGAAGGGAGCCCTGTGGAGTGGAGGTCACTCTAATGAGGTGAAGGCACTTTGTAATGGCAGGCAGTGGGGCTGGATTCTGTGATGGATGGTAGACAGCGGCTCACAGAAATAAGATGGAGGCCCCAGCGCTAAGGATCCACAGCCACATAAGCCATGCAATCAGCATTAACCTTCTCACACTGTCACAGGCTCAGAGACACACCAAGGGATATACGTGACCAAGCCCTACTGTGAYTTCCCAGCTAGAGCTCAGAAATGCCTGTTCTGTGTTGTGCTTTTCCCAGTTTAATCCCTGTCAAGTCATTTTTTAAAGGTTTATATAAATATACTTGCATAAGACAAAGAAGACTACAACTCTACAGAGTTAATCCCAGAGTCTGTCCAATGAATGTATTATCTTCCCAGGAACTTAGTCTAAGCACACTGTTTTACTGCAGTCATCACAACTGAGCCCATCACTAGCATGTCCTCCAGATGTCATTAGTAAATAATAAATGAAACCACTCAGGAACAGTGGAAAAAAAAAATATCTCGGATTTTTTGGAGCACACTGAGAGGCCAGTAGCAATGACAAGCACAAAAAGAAAAGTCGAACAGGACAAGCTCTGGGGAATGCCAGCTTTTCAATGTCACTGAGATRGGAGGAAAGAACAGAGGAACCCACCAGCAAAGGCAGCGTCCGCTGACTCCCCGCAGGTGGGCAAAACCGGCACCAACCCCAGGCACCACTGCCTGGTCAGTGAAAGGACGTATCCTCCCCCCGAAAGAACTCACTACCGGGCACCTGGTCAAAACGGAAATACGAGCATTGCATCATGATGACAGCGCCAACATTTGCTAGAGAAGGTCAATATATTTTCACTGTCAGCTCTTGGGAGGTTTCTCTTAACATGGTTTAATTGGGTTTCAGCACTGGTGAAAGCCCTGGAGAGCGAGCGAGCTTGCGCTTAGTCACAGAACTGAGTTACAACATTGGCAACAGTGATGCCCTTCTTTGTACAACCAACGCAGGGACCAATTCTCGCAGCCCTCTCTAGAGTCTGGTCTGGTTAGATTAAGGATTCAGTCCACCTTTTTCTTTCATTCAGTACACAACATGCTCTATCCCAAAGGTCYTCTTCTCTCCCCACTGTTAATACAGGGTGAGATAGGCTGGGTGTATCACCAAATCCTCAGTACACGAAAGCTCCCAGTCCTGAAGAAAGCACGTGGATCTGCCTGCCCTCCCCGGCTCAGAGCCTGCAGCAGAGGCTGGGCATTACAGACCACAGCAGGGGAAGATGGAAACTGGGTGTGTAGCWTGCAAGAAAACCTCTTCCAGATGTGCTCTCCCAGCCAGCAGGTAACACAAGGCTGGTTGTTTTTCTGGGTTTTTAAAACAACAGTGCAAAGTGTAAGTCTTAACATTTTGTGAGTGCATGCATGTGTGTGCGCATGCAACTGTGTACACAACCGAACTAACTGCACTGCTGAATGATCCCAGACATTAAGACCAATCATTCCCCAACCATTCAGTGGTGTCAGCCCTGTTACCGGTACTGCTTTATCTTAATTGAGCCTCCTTCCTTTCTCACTCAGTTAACATAGATTAGACTCCTTTTTCACTCAGTTTTTCCTATTTGGCATTACTAACCTGGCCTAACTCAAAGATCGTATCATTTTCTTCACTCCACCCCTCAGTTTCTCCAAGGGTTAACTCTAGCACCTTTCAACAACACTAATTTAAAGCATCTTCCCCGAGTGCAGAACTTAGAGAACAAGTTTTGACAACACTCCATGCATTGCTCTTGAGCCAGTATACCCTGCCCTCAGCTGTAGGAAATCCCTGCATCCCAGGCAACCCAAACTGACACTGCAAATTATAAATAAATAGTAGGTATTCAGCCCTTTCCATAGAGTTGTCTCCCAACTCCTGCTCTTTCTCAGCTGTTTCATACTCACCCCGACTCACTTTCAAGAGACAAGGCTCTACACCACAATTCACAGCATGGAGCTTCATATTTCCAACAAGATGTAGGTAAGAAATTGAATTATCAGAAAGAAGGAAAGAAAATAGCAAGAGAAGTTTTTTTAAGAAAAGACAGTAAACTATTCTCAAAACAGCTGCATGTGAATTAACTAGGAAAAATAAATCCAAACCCAAAATGTAAGCAAGTCAACCACACCCTGTCAACTGGAGAAAACTGGCTGCATCGTCATTCACCAAGTTAATATTTTTTTCCATGAATGCCAAGCCAGCTACAGTACAGTGAAGGAAAGCGAGTTGCATTTCATTTCCTGAGCACTTCAGTTCCGTCACCCGGAACATAGCTTTGGCCCTTTCCCTCCCTCTCCAGGGATCTCTGTCTCCTGGAGTTTCACTGCAGCTTTTTCTTTCTTTTTTTTCCCCAAGCATTATCATCGAAAAAATGCACAGCCCTACATGTAACAACAAAGGGGCTATTTTCACYCTCACATTTGTAACAGACAACTAACTTTTCAATTTACTGCAGCCTAAGATGGGATTCCAAAACATGTTAGATCTTTCTGAGATCCTGTTCCTGTCCATATTCCCTCCTGACCCTCTGCTYTTTACAATGAACCTTTGGGAAGGCTGAAACTGAAACTGAAATCTATTTCCTTGCCAAGCTGTTTCCCTGCTCATCCCCTTCATTTGCAGTTGTGTTAACGGGAGGTTCCTGGAGCGCACCACACCGCTGCTGGCGCTCATTCCTTTTAGAAAATGTACCTTGTTTGACAGGGAGTAGAGTGGGAGAAGTCTGTTGTGCATCAGTTTTTCCTGGGTTTGGTTTGTGGGAAGACCGTTATTTCTTATAGGCTGCATCCATTTATTGGCTGTGGATATTTCTAGCGTGTTTGTCTTTGTTTGTTGAGAATTTGGATTGGAAGCATCTCCTTCCTCCTAGCAGTTGCTGGCAGCATGCTGTAAAAATATGATTAATTAAAACATGACTATGAATCCAGTGAGAGGCTTAGGCTTTTCCTCCTCTAATGTAAAACAGAGGAAGGGCCATTTAACAAAGTTCTGATCTTGACTCATATTTCAAAGTACACTGCAGGTTAGTCCAGGGTAACTATGAAGCTGAACTTTTAACATTTAAAAGCTATGAGCCCTGGGAGAGCAGAGACTTCTGGTCCAAATATAAAAATAAATAAGAAATAACCAAGCCACACTCACAAAGGACTCCAGCAGCACACCAGAAGCTGGTCACCTGAGGGGCTCCCTCTTCGCTCAAGTGCCATTTTTAATTTGTAGACAGTTCAACCATAGAATATGCGCAGTCCTGCTGCACTGAGATTTTCAATTGAAACAACATATTCCGGCTCTTGTTCTGTGAGAAGCAACTAGAAATCCTGGAAGACCTTCAAAAATGAGTAGTATAATACTTGAAAAAGCAAGCAAATTTAGTAAATTGAAAAATTTGAATTTCCTAACATGGACTTAAAAGGGACYACTGAATCTTTAATGACTGCATTATAGAGATGCTTCAATCTGAGAAGGGCTTAAGGTCTTCCTTTGAAGAAGTTAAACTTAAAAAAATAATAATATAAGAAAAATGTCTGCTACATTCCAAGGTCACAAGGGGTTTCATGAAACTCTGTATTCCTACCAACTTTGACTTCCCAAATGAGAGTCACTTGTTAATCCAGAGCACCTACTTGAAACTGAATATAATTAGCTGGGGTAGGGAAACACATGCGAGACTAAATAATACTACCATAACAAATKGCTGCAARCAGCAATGTGCTGCAAATACAGAGGAAAAATGGGTTATTTATTTATTTCAATAGCACAGACTTCTTATTCACTTAAATGTTACTTTTAAGCTTGATTACTTTTAAGCTGTTAAGTATTCTACAGCCTTCTGATTGATTGATAGCTTGGAGGAAAAGCACACAGAACGGGAAGCTACTTTGCAGTGTCCGTGGAGCTAGTCATTAACTTCACCTTTCTGAGCCAGCTCTCTCATTACTTCTTTCCCAAGTTTAGTGCCATCCTTAATCCCGATGGCCATCTCCTCTGCCTGCACCGCATTTTGGACCATGACGCAACGGTCGCCCACACCCTCAATTAGTGAACAATCTTCTCTTCATAGCCTTAATGAAGATGGTAAATGTCCGCTTTGAACGCTGAATATCRAATGAGGCACCTGCTAGAGAGAATGTCCCACTTGGATGGTATCAAGCCACGAGGAGTCGCTGGTGTTCACAAGGCTCAGAGGTCTTAAAAACAGCAGCTGAAGTTGGGTGACACAGCCCAGTGCTGGTGTAACCAACGCGAAGACGCTGCCCAAGCACTAGCGGCTGACACCCACGCTGCACATTCACTCCCTAGACCTGTGTTCCTGTCAAGCCCTTCTTTGTAAGAAGAACAAGATGGCAATTTGTGTCTTAAAATAAATAAATAAATAAATAATTCCCTGTTGTTAAGCAAGAACACAGTCCACACAAAGTGCTTAAACAAATAAACTGTTACACTAAGCCATAAATTTAGATGGCGCAAGACTAGGTATGTAAATTTAAAATGAAACATTTAAAGACTGAGTGAGGCTAAATATATATATGTATGTATGTATGTATGTATGTATATAAAAACAATTTGAAAACACAGCAGCTTTTACAGATTATAAATATGCATGCTAATTTATGTGACTTCTATTGATGTTTTCTAATTCAGTTTTAATTCATTTTATTGCATGCAGATAAATTCTAGATAAGAGTGTTGTAATGTGCTGAAGGTTTAATCCTACAGAAACCCCTTAATATGCAATTTAGGGATCTCAGATTCATAAATAATCCTAGAAGCACAGCATATAAGCTACTTTATTTGCATGGCATTTGGTACATCTGAGTGAGACACAAGGGACAGCAGGCATTGCCTTCCTTTCAGGAGGCCCCCCATGGTGTGTCCATCGCAGAGACTGTGTGGGGATGAAGTTTATTTCAAGGATACCCTTCATCCCTTTACTGGGGAGATTAAAAAAAAATAGACAATCCTAGAAGTTTTGTTTCCCAGAGAAAGATCATCTATCCTCTCTGAGGACATTCTGGTAACAGGATAAAATTAATACTCAAACACTACCCTTCTCATCCATCCATCTACTGGCAGTTTCAAGATAGTAAATTAGATCAATATAAATTATTTTATGTGTGAGCAGATGTCAAGCCACAATATGATACAATCAGATCAGATGGGTATTTCCTAGAAATTCAATATTTATCTGCATTCAGTAGAGAAAGTGCATCTGCTCATCCAGAATCCAAAAGAGAAGTCTGTTAATGAGGCTTGGACACTGTAAGAACTTCATGGACTAAGTCCTGCGAAGCAGCATCATTTTTACTCTGTGTAATAAATATTAATATTTTTTCCAGTTCTGTCTTTACCTAACTACTTCCTCTTCAGTGGATCAAACTGTAGGAAAATCCAAACATTCCTCAATTTTGTAGCATTCAATATATTGGCATGATTGCATACACTGTGGTTGACCCATCTYTAGCTCTGTCTGCCCAAGACCACATCTGAGGCTTACACAAGAGAATCCAAAGGAAAGAAGAAAACCCAATACACAAAACTAACATTTGCTAGTGGAGCAAAACAGAGCACCTAGGTTAGGACATTCAAAAAACATGCACCAAAACATTCTCCCACGCTTCCCCCCAAGCTCCATTTTCCCCTATAAACCTCTTTCCTCTCAGATCCTGATTGGGATCCTTAAATGATGATGGAAATAAGAGACCTGTTAGGTGACTGACTCCTCCAGCACATCCCCAAGGATTTTATCAGTAATAAAAGTGCTTTCACTATTTCTCTTGGGTCCTGTTCCAGACTGATATATCGGAGTATTCGGATAATTTCCTGGTGCCTAGGTGCCTGTATCTTCTCTTCCCACTTTATTCCACTTATATCTGTCAATTATCCACCCTAAATTCTTTCTCCTCCCCAGTGTGGACGCCCTTTAAACACATGATTATGATATTCACAGTTATCTTTTAGCTGACCTAGGTAACACAAGTGTCTGTACTCCATGCTCCTTTCGTCCCGTCAAGATCTTACTTACACGGAGACGTTTCCAAAACTCTAAGTTTGGGCATCCGTTGTTCTACACAGGCCACCGAGGGCTCTTCAGCCACGATCGCAGGCAGCAGTGATCACTTCTTTATTTCACTTTGCTGCCTCCAACCCAGCTTGTGAACCACTCACCAAAGCAAGTATTTTCTTAATCACTGCTTTCTGAGAATTGCGATTATTTTCCCTCTAAATGTATTCATCTGATTATCTCCAGGATGAAATTCACTTGGTTAATTACCATCTTTTTAATTTGTTTAAGTCTATGTTTCTGTTTCGTCTGTTGTAACAYCTCCTTGATAGCTTTCCCTACATTTACTTAGTGTGTTTGACAGGCTCCCGTTTTAGGGAATGAACAGAAGATTTCTATAAAAAGCAGACACCAAACTAATCCTGGCTAAGCCAGCTACCTTACCTACAATTCATCATTCAAATTTACACATTTGTTGCTTGTATTTATTATCTGAAGTCCTGATCTTGCTCCTGTTCCCATTTCAGCCTTGTGCTCCATAAGGCTCACGCTCTCCCAGTCTGAGGTAGGCAGAACTGTAATTCCAGCTGGRAAACCGGCGTGCACAGGGACCAAGTACTTCCCTTAAAATCACAAAGGCATCTCCTAGAACTTGCAAATTGTCCTAAATTTCAAAAACCTTCCTCTATGACAGTATGATATGGTTTAAGACAGACAGATGAGGTTTCTCRAGAACGTGTAACACTGAAATCATGGCATTAAAACTATCAGCAGCCACCTGTGCAGAACCTCTCGCTGAATTACGACCYGAAGACTCGTCTGTCTTCTGCTGGCTGGTGTCCTTCGTTGGTGTCCAAGCAGAGTAACACCCTTCAGAATTAATTAATATACCCACACATGCATGACAAGTGTTTGAGAAGTGCCTGCTGCTAACGCTGCCACAAGCAGCCGAACAAAGTATGTCACTGACAAACTGCAAACGGCCAGGAGGAACCAGCCATTTAAAACCAGCATTATCAATTATCACGTGAGCCCAGAAAAGAGAAAATAAACACATTGTAGGAGGACTGTAAGAGGGCTACTAAAAGCAGCATTATTAAAAATTGATTTTTTTAATGAGAAGTCTCTGCCTAAGCAGTCTCAGTTGGTAATGGGGTTAATGCAGTCTGATTTCACACGGTACTTTTCAAACGTACTCAGAAAAGCATATTCCTGCCATGAAATGCCGCCACCGGGCAAGCGCGCCCCTCAGACACTGAAGACGGCTATCTCCCTTGAAAAGGAGGACACAACACGCCGGCAGCCGCTGCCCGGCCGGGGCGCCGGCGCTGCGCACCCGGGGCTGCGCGTTCAAGCAGCGCTTTGGTCCTGACCAGCCTCGCAGCGCACCCGCGGCCCCAAGCCC
>NW_028186455.1:305425-425830 GCF_003343005.1 Rhea americana
AAGGAGATGCTTTTCCCCCTCTGCCTCTGTTCCTTTCCCCATGCTCCAGCAAAGGAAGCTGCAGAGAGATTTCATGGTGTAACGACAAAGAACGGTATTTATAGGTGAACAAAACAGCAACTAAAGGTGAATTAAAAAGAATCACATCTCAGAAAAGAAAAGCATCCCAGATGCTCCAGCACCACACCACGCCGGCGACAAGCTGGCAGGCGAGCCTGGAAGATCCGGTCTAGTAGAGATTCACCGCCAAGGACCAACTGCTGCTGCAACAGGCAGCACGTGCCGAGAGCCAGGGTCCCCCACGTACCAGAAATGCCCCTCGAAAGAGAAGGGAAGGCAGAAACAGCCACTCGACATGCAACTTACTGGCTTCTTCCAGATTAAAATCRCTTAGTGAAAGAGCAGATTTTATTTCTGTGTGTGCATATACCTGCACACATAAACGCCCAGCTACGTACATGTAGTTTAGTTTTTTTCTCTTTGCTTTTAAAAYGAGTGTATTGTTCTTGCACTAAGAAAACAGCTAGTAGGTTGGTTAGTTTCAGCTGAGATTCTASAAAAAACTACAAGACTATATTCTCTTTTTAAACTTGATGTTTTTGATGTATTCCAAACATGACAGATTAAAGAGAAAGTCCTAAAAAAGTAGCAATTTCTCAGTATTAAGTCTGATTCAAGGAAATAAAGAATCAAATAGAGCATTTTTTGGAGTTTGAATACATATTAAATGTACTCATATGTATGAATACATATTCAATGTTTTTTTAAAAAGAAAGTCCTGAGATCAGAGTTGATGAAGTCTAAGAGAAATGAGCTGTTCTTCATCTTCGTCAGCAGTGACCCACACACAATCTCAAGACAAAGTTTTTTTTTTAGTTTTTTTTAAAAAACAAACAAACAAAACCCCCCCAAAAAAAACCCAGGATAACCATTTGGTTAAGCTAATGATTTTATACTGAAATAATGAAATGAGCACAATTTCCCCTGTGACGATTTAAGGTGCTCCTGTTATCCATTTAGGAATAGAGTATCTATGTCAAAATRACTGCCAGTACTGCGAGAATATACTATGTCCACTAAATTATGTGCACAAAGTGCACAGAAAGGAATTAGCTATCTCCATCGGTGTTGCAGTATTTAAGTGTCTTCCATGTAGAAACCATATCTCTAGCAAGAATCAGAGACTATCTGAGCTCCATTAAGTCTCCTTTCTTGAGGTAAAAATTTTTGCTTGAGGAAGGAGATCCTGTTTTTTTTAGGATTTGTTTGTTTAAATATTTTCAGGATTTTTTATTTTATTCATTTTTAAAGAGAGGAATTATTAATTTAATTCACAGATTTGCACAATCATTCTAACATTTCACCCTTCTCAATTAACAGAGCAACAGCATTAAAAAATGGAGGAAAATATATATCCAAAATATCCCACTTGTTAACATCTGGGGTTTTGCTTGAGTGATGATTCTTTTTTTTTTAATGCGTGTTTATTAAAAGCAATCTTTTATAACATCTCAATCATTTGCCAAAAAAATAGTATTTTTTAACCTAATGCTCAGAGTATTATATCATCCTATTACTACCCTGAAATAGAAGATAAATTTCAATTTCATTATTGAGATCTGAATTCCAGTCAATGACGCACACACYGGATGAAATCTAATGTAATTTTGTTTTCTAAATTCTCCTAGTTAAGAAAAAAAACCTTCCATTGATAATGCAAATGAGAACAACGAAACCATTAGTAAAAAAAATTCAAATATACTTRAGCTGATGGGAAAAGTCTCCCAAAAGGAAATGTCATGACACCTAATTAAATTATATATGTAGACTTGAACTGCAGTAGCGAGCATCCAATAGCTTGGGAAAAACTACATGGTTATATGTAGTTACAGTTACATCTGTAATACGAAATGTTCTAGCTGCCTAAATGCTTACCCTGCTCTCACTGCTATCCATGCAAGTGTGATTTGCCCTTTTAGYGAGCAGAAAATTTATTCTGATAACGCCGTAAGCCGGGCAAGGGGCTCTCTCGCGGCTGCCCGGCGACCCCGCCGCGCGGGAAGCGGAGCACAGCCCCCCGCTCGCCAGCCCAGGCTGCGCCCCCACCTCTCCTTGCCCAGCAAACCTACTTCCTTCTCATCCAGAAAGCTCTGCRCCTCAACAGGGCACACTTCCCGACTCTGCTGTTCTGCAAATTATGGGCTATAAAGAATTAATGACCGAATATAAATCAATTCAGTTCACAGAGAGAACGTGTGTTTTATGTGGTTGAGGTTTTCAAATAAAAGTAATTAGCTGATTTGGCATTTTAATCTTCAGAAAAATAAAGAAGCAATTGTTTCTGCTAAGGATGCGTTCAAACACGCAAACATACGCTTTAGCTTCTGCAACTACATTAGGAAACGCTATTTGTTGGCTAGACACGGTACAGCGGATACGTGTTTCTATTGTCTCAGGAAGTTTCTTTGTGATGAAGATTTCACTACATAGACTGCACCTGCTTTCCAAAAGCCAGCGCATCGCTAGATGTTTCTGAAGCGCCAGCTAAGCAGGCGTCTCTCCCAGGTAGACTGCTTCTAGGGACTGCTGAAGGAAGCTGGAACCAGTAAGATCTAGGTCACTGCCTCCACCGTGACCTCGGCTGACGCAAGGCCGGCGGCTGCGCCCGGCAGCTGTTAAGCAGTCCAGATGAATTTAATCAGAAGGTCTCAGGCCTGTTTTCTGCAAATGGGTGTTCACATATTCACCCCAAACCGCACCGGCGGCCGTCTCCGCAGCAAAGCTAAGGGCYGGGCAGGCGAGCAAGGGGGAGCCGGCGGGGCGCGCGCGGCGGGGGCAGCGTCGGCAAGCGCGCGCGGCTGCTGCTGCGACAGGTTTCTCTGCGGGTAAACTAAGGACTCTCCATCTGGCAGCTTTCCTGTAGTAGCAAACAGGCATCATGGAAACCAAACTGCTCTTCCTGTCTGAGGAACAGACAACCCCGCCGTGCGTATCAGAGCCTGACGGAGCTCGGCTAGACCACGCAGAGCAATTCAGAGCAAGCGACCCACCTCCCGGGGTCTGCTGCAGAAGGTGCCACTGCTTTGCAATTTTTTTTCCCTAGTTGCAGCATGAATATCTGAAGCTGTTTTGGCCTTAGTGAGAGAATAAACCCCTCACACTAGTAATTCTCATTTGCCCTTTGTAGGCCTGTGTCACATGAAAAAGTTCCCCGGAGTCCATTCGTTGAATTTCCCACATTAACACTCTGGGTACGTTTCGCAGACAAACCAAAGCGAGCCTGCAATGCACTTGAATTTACTTTTCCCCTATTCCCTACTAACAATTCATTTAACAGCAGCGTGGCAATTAAAAAAAATCAATATTCCATTCAGACACCAACGCTTTGTCTAGAGCATTACTTAAGGAACGTCTCCTGCAGCCTCTTCTTTGCCTGGACAAGRGATAAAGCAGAAAGGATACTATGGCAGTAGGTTATCCGATTGATTTGAGATGATTTTGCTTAAGGCCCACATGGTATTTGCAAAAGGTTTCAGACTGAGAATAGTCAGTGTGGATATGACATTCTACTAATAAGCACCTCTGTGCCAGAGAATGTGTATATAAGTACAGTTGCAGAGAAAAGCAAGCTTGCTTTATTATTTAATATTGTAGCACCCACCTGAATAAAACAGAGCCTGACACATGTCATAAGGAATTACTTTATGAACGCAARGCCCTTAGGCATTAAAGCCCCATTTGTATTCCAGTCATAGTAACCAAAAATAAAATAAAATAAATAAATAACAATCACATCTTCTTTACTGTGAAATGTCTTTCTAGCCATTCAGACACTTACTGCATCACTTCACTATTATAAGCTCTCTTACTGGAAGTGCAAGGGCAGCAACCAAGAACGGGGAAGAAAAGCAGAGACAAAGTGAACAGCAGAAACCACAACTGGGAAATCATTCTGATTTGCTGTGTTTGGGTTCACCTTAAAAGACTACAGCGCTTGCCCAGCGCAGACCCRCTCGCTGAAGCCCCCGTCCCCTGAAGGACACAGTGCAGCACCCCCGTGGTCTTCCCCAAATGCTCTATTTAGTATCAGGGACTACTCTGAGGATTCAAAACACTGCCCATCTGCAGACTCCGGAGTGGGAGTACACTTGGAAGCAGCCTGTTTTATTTTCATATTATTTAAAATAAGAGCTGTAATTGCCAGTTGCTGTTGTGGAAAAACACTCTCTCAAATGCAAAGAAACAAGGATGGTAAGGCGCAATGTGGAGCATGGGAAAGTCATGACGTGCCAAAGTCTCCAGGTTAAACAGTAGATTTTCTAAAGAAGATGAGAATGCTGTTAAAGTCAGAMGCATCTTTTACTTTAAATTATTCCAAGTAACAGGAATTCCCTTTAGTAGGGAATACTAGAGATAAAAGYTGTACAAAGAGGACTTCCCTGATCCCTCCTACATACTAATTCCCTGTTTCGTTTGCATGTGTGTGTTGCGTTAATTATGCAATTTCACGTTTTACTGTTGAGCAGATTCTCGGCTTGCGTTCAGCTCAGCAACAGACAGCAGCTCGTAGTCAGCACAAAAAAAGCTAGATTTTTCTACAGACTTGTTGACAAGAAATAACGTAAGGTTGTGTGGCAGGAAGAACAGTGCAAAGACGCGTTCAAGCAGAGCCCTTGAGCCCGCGGATGGGCGCCACCGCTAAGAAACGCCTAGCGGCACACTTGGTTCGGACCTCGGTCTAGTTAACGCAAAATTAACCTGACTGGGGAGTGATGTGTCCAGAATCACTAAGCCGGTCTATCGTGAGGTTCCTACAAATTGGTTATCAAGACACAGAAATAAAATGGAGAGTCACGACCCCAGGAGCAGCACAGCAAACAAGGACACAGAATGGAAGCCTGACTGAGCTGAAACATTTTCCAGCATACTTTTTCAAAYGTTAGATAACTTCGCTGGACAAAATAATCTAGCCTAAGCAATCTTCACTGTTGAATTTAACTTATTCTTTTTGGTCAGGTGATAAAACTCAACTTTTGAAGAGAAAATTAACACAGAATGGATAARTTTACAGATTTTTTCAGATCAAACTGTACAGACTGGGTATAACTAAGGTTCACAGTTGTCAAATAATGGTGGAAACAATGGTCAGACTACGTAAGTAACTCTAAAGCCAATTCACAGCATTTATTAAGGTAAATATTATTAATCACTTTTTGAACCATTTGGCGTGCTATAATCTCCATAAAGGTATACAAAGGTTTTGAAGCTCCAGTTGTGCTTCACTCATTTATGAGGATGAACTTAGTTGGAAGGAGTCAGTTTCTCCTATATAGTTTACTGATGTAAGCATTACCCTCCATATGCAAAATACCAATAGCATAAACCAAATTTAATCTTGCATTCTCTACGCACTGATATTTACAGAAAGAAAAAAAATACATAGAAAGAAAGTGTCCAGAAATACTATTCGCAGATCTGAGCGACAGTTGCACGGTCTCTTGGTGAAAGGTCTGTGGTTTTAACACACCACACATGAGAAAAAAATGCCAGAGAGGCAGGTGATACGGCACTCTTCCGACTCGGACAGCACCGATACGCTGCTCCAGCCTGTTACTTATTGGCATCATCTTTGCCCTTTTCTCGCACGTTCCACCCAAGGACCAAGAAGCGCTTCTGGACACATATCAAGGAAGCTGCCAACAGTCTTTGGAAGCATTACTACTTCCAACATTTAAGAGATCAGGAGGAAACCATTAACACAACGATAGAAGTCAGCTGATGATTTGCTCTAAGTTGCATGGTCTGTTAGAACACGTTCATGACATGTTAGACAGAATCAGAATTACTACCCTCTCTGTAGGGCTCAAATGCCTGTGTATATGAACTTGGGAATAACTAGTTAAAGGAAGAGGGATTGAGGAGATTTATATTAGCTAGACTTGCTTCCCTAGATGGTTCATWGAGCTTATAATAGCATGTGGATGTATGAAAGCAATTAAAAGAGCTAACTTAAATCTCTAAGTGCTCAAGGTTTACCAGCATACACCTCTAAAATCCTTTGCAATGCAACTGGGCCTCTTCCTCTACAGACTTTCTAGCAACCTTTCCAACATCAGGATAATTATTGTGAAGTGTGACCCAGACTGTGGTTACTGGTATAATCAAGAAAATCCCTGGAGGATTCAACATTAGGCATAATCTTACCAGCAAAGCAGACTTTCAACTGTTCACTAACATTTTTGCAACTAATAATCTTAAAAYTACACTCTCTACAAGCCTCTGATATACCTAGTGGCTTAGGGTTTACCCTGTCTGATACAGATCTGCTTACTAAGATGGGCTTCTGTATCCCTTATGCATGTGCCAMAACTGTAACCCCCAGAGCCTTCTAGTAAGGAGCATACTCACAGAAGGTGGTAGACAAGGGATGGAGCAAGACAAAGTCTAGATATTCTTATCTTAGGGACAGGCTAGTGCTGAGTGAAGCTCTCCAGCTTCAGGAGGCTGGACACTTTTGTTCTCTTGCAATGTTTTTCTAAGCAAACCTTGCACCCCTACTCTTTCAGTAACTCAGATTGGCTATGTGTTTCTACCTCTTTGGGAAGCTTATTGACTGTAGCGGATGTGACAATCTCTGATGCAGAGCAAACTTCCACTGCTAGGATCTAAATTCTTACTTGTTTCCAAAACGCAAGCTCTATGTAAGCCAACAGGGAATAACGGGAAAAAAAGTGAAATACTAATTCCAATCCAAATCGCTACCTCTTCTATCCATCCTGCCAACCTTGCTCTCTGCTCCCTAATCCATAAACCTGAACGCTGAACAGCAAATAATTCTGAGTGAGCTAGCGAGGTTTCATGCAGAGAACCTCTGCAGATGCAATAYGCAGCTGGGGAAGTTCCTGGGCAGTATTCAGCAGGACCACCACGGCACTCCACCTAGGCAGCCTGGCGTCACTCCGCTAATTACAGTTTGCTGGTCAAACCCTCCATGTTTGCCAACAGGCACTGCACAAACAACAAATTCCTCCACGTTTACTCACAGCATTAGTAAAAGGTACAGCGAAATTGCCACAATACAAGGTAATCATGAACAGTGCCATGTCATTGAGTAGAACTATTAAGGTGCAGCATTAAAGCAACCATTTCAGCATATATCAAAAGAAAAAAAAATGCTGCAACCTGGCTTTAGACCTGCAGAACCTGATGTTCCAAGAGCACAAAGAGCACAAATGACAGCTCAAACAGCTGGATTTTAAACCCTCGGCTTTTCCRCTGCTTTAGAACCTGAATGCAACTGAGAAATCATACAGTGCAAGTGTCTAAACAGAACCTCYCGATCCAAGTACCACCAAATTTGAACTGGAAACTTGGATCCAAATTACTTTCTTCCATTTTTTTTTAAGTAATAACACGGACAAAAATTGTTCCAATGTCACAAGGTGGTAAGTAACGTTTTTAGCTTTGACTGAAAATGCCAGGAGCATTACTAAAAAAGACAAAAAAAAAATCTGATTTTTCCTCATTAAAGATTTAAAAGAACAGAATAACTCAGAAACACCTCCAAAGCATCTCTTTTTCACCCTGTGCTAGGTGCGGAATTGGTCCTCCCAGGCCTGGAGGAATACGCAGCAAGCAGTGCAATGGCTGATCAGGTAGCGGTAAGGGAGGCATGTTACTCCTTGTCGTGGAAATGTCACATTCGAGCTCGAGAGGAGACCGCCCYGCAGCCTCGGCTCGCCCCACGACAGGGGCAGCGCGTGGCCTTCGCTAGCGCCCAGGACGGTTACGCACAGCCAGAGGGTGAACAACAGATTGCAGCAACGAGCTAATGCATCCAGCAGTCCTCAGCCTTTTAGTCTCAATTTGCAGAAACAATGCAATTTTTTAAACTTTGCTCTCACCAAAAATAAATAAATATCATCCATATGTAAATATGAACATATGTGTATATGTATACACACACACACACACAATACGTGCACACAGACATATACTTCTCAGGGGAAGCGTTACCATATAGCTGCAGACACATCCATAATGAAACAAAGCTCCCCACATGGCAAAGACAGCAAAACATTAATTATTCAAGGTACGTACAACAGAGTTATGTTAATCATTTGGTAACGACCGCAGGACTACTTTGCAGAGGGACTCCTATGGGGAAGAAGCACTGAATGCTTCAAATAGGGGATGTGTGTAATCTCTCATGTACCAGCAATGGAGCATGGGAGCTATTGCACTGGGCCGGTATAATCCTGGGGACATTTGTAAATCGGAACAAAGAGGGTAGCCTGATGTAAAACCTATGGCTTCATAATTACTAATACATTTACATCACTTTGTGAATGAATGCCACCATCCTCCTACACACTATCAGTCATGTACAACGCACACCACATCCCTTTCTCACATAATTACATATATAATCTTCGTGGATTAAAGCCAAAGTCACTGCAATTTATATTTCTGGCTTTGATTCAAATCAATTAAGTATTTTTTAAACAAATTTTATTTTAATTCCAGCTAAAAAGCACTGGTTTAATTCAACTAAATTCAGTTCTTGTTTCCTTTCATCACACCTGACCTGAATTTTTCTGAAGGGAATGGAAGTAAGGCGTTCTGTAATTGAACCAAAAAAAAAAAATCAAAATTACAAACGTTGTCAACCGGGTAAACAGGACCCTGGTATCAGTCCCACAGCAAGATACCCACTAGTGAACAATCCACCTGAAATCTCCCTAAAAATTGTTTCAAAAGGGGCTCCGTATCATAAGGTATTAGCAAAGAGTGTGGTAAGAAGAAAGGTCTGAAGAGCACATTTTCCCTCAGTCTGTTTTTTCTGCCTTCCCAGTTGATGGATGAACTTGACACAGTTGTTTCATATTCACAAGTCCTGAACATCATTACACCCTGCGTGCCGTACAACTAACTGCTAGCAGTGAGCTGGGTGCACACGCTGCCTCCAGCTACAATCAACGGATTTCTGTGCACGACCACTGCAATACGAAATTGGATAACAAGATATACATGTCAAACATCTGCGTCTTCCAGCGCCCCGAACAAAGGCTTGCAAACTTGCCCATGTCAGTTATTACATTTTCACTTACATCTCCATCTTTGCCTCTCGCACAAGCCTTCAAATCAGTGTTTGGCAGTTTCCATACAGAACAAAGCTAAACTCGTTCCTCAGCMTTCCCTCCTTCCAACAAAGGACACGTCTCCTGCTAATGGTAGTTGTCAATGCACAGACAGAGTAAAGGACAGAAAAATGTGATCCATCAAGCTATATAGCTCTCCTATGAGATGGGAATCTCCATTTTGAAGATGGAAACGGAGGCAGATGTCAGGCGGATATCCCTCCCCTCCCATGTCTACGCAGGGCTAGGGGCAAAGACCGAAGGCGCAGTTTGACACTATCTAATTAAACGCAACTGCACACCACCGTTGAAAGAAGTCCTCCTTCTTCCGCCCTCTCCCCCGTTACTGTGCAGCCATGGGAGCTGGCTCAAGACCGTAATCTAGCAGACCCCTCCCAACACTTCTCCCCCCCCAAACCAATAACTTTCCATGGAGCCAACCTGCCGACCTTCTCGAGACCGTGCRTCGGCTAGATCTGCTGCAACGGGAACACGTGGCCAAGAGACACAGGCAGGGGAAAGCAAGACCGGTCCTTTTAGTTAATGTTTTCATCCTGAGCAACAGSTTTCATTTTGTGCCAGAATGTTTAAGCCTGGGATAGAAGTACCTTAGTTTTCTAAATTTAAACTCTGTACTAACAGAAAACCTTTTCTGGTATAAAAGCTATAGTGCTGTCGTTTTCTTGCTCTCTTTTCTTTGTGTTTATTGACATGAAGAGTAATGCTAATGTAATTGCACTGAAATTCATGCACATGAAAGTCTCACCAGGGCAAAACCAGAATAAATGGTGGGTTTGGAAACAAAACATTAATTCAATGAAGTAGCAATATTTCTCTCTCATCTGAAGACTGTCCTGACACCACCAGCCACAATGAAACTTAACTGCCACCCTTGCTCAGACGGTATGAGGGGGACTATCTTCTTGTACCCTGAGGTGTATGCTGATACAGCAACAGCAGCGTCTCTGCCAGGTGATCGCCAAATAAAGAGCCAAAAGTATCTGTTCAAGCTGTAAGAACAGTAAAATGAAAGAAAGCATCCTTCTCTCTATTAATCAACCTGATCTTCCACTGCAAAAACAATCCCTTCTGATTATATGTATTTAACAAACATTCTTCAAACGCTAACCATCTGCAGCTGCAATACAATGCTTTGATTACAAATGTCAAAAAGATAGAGCATAGAATTAACTTCTCCTTATATAGTAGGTTTAGAAAAATGTGCCTTCATGCTACACTAATTCAGTGCCCTCAGTATGAAAACTCCCCATTATGATGTCTCATCAAATTAAAGCCAACGATACAACGATGTCATCTGTATCCTCACACAACACTGTATTTTGTAATTAAGCAGGACAGTCAAAGAATGGCCTTGCTTACAGAGAAAAGGTCAGGAATGCAAACCATATCTTTGCAAGCTAATTGCAAGATGCATGAGGCCAATTATCACAATAGCACTGCATATGCCGAAGTAGGAAGGATTTTATGATTTTGCTATGTGCCTCCAAGTTGAGTCAAAGTGATAGCTGTATCCCTATGGGGCACTGTGCTGCTTTGTTTCGACTGTTAGAAAAGTGKGAAGCAGAGAAACTTGAAAGAGAGGACCATTACAGTAATTCCAAATTCTTATCCCTTCCCCTGACATTTTACAATGGCTAGAAAAACTTCCAGGAATTAATAAAATTAATTAGACACAACTTCCCTGTTAAATTAGGAAGTTACTTTGAATATATGAGTGAAGTGCTTTTGTATTTCCTTGCAAATGTCACATATGCTTACCTTGGGTAGCTTCAGATACAAATCAGATTTATATGCATACGCACAAGCCTGAACATGTACGTATGCATGTGAGCTAAGACATCACTGTTGGCTTGGGAGAAACTGAAAAGCACCACAGTTTCCAGTCCATCTCCCCCTTCCTGAGGTTATTAAATGGCTTTAGCCAGGAAGAGCATCATACTGCTGAGCAGAGGCTTATAAAAAATACCTCTTATATGCACGGCAGCAACGAGACTGACCTGCAGCCTTCCATGTTTACTCAGACCCTTTAGTTTCTTCCCCTCATCAGAAACACGTAATGCAAGGAATGCTGCTTGGGGAAGTGCCTGAGCTTTCCAGGAGCTCTGCTTAACTGCTGGGGCTGCTGCTCGTGCACGATGAAATTGCTATTTCCACACCTTGTGCAAAACTCGCTCAAGCTCTAACTGCCCCGTCACCAGTCATTAACTGCAGCATCAAACAGATTCCAAAGGGGAATAAACACCACTGTTAACATGATGGAAACCCWAATCACCTGTATAAAGGAACAGCATATTATTTCATAAAGCTGATTATTCTGTTTCTTCCATATAAAAGATTTCTTTTGAGAGCCACTGAAACAAAATAAACTCCAAAACTCCTTCATCCTTCAGAGTATTATTCTTTTAAAAATATTTAAGTACATAATTTCTCAACTTCCTACTACCACGAGGAAGATGTGCAATGTAAGACTTCCTGAGGAGAACCAATAATTTCTTCCTGTATCACTCCTCTAAAGCAGTTCTCTGTTAATTCACTCTAGCCTCCTAACAGCCTTAAGTTAGAGATCAGTAATTAACTCTCTGGTTTAAGAAATATTCTGCAAAAGAATCTCATAAGAGGCTCATTTGCATATTGCTAGACCAGGTTGCCTTGCAGGTGAGGCCAACAGTCCTGAGATCGTCTTTGAATCTTTGCGCTACTTACAACTGACTGGGAGGTGGAGGGAGAACAGTCATTACTTACTGCAGGATAAAACAGACACTATTACCTGCTGGATGTTTCTGCTCCTTACTCTGCAAGATGTTGTATCTTGCACTTTAGTTACTGCTGACAGTGCTGAATGGTTTCCATACACAACCTCAATAGTGCTTCCTCAAAGTAATTTCATTATCGTGACCACCAGAGACCCCTTCGCAGTGGTTACCACGTTCTCAGTCCCACCCTTTGCTGTGCACCTACTATTGCAACTCCACCTACTTAAAATAAAGTTTCACTGGCTAAYGCTGTTTAAGTAAGAAGCCAGAAGAGAAAGCTCTCTAGCGCTTGTTAACACAGATCTGAAAGCCACTGATGCGTTCTGGGGTCTGCCAGGGTCCTAGTTCTGCAGTATGAGTCATTCCTCTTTCTAAAGGAAATAAAGCAATTTTTTCATACTTGGTAGTACAGCAGTCACCATATTCTCAAATTTAACCAGTTTCACCATGACTAAAAGTATTTGGCAGATCTGGTTTGTTGAGAATAAACAAACAAGAGATAGATCTAAAAAAAACCTCACAAACTGGGTTTACTGGAAGAGTACAGACACCCCAAGTTATTGGTGCTCTCTACTGTATCAAAATAAACTTCATGAATGTTTGACAAATCCACAGAGCAGACTCGTTTAACACTAGAGAAGGAGTTAAATGCACAGCAGTCCACGGGCTGTGCACTTTCTCTTTCCYCTGAGTTATAAGTGAAAAGATTTTAAAGGGGAGGGGGAACGTAGCTTAGAAAAGGGTAACACTGGTGCAAGTCTTTGGTGCTATTAATGCATGGCTGTATCCCTTCCAAGGCTGAGGCTCATTTAACAATCAGCCATATGCTCAGACTTTTGTAGTGCCAAGAAAAAGCATAAATGGAATGTTATCTTCTGGAACTATGAAAAAAAAAAAAGACTTGCAAAAATAATCCTAAGTGTTAGTAATTGAGTGTCCCCTAGCTCTAAATGAATTCCAGACTCACTGAGAGAAAGCATCTTCAGGAATGATCAATTTGGGGATTACATCAGAATAATGAGTTATGCAGAGTAAACGTGTTTCACTACATCATGGAAGTCTGAGCATCCCTCCGCTGCAGATGATACCATGTTCCTGCCTCTCCGTTCCAGTGCAAATTCAAAGTGAGCTCTGCCAGGTTCAGAGGAGACGAGATGAAGTTCGTAATTTAGGTTTAAACCAAAATAAAACTCATATAAACTGACTTTCTAAATGCCCCGGAAACTTACTCTTTCAGAAAATATGTTTAAAAGATCACTGTAACAAAGTGAAAACAGCAACCCAAAAGGTCACTATAACGACGTAAACAATCAGAAATGCCCTAACAGCAATAATTAAAACTGCCACAGARTAAGTTTCTCTGCATGTCCAAAGGCCAACTTGGAAACTCTCTCCATTGCATGTTACAACTGAGAAATATGGGTTAAATTAAGAAAAGTACATCTGCCAAATGCTTGATCTGTGGCCGATTCCAGAGAGGCTGCTACAAAGATGAACATTCAACGCYCCATGATAAAAATTTTGTCAGCTGCTGTAATAAATCAAGATGCAGGAAACATTGTTAATAAAAAGCCTCTCTAAAGAAACCTCTTTTTAGCTCTAATAAGCCATTTGAGTAGCCAACAAATTGAAAGGAGAGCTCATTCCACAGCCCTCCTTTAGGTCTTGCGTTTATATGAACTGATTTTAACAGATTAATGCACTACCCATATTGAGTAGTAGTTATACTTGGTCTGACTCTGCTTCTCTTATTCACAATCAATAATCTTACTTTATTACTATAACAAGGCTCCTATACAAATTCAGTGTGCAAAAGGATGACAAAATTTGGCTTGCTACACCAAAGGGAACCCCAGAGCAATTTACTGGTTAGTGCCAATCCCTTAATTCACCTTTTCCAAACAAAAAGKCTCTTCTCAATCAACATAAAACCCAACAACATGAGAAACAATCATGTTTTTTCTACAAGCATACTGGCTACAGTCAAGCAGAGCACATACTTATCTAACACAGCACTTTGAACCGTTCCTCAGACACTCTTTATAGAGAAAAAAACAGTTGGTTAAGATTTTACTAAAAGAGATTTATCTGTGTTTTCATAGTTACTCTAAACACACATGCACATGCCATGGTGTAACTGCAAAAAACTGCCCGGCAGTGGAACTAGGACCCTGGTAGGTGGCACGTCAACCCAACATACCAAAACACCACACATTTCAGAACTGTCAACTCCTCTTTAAGATGCAATGACCAAGCTTTGTGAGAGCTCTACAAGACTCTACTGGAAATCTGGCCTTTCTCTTTGCGCCAATGCAAGGCAGCAAAACCAGACTCTACCGACAAAATTAACAAGGCAATTCTGAATTGATGCCAGTGAGACATTCTGTGACATTTTCAATATTTAATGATGGCTCCTTGTTTTGCTTTGTTATAAAACTCACGTTGTACAAATTTCCCACTATTGTAGGAGGTAATCATTTGCCATTTTAAATTTACATAATGTATTTAAATGTATGCATCAATCATAAACAGGATAAAAAGCACAGAACTGTTTGTTTATATTTCTCCTCTCTGYTCTACATACATCCCATGTCCAACTAGGTAGTTATCTGTACATATATGCACACACTTCAAAAATTTATATATTCTTATACGCAAAATTGTTGTACATGGCAAGATAAATAGGACACGCAAGAAAAGGAAAAATGTTTTAATTGCATTTATTGCATTATTCATTTTTTGCTATGGCATCTCCCATAAAAAACAAAAAAACAAAAAAACAAAAAACAAACAAAAAACAAACAAAAAAACCCTATACAGCTCCAGAACAGTAAACTGTTATAATGGTTACTTACACCAGAAGGACAGTTTGCAGAGTATGAGCCTGAATACAAGATGGAGTCAAGAATCAAATATTTAAGAACCAAATATTCTGATACAAGATGCTTCCTTAAAGCAATTCTYGGACTTCAAGACAAGGCAGCAGAGCAGAAAGTGAATGAGAGTGGTCTAAAAGGCTCAAGTCCCTTCATACATAGAACACAGCATATTGCTATTTTTARTAGACATGCAAACGTTCAGGAGGATAAATTATCTGTCATAACCCAATCTTGGTGTGTGACCAAGAGGCCCAGCTATTGCTTTCTTTAACCTCTGTGAGAGCTACAGAACTTAAAGCCAACATCTCCTGCAGAAGGACTGCTTGCATTATAGATCCGACAATGTTATGCCAGCTAGGAGACTAAACGCTTGTAGCCAAAAGCTACCTAGAGTCAGATGGCCTCCTACTATAGACCAGGGCATATTTATATATCACAGATGAAGTTTACGAGTGATTGCTGCCTAATGGAAGCCTTTCATTTTCAGTTTCTAAATACGCACATAAGCAAATCTTTGGGTTTTATTYAAGCTAAATGCTACCTCTCCTCTAACTTCCCTGTTAAGTTCTACACTGAAAAGGTACTATAGCCATTCACTGAATCTCTTAAAAGACAAGMAGTGATAAACCTGGCTCTGTCTGAAAGGACAGTGATCCCCAGTAAGCTCCAGAATTCTGGCCCTGGGAGGACAGGGAAATTACAAGGATTAATTTAGAGAAATGACTTTGGCTGCAGGGCTGGCCAAAAAGTTCATCTGTGTCTTATACTGCCAGTTCACAGAAAGAAACAAAACTCAGCTAGATAGAGAGCAAATACTGTTTAACATGCCAGTTCTCACTCTGAGTGAGGGAGCAACAGCCTTGGTGGAGTCCCTGATGTCTAGCTATACTTGCTTGTCTTCCAYATGGAACACAGTGCCCTACCTTGAGCATTTGTGAAAACTGCAGCCCAAGAATCAAATCARCTCCATCTTCCCCTACACTAACCTCTGAAATATTGCTCTGCACTGACCAGGACAGTCCTTTCACTTGCAGAATTCAGAAGAAAAGAGCCTAGAAGGCTGTAATAGGTCAAGTAAGGAAAAATATAGACTGGCAATTGTCATTTCTGGACTTCAATCATTAACAGCCCCTCCAATGAATCCGGAAGTATAGCTAAACAGAAATGGAAGTTGTCAGTGGGTTTTAAAGTGAAGTGTGTARTCAGCGGAGTAAAGTATTGCCTTGATGATTTAAGCTCCCACTGCTAGAAAATGTATACATCAGTGTACATCCTTGTTTGGAATCTAGTATTTGCTATTTTTCAGATACAGGCTTTTCTTGGCACCTCCATACTTCTATGTCATTCCCTGAAGAGAGTCACGTAAGGTTGACAGATCTCCTTTTTGCAAGCAAACAGTTAGTTCATTTATGTGGTTACTAACAGCATCTGCCTTCACCTGTAGATGAAGGTCAGAGTTGGGTACACATAGATTTACCTAGAAACGTGTGTCTGCCTCACTCACATATTCACATAAATCTACACATACATAAATACATTAAAATCCAATAAAGCACTACTTAATGATCAAACTTAATTTCAGCTTAGGCTGAAGAATTAAGACAAAGTCTCATTTCCCCTTCATTTTGCTTGCAATCTGCTCCAGTACTGACCACCCCAAGTCAAATGCTTGCTCTGCTCCACCTGCACGTTCCCTGCAACGCGTCCCCTCTGGACTGAGAGATCCTGTCATGGCTCAGCCTGAAAAAGCGGCTTCAGCCACACGCTGAGAATCCATCTCAGTGTAACGACAGGAGTCAACGGCTACGGAAGACATGTAGGGAGGAAGGGCGGGGGGAAGGATTTGGGCAGATTACTGTTGTTGCTGTTCTATGTTATTGTTCATAAAATGTGTAACCCAGCAATGTTCAGCGTGAGCATCCCTCTCCCTCCCTCCCATCAGTCAGCTTTGGCTGCGGCATCTACGTGCTATTTATATGCTGCTGCATCAACTCTAGGATTTATTGTGGAAAAAAAATAATAAAAAAAAAAACAGAACGGACAGGCTTCTCCATGCATGTTATTCAGCCTAAAAGGGAAGGGGTTGCATCGGACGCTTGCCAACAAATTAAAATCACCCCCACTGCAATTAAGCAAGTCTACTTCTATCACAGAATAAGGTAAGCAAGATATCGGCAAGCCCTGGGAAAAAAAAATCAGTTTCTTCGTTCTGCGTCTCAGTCGCTCCGTGCTCCCCGCGCCGAGGAAGGGCTCCTTACCTTTCATCGTCCACGCTCCTGAAGCCAGGTAAAACGTGCCGGAAGCTGCTGTTCCTGTCGAGCTTCGGTTGGCTCTTTGTCCTTTTGATGGAGCCTTTAAGCCGGCGGCTGAGGAACCCCTGTGGGGTGAGAAAGGAGACAGACAGACAGAGCGGGCTCCGAGCCCGCCCTCCCGCACCCCGGCGCGGCTAGGCAGGCTGTCCCCTCCGGCCCCCCGCGCGCGCGGCCGCCGGCAGCCCGGCTCCCCGGCAGCCCGGCTCCCCGCCTGCCGCCAGCATCTGCTCCCAGCGCTCGCCGAGGCCAGGGCGCTGCGTCGGCGCGAGACTCCCCAAAGCCTCCGTTACCCTGGCAACCATCAGCTCACATAAAAATACTGTCTGAAAGACAAGACTAGCACGTTGCAACTCCTGGCGAGGGGAACGATCGGGACACGGGGCTCCGGCTGGCGCCGGCTGCCAGGGCCACCCCACGGGCGCAGGTGCAGAAATCACCCACTCATCCCSGTGGCCAGGAGACAGGTAATAACTTAATTACCCGACCAAAACCCCCTGGATTTCACCCATGGCTGGCAGAATTGGACTCAGGTGTTTTCAATTCACATAAAAATACCCTCTAGTGCATACAGAAACAGAGTCTGGGATCTGCAGCTCTTCAGCGGCAGCTCGTGCCGGCGGCTGCCCTTAGGGACGGGGAGATCTTGCCCTGCACATACAGCACGTTCTCTGCTCTSCTTCTCCGTCCCTCACGGAACATAAGTCATGGCTCTTACAGTGCTCCAGAGCAAAGCCAGCACTAAACGTTTTAATAGCAAAGCTGCTAATGTGTTATTTGCTTATTGTTAGGAGTTAATGTTCTACATAATCTCAACATTAAATTTAATCTCTAGGCTAAATATGGCAATAAAAGAATAATACTATTGTGGTGTCCAGCATTTACAGTATGAAAAAATAGTCTTAATGGATCAAGCATGTTAGCTAGAGAAAGTGGGGTAGCATTTTAAAGAGAAACCAGAATTTCATAGCAAAGCCTCAGAAAGTGCTCTTTTCCTACGCTGTCACATCAAAGAAATCAATTAGCTGCATACAAACAACTTGGCAAATGCCTGCATGACCTGAGATTCAGCATACACCACCTTCCTGTCCTATCCTCAGCAAGGGAGTAAAGATACCCTCTGGATCAAGCACAGATTTTGACRTACAGGAAAAAAGAAATGTGAGAAGAACAGGATTTTTTCCATTGGTCCTGGGTCAGCATCCCAGCTATACCCCAGAGCAATCCTCTCCATTCCAGATGTGAGTCTAAGTAGCTTCTCCAATCAATCTTAAGAAACAGATATGGGTCATATACCCCATAGCAGCTTCCTTTTATAAATTGATACTCCTTATATGTCTGCCAGGAAGATAATCATAGTATAACTTGTATCCAGCCTGTCATTTGTTCATTCTATTTAAATATGCCTTCCCCACCTAGGATATTCATGGGTCACATTATGTCCTTCTCAGATTGCAAAATTTCCTGGGGCAGTATGCGCAGCTCTTGTTACGGAAGTGGCTTTCCTGTTTTTTAATTCAACAAGAATTGGAAGTATGTAGATAACCAAAGGTGTTTCACATTTATTAAGTACCACTTTACTTACAAATGACATATAACATGCATTCATGTGAACTGAGTATTCTTTGGGTGCTATCTGCATGATTAAAATAGGAGGACAGARAACATATGGCCATCAGGTTATATCCTCTGCTGTCTTACACAAAGGGAAYGCACAGGAAATAAAGACCTTTTCAGAAGTGTTTTGTCTTTGAGAAATACCTTTAGAGAGGCTCATTTTTATAGTATAGGGAAATACCAGAAAGAGGGAATAATGTGACTCAGAAATGGCAAATTTGGGGATCTCCTCCTCCATTACRTTTTGGATAATGAGGAGAACACTGATAAGATATTTGCCTCTGTACGCAGACCTCTGCCAGGTCTCACATTTTTGATAACAACTCTCCATGCTTCTCCTCTTCCTGCACAAAAGGCAGGAGACCGTCTGTACGTCGGCAGCAAACACACTGAAACGTGCAAGACTCATCTCTCCATAAAGTTAGTGAAATGCAGCCAATATGTTTACTCCTTTCATACGGATAGTTGGGATTGACACATCATAAAACAAAAATTTTTATTTTAGCAATATTTTTTTTCCCCACCGTTATCTCCTTTTCCGACTCCTAAGAGGAAATCTCCAGCCATCTCCTCTAAGCCATGCTTGCTATGGAGAATAGCCTGCTATGGAGAGTAGCCAATACTCTGTGAAGACCAAATATCAAAAACATGCAACTGGCCAGTCACCCCATAGTGAGCAGCTTTTGCCCAGAAGCAAGAGACTCGATTTCCTTTACCACTGCCAGCCTAACCGGCAAACATGTCATAATATTATCAAGCCACTTTTTAAAATTCAGTAACAGCTTTCAACTCTGGACAGGGAATTGAGAACATACTTTCATATACTTTCTGTAAGAAATGATCACAGCTTTCTTTCACTATCTTTTATTTCACATCTTGAAAATTGTTAGATGATTTGTGCAGGATTTGGAAATTAGAATCCAGAGTTGCTATAAGACATTACTTTCCTTCTGGTTCCCACTGTTTTTACATTCATTGCCACCAGAAGATCACCCTGTGCCACTTTCAGTTTTCAATGCTAGTTTCATTGGAAGAATGGTATGTCASATATTTCAACGCAGATAAATTATAATGCTATATAATGCTATAGCAACAGTTTACACTTCCACAGTGCATGCCAGAGATCAGAAACTACTTTGTGAAATACTACCTTCTTCAATAGTTAGGTGGGTAATTCAGAAAGAGAGAGAGGAGGTGGCCTCAGCAAGGCAAGACAGAGAAGCCAGCCTGGGGTGTGACTGCCATGCCTTCCCGCTGAGATCATCAGCACATCATCCATTTCTTCTTCGTATATGACTTTAAACAAGATTTGATTCTGATCTCTACAGGAACAAGGCTAATCTTACCCTACAAACACTGCCTGCTCCTCTAGCCTAGCTGCATTCTTGGGGGTTCTAGTAATTAAAGTTGCCCTTTATATTACAAGTTCTTTGTGTGTTTTTAAGTTTATACTGAGAGCTATGTAGTGCAGAACTGTGTCTTTCTATTTGTGGGCAGCATTTACCATTAAAAATAAATAAATCTTAGGAAAAAATAAACTGCTAAGTTAGGAAGGTAATACAGTGAAGTACAAAATAAGTTAATGTCCTGTATTAAATTACAATACATAGAAATCTGAAGAGCAAAAGAATCTCTGCAGAATTTACTGCAGCAGAAAATCACGAGATGCCACAGCACTTACTCTGGGCCTGGACCCAGYCCAGGCAGAGAGAGACTGTTCACACGCAGCTCAGGAAACTCTGCAACCACTTAGCCAGGATGGAGAGTAGCAGCACTGCTCATGGTGCACGAAGCAATATTCCTGCATTGTGCTGCATTGCAAGGGTAGCATGTTCCTGAGAACTAATCCAAAATGTGCATGTAGCATAGCATTCGACAATACATCACAGGCATCTGCTAAAAATTACGATGTCATGGGAAAGCAGAGCTTATTTTTTCCTTCAATAATCAATGTTTTCTCCCAGAACAGGAAGAAGGCGGCATCACATAAACTAGCAGACAGGAGATTCAAAGGAAGCAAAAGGAGAAACTTTGTACCAGTTGTCCTGCACAACACCGAACGCTCAGCATAAGCAAGAATAATGCTTCCTCTTCCCTTACTATAGGTCTATCCTTGTTTAGCCCAAATGACTGTTCAAACTTTGCTGGAATACAATGAAGCAAACTTGGGATAACAATACTTTCTTTATAGGGAGCAGGCATAAAGTAAATACTCTCTTAAATGCAAGCAGAGGTACTAACCATATAAATCCGTCCTTTGTACAACCACTAAAATATTCTTTGAACAGGAAGAGGTATTTTAGGGTCACTGGAGAAGAGACAGCCAAGTACACAGAACCATGCGGGGCTGCATAGTTGGATGGAGACCCACCATGCATCAGAGCCTGCACAGCGAGCACAGAACCCAACTAACCTAGTAACAGAGACAAGCAGAAAGCTCCCACTGTGCAACTAAGTGATTTAACTTTTTCAAGTGCAAGAGCCTTGTTTTCCTTGCTTTATTTCTGCAGTACAACACTGAGCCTAGTATACAATTGCTCTAATTAGAAGAGCTGGGTGAAGTTATAATAAGACACAGAGAAAAAAGGCAGAAAAAACCCAAAACAAACCCTTTTGAGGAATGGCTTAATCATAGCCACAGCTACTTAAGCTAAAACAAGACAGGCACACTTCAGAACAGGACAATTAAATCTGCTGTGATTTGGGCTGTTTTTTCTTATATATTTGGACAAACCTGAAATCTGATACCATCAGCTTTGCAGGAATGGCAGATTCTTTTTTTTTTTTTTTTTTTTTTTTTTTTTTTTATTTCTGCCTAACAATCTTGGCATTTCCAATTACTGTAGAGGCTGAATTAATTTGAATACTGGAATCCTTCTACAGCATATGTGCAAATCCATTGGAACTGTATGCCTTTGAGAAGGAGAAAACATGTACTTACATACACCCTGGGCCATTGAGAAGAAAACTGGAAAGTGGAAGGAAAAAGCGCAGGGTGCAAAACTGAGGAGAGAATTAAAGACAGCAAAATCTTGAGTCTGCCTCTTGGGCTTCTGTTTCATTAAATGTAATGACGCAAGTGTCATGTATCTGGAACTGACTCCCACATCATTAATGTTCACTTGCAGTAAACCCTCATTAAAAAAAATTAAAGGTAAAAAGTAAGCACCATGGAAACACAACATATGTGAAAAAAATACATATATCAATAAATCAAGCTGAATGTTTYAAGAGCAGCTTTCTTTGGAAGAGCCCTGGCAGCTCCCTGTATTTTCTGTGTCATGCAGAGCAGACAAGCGGGACAGGCAGAGTGTGAGCCAAACGCCCATGAGGCAGGGTGAAGAGAGGGGTGCGCAAGGTATGACCCACCCTTGAAACCTCTGGGCCGACAGGAACATTAAAAAAGCAGACAGCAGCCCTGGTTTATGCTCTTACCCAAAGGCCACACAGAATAAAGTCTATAAAGACATATCACAGAAACTAGTGATCAGATGGGGCTACTTTTATAGTTCTTTCATAGGTTTTTGTTTCAGTTCAAGTGTATCTCGACTACAGGGGACTTGAGAGTACATCAGAAATGTGTTCACTAGTCATAATAATGAAACTGCCATGRATAAATATCTGCCGCAAATGTATGATGCAGTATTTTATATCAGGTATCCATTTTGTTAGTACAGGAGAAGTAAGTTTACTTGTGTAAAATTGGGAGTAAATCTTTTGTACCAGATACGTCTTTATTCTGGGCTTTAGATTCTCAGTTTCTTTTTCCTATTAAACTTCTTTAAGTCTGGAATCATCTTTCTGTGCAAGTCTTGCACAGCATCTATCACAACACATGGAAACACTCTATGACTGAGGCTCCAAAGGACAACCATAATCTAAAACAACATTAATAAAAATAAATGATTACTTTTATCTACAAGGTGATATGAAGACAAATTAGCAGATAATTTATAAATAAACTGGAGACATTTGACAGACAAGAATAAAAATGCAACTAAGAAATGATACTTTCCTAAATTCTTCCTACAAACAAAGGTAAATAGATCCCACACATCAGCTTATAACTATTGAGCTATTAGAACATAATGTCTTCAATTTTTTTTTTTAATAATAAGACCAAGCATGTAACAGCTGGTGCTTATGCTGAGCTGTGATCACTGTGCTTCAGAGTTAACAAATACGTGGAATGAATTGGTGTTGTCATTACTTTCTATGCTATTTTCTTCCAGCTGTCTAAAGACAAAAGCAAACTTTATGGCATCTCATTGACATTTACCTCATAGTCATGAAGACTAAAGATTTTTATTCTTGCTTATCTTTTTAAATAAAACCTTATTTTCTGAGATRCAAAATGCAAGTCACCAAGAGAAAGAACTGAATTACTAAAATATGAAATACCACATTCTCACTTCTGGCGCTTACTATTCCCACTGTAAAATAAGACAGAAATAAAACTGGCATTACTGGGTACTATGTGTGTACTGAATGGAAAATTAGTATTTGTATTTGTRAAGCAAGTAAAGACTTCCCAGTGCTAAGGATCTTATTATAGCCTTAAATGTAAGAAAAAGTGAGTTTCCCCTTTTCTACAATTACCCATGTTAGCCTTAGCTTTTAAATTTTAAAAAATGGCCTTTTTGSGGCAGCATTTGACATTGCTTGTTACCTGGTAAATATAAGAAAAGCATGTTTCTACTGTTATCTTTGCAGAACATGACCGCATTAAAATATAAGAGCACACAGAGGGAAGAAAGCTGAGTGTGAGTTCAGGTGTCAGATGCAACCCCTGAAAGTCTGTAAGAACAGCAGCAATCCAGCAAGTGGCCTCCTGGAACTGGCACAGGCAAGGAAGGGAATGTCGTGTGTAGCACTGACCTTTTGGGATCAAGTATTTTTGCACTTTTGCAGTGTGTAGAGGCATGTGCCTGTAAGTATATGTGTGCTTTCAAACAATTAATATATATATAATCTATTATTGATGGCTCTTTTGATTTGAACTCGTAAGTTAAAAGTTGTTTTCCTATCATCCAATTCTGCTCCTGTCAGCCGTGATAAAGGGCCCTGTTCCCGAGGTTAGACAGCCCCTGTTGATTCCCCGTGCCTGAAGGGTACATTTCTAGTATATCCTGTTCTTGTATAGGATCTATTTTTGACTTGGGCATACTGTATGCAGGAGTACGTCAGCCAGAGAGTCACTTGAAGTCGAAGCCATCACCAGACTTACGAGACTCCTTGCTGAGTTAAGCTTAAGAAGTTATGTTCTCACAAGTTTATGAATTGACAAACTCAAATTCTGGTTACATGACAAAAGAACTTCTTGCCCYAGTTGAAAAGACCTGTCTGGCTTGCAAACGCAGGGAAAGGACAAGGGAGTGAAACACCCAACACAAGTCTGTAGAGCAACGGGGATGTGTACTTAAAATGAAACCAAAACAGTTTATCAACTCTGGACCTAGAAATGCCCACAGAGATTAACATGTATTAGCCCTTCTGTTYAGAGGAGGCTGAAAGCATGGCTTTGTTCAAGTGGGTTAAAAGTCCCTCGGTTTATCTTTCTCTATTTTATTGCATCAATCTCAGGKCCTTTCCCAGTCATCCTGTGAGCCCCTAGAGAAACATGCAGATGCAGTGAAGTAAGGAAGTCTTAAGTTCAAAAATAAAAGCAAGCAATAGCCATGCATGAGCCATCAACTTGCTGTGATTGATGGTGCCTTAAAACATTATCCTGCGGCGATAAGGAAAGTCCCTCTGAGACAGAGAGTCTTGGAATTAGGATGGAAACCAACAAAATGGAAAAATAGCTGCAAAAACTTTAGGTGGCCAATGATAGATGGCAATGGGAGGTCAAATCTCACTGCTGCACACACTGTGGGCAGAGCTGCGCTCTGGCATCCGGAGTTTGAGAATAAACACAGCGATACAGTCCGTGAGTGCGCAAGAGGGGATGTTCGTGAGCCAGGCCATAAAGCAGCCCAGGAATGCAAGAAACAGCGCGTGTTGGGAAGTGTTGCTTAGCAACGCTGCCCTTGTACGGCGAGAGATGAATCAGGTTTGCAGTGTCACTGGAAACACTTAGTTCAGTGCATTTGAAAAATCAGAGGAAAAAGTGCTGAAGTCCCAGAGGTCACCAAAGGGACACTGTGGGTCTGACTAGGCCACAAAAACTGGAATTATGTCAACTGAGAGGCACTGAGGGTTAATTAAGAGTCTGGCAAATCTAATACAGGCAAGTATCAGCAAATCACAGATATAAGACGCAGCAGCTTCAGTGGGTAGCATCACGTCCCTTTGTCGCCTCTGGCCGTAACGGCTTCTTGCTTGTGCTCTATTTTTGTACAGATTTTATCCAGCTTGCTGAAAATTTCGTGGTTGCAGGTGTTCTCCCATTGCTCTAGCAAGAGAACGCCACAGCCCGACATCTGCTGTGTATGCCTCTTCTCTCAGGATATTTTTCCTGATATTTAGCTAAATGTTTCTTTGCACAATTTCACTTTGTCCTTTTCTGCTCTTTGCTACTAAGGAAAGAATACTGCCCTCTCCCCAGCTTGGAAACAGTCACGTGCACCCTCTTACTCACTGACCAAGGACTGCCAAGAAAGTTCAGGCAAGACAAAGCCCTCTGGTAAAGCAACGGAAACCAGAGAAATCTCCACACTGTCCAAATAGCCCTGGCGACTTACATGTAACGTGAACACGCGACAGGCTGGGCATTAACAAATCCTGAAAAAAGGGAAAGAACTGCTAGGAAGAATCTAGAAAACAACTGCATTCAAAAGACATTCAAGGATCACCCGACTCTTCAATTTGGATTCTTTTGTTCTTCTATTAAAATAAAACCACACTGCTCTGGATTATTTGTTCACGGTTCCACAATTATCATACTGTCAACATTTCATATCCAAACAAGGCACATAAATAATCCTTAGGAAGGTAGGAGACGGGTAATTGAGCAATCAGGGATGAATGATGCAGGAGCTGTGACACAGGTAGAATGCAAGTAATCTTGAAGAACAAAATCACAGTTATTTACCAAAGAGAAGAGCAACTAAAAAAAAGACTGCCTAGATGAAGCTGAACGAGGGTGTCATCTGGGAAAGCATCCCAATGCGGTGAAACAGTTTCCTTATTTAACTGGCCCAGTGGAGTCAATCATCCAAGAGGAAAAACTGTTCTTATGCCAAACTTCTTGTTTGTTCTTCAGTGAGAACAATCCTGATAGAAGTGGAGTGCCTGTGAGACGCTGAGCAGTGCCAGCACAAGTTAGGCYAGATAACACCTCATGGGGACTATCTTCTGGCTCCTGGAACTGGGCTTGCTCTTCCAGGAGTGCATTCTTCCCCAGGACTGTAGCACTTTAGAATGAAGAAAAAGAGACTCAGAGCTTTGCTCTCTCTCTCTCTTTAGAGAACTTCTCAAATTAGCTTTTGGAGCATTTTCACCTAAACAAAGTTGTCACTGTTGAACAGCAGTCCAAACCAAGTGCTGTCAACCACCATGGCCGGTCATAATTGCAACAGAGGAAAAACGATATCCTGACAGCCCCAGGGCTAAGAGAGGTGCCTTCTGATAGTCCTGAAGATATCAAAGACCAAAGAAGCCGAGGAGCCTTTCACTCTTAGGRGTAAGGTCATCCGAGATTGGCAGTTTCTTGGCCAGGGAGGTGACTGCAGAAGTGCAGCTGTCTCTTCACAGGTCATGAGCCATGAGTAAAGGTCTTGGGGTCATCAGCCTTGAATCCCTCTTAAATCCTAGATTCATTCAAAAAATGTGGAAAGGGCAAAAATACAAACAAAACAAATTTCTCACCCACACTGTAAAGTATAAAGTCACCAACCAGGAGAAGCCAAACCCAGACGGTAATATTACAACTTTCACTGAGGAGTGGCTTCTGTGCTGCCTCCGTTGCAAACTATAAATCACAAGGCTTCTACAGATGCAGACAGACCACCAGCAGACCAAACACGCTCATGAGGAAGCAAGACTGTTTCCTCCCTGAGATGCAGTCCATTGCATAACTTCTCTTCCAGTGGAGAGAAGCCCAAAATGAGCTTGCTGCAAGGAGAGGTTTACTACTGCACTTTRATTTTATACAATAATTGACAATGCAGAGAAGAAGGTGAAACAGAGGTGCAAGTATCTTTCACAGTCATTCCAGTCCGAGCTACCACTCCTGGGAAGTACACATGGGCATACGGAGATTCAGGATTTGAATCACAAGCATGCTGAATTTAGAATCAGGAGACTGGATGCTTCTGACAAGATACAAAGGAAAAAACTGAACGTGAGGAGCAGGATACCACTACCGAGATGGAAATCTCTTCACACCCTGCMCAAACAATGCTCTGACGACTATAGTGCTAATGCTATACCAATAACAAAGTCTACATGAAAAAATGATGTATGCTGGACATGCAACCTGCTTTCTAATGCAGCTTGTGTCCAGTCAATTGCTGGGGTAGCACACAGCAATTTTTGAGCAAACATTTTGAGGATGTTTTGAGCAAACATCCAAYGCAAGATAGAAGACTATTGGAGGAAAACTAACTTCCAGACTCTTAAGAAATCCACAATTTTCCATTCATTTTTTTAAAGAATCATCCTCACTGGATTAGATTCATAAGAGTTTGAGCAAATTCAAATAAAACTTCCAAATCCAGCAGATACGCAGCTAACCATTACTCAACATTTTGAAAATACAACCTATGGTGTTCAGAGACTTCAGCAGTTTATGATATTAAGAGTTTTGAGTATTTGACTTTAAATAAATCTATTAAGTTTCATATCTACAGTCTCCTATGCACTGCATACACAGGAGATTTATTTTACAACGGGGAGCAATAGATTCCAATCAGGCAAATGTTTTGAAACCTCAGATACAGAGAGAACAAGTGCCTTTTAGATTAGAAGGCATAATCCCCGATTGACGGAGAATTATTCACACTCCTATAAATTTAAATTTTCACAATACTTTTTGTTGCATAATAATGAATTAAGCACTTGATGTCAGCTGTGAATCATTACATTCATCCTGCTTTTAAAACATGGCTGAGATTTCACTGAAGATGAAATAAAGAATTTTTAGGACATGGTARCAATGTATATTTGAATGTGATGATCCCATTCAGGCATGAAAAGCAACCACACACTGCCAAGATTGATGGTTTCTATCACTCAGACTCTTTAGAGAGGATCCAAGGGAAACTATCTACAGGTTCTTAAGATTTCAAGCCAGTGCACAAGGTACTGGAATATAACTATCTGAAATGTCCTGCTTGCTGTCAGCCCAAAACACGCGGCACACTCTGGTGCTCTTGCAATGGTTTAAACAGCCCAGGAGTTTTCCAGAGCTCCACTTTCTGAACTGCTATTGTGGGACAGAACTTGAGCTCCAGTTGGTGAACGAGCTTTGGGCTCTACCCATTTATACCAGACACCTAACCCGCATATAAATCGTCATGCTATAACAAACTGCCCTCCAATTTAACAACAACAGGTATTTTTTCCACATAAAGCAGATGAACTTAATTCTTTTACAGTATCAGAAATCAAAATAGGCCTTTTAAAAACCAGTCCATAGAAGATCTATACTTCAACAAGATTACTGTCTAATATGGAGAGGAATGTGCGAGTATAGGTAGAGGCGGGATAGCAGGCAGGAAATATTGTCAAAATAGCTTATTTTGGCATGGAGGAAACAAGTTTGAAGGTAGACATGCCTAAATGTCTTCCCACACTAGCTACGCAGCAGACAAGCAGCAAGGGCAGGATTACTTTTCAAGAACACTTCATTCCTGTGCCAGCAGTCTAGCTATTCAAATACATCGCCTCATGTGAAAACAGGTATCAAAACTCTGCAGCCYGAGCAATAAACACACGGGGAAGATGAGAAAATTATCTCCATAAATCTGTTTACATTAATCTTCTCTTTTAAAGTCCACTTTTATTATGTGATACAAAATAAAATGTTTCATGAGTGTGTTTTATATGTGCTTTTTAAACTTTGATTTATGGCCTTGGAGCAGCACATGGATTTCACGTTGTATCTAGTCATCAGGCTTCTCCCTGCTCACCGCCATGTGAAAACTTCAGGGCGGAGCAAATGGTGGAGGAGATCACAACATTTTCCAGTTTTGATGACCAACTCTAAATTTAYAGAAAAATAGCCACATTAAGTGACTTCACTTTCATTGACATATCCTGTGTGCTTTTAATAAYGCAGCTGCTACACAAGCAGMTGCTAGACCAATAAATTTAAAAAAGCAGTTGGTAGATGATAAGTTTGGGATAAAAAATTATCGTTATCCTTTGAGTGTAAGGATTCATTGTGCAATTTTGCAGTAAAAGTTACTCATTCAAATACGAAACTCATGTTTCAGGCAGATGCTCTTGGCTCCAAATACTTTCACCACATTTCTGAGGCTTCAATTGGAACATATGTACGTATTCAATAATCATTACATCTGCAATCAAMCAAAAGTGTTAACTTTTACAAAGGTAAGGTGAATTCCTACTAAGATTCAGACGAGTCCTGTATTTTCCTCCTAACTTTCTAGACAACATAATTTTCAGATATTGTGAAAATACTTAAGATAAATCTCATTTGTCCTGATTTCAAAATCTGTGAAAATCTCTGAGCAATCTCTGRGCAATGAGACCATCTCTGCTCTCAGCATCGAACTATATAATAAACTGCTGTCTAAGTATAGAAAGAAAACTGATTCCACCCATTCCTACAATCTGAGCATGAGACATGAACACAGACCTGGGCTCCACCTTTCCTTGCCCTACCTCTGCRCCTCTGAACAGAGGGCTGCACAAGGTCATCGTGCAGCTCAAGCAGAAACTCGCCGGATCCTGATAAGGAGGTAGAATCATGGGAAAAGCCCCTCAGGACTCACAGCAGCTCTCTGGAACATAACATGAGTCTGCACAGCTCTGCACGTCCTGGCCCAGAATATGCAGTGGGGCAAATCTCCCATCCACTGCAAAGAMGACACGGGAACTTGCTCATTAATTATAATCAAGCAAGACTGTCACATCATGGGAAATATGGGGATATGATCTTGCAATTGGTAGGAAAGAAGGGAGGAGAGAAAGACAGGCGGGGGGAGGTTATGATGATTGCTGTGAATCCCAGTCTGAAGAGCAGCATACATAACTACAGAAAACTATTTAGGAAATAAAGACATGATTAGTTCTGGAGCTAATTTCCTTGGTGCTTTGAAGAATGTAGCAAGATACCAACTGTAATTACAGAGCAAGATAAAGACAGGAGAGCTGCTGGCAGAGCTCCAGGGCCAAGGAATACCTGAACGATTCAGGAAAGGCACTATGGCTTGTACCATCTCTTTCTCAAATTATCCCTGATGCCTGCACCATTACTGTCACTGTTCACTAGAAACAGAGCGCAGAGGAGAAATACAGTCTAYTCCTTATCACAGTGCAGCACTGAGGAAAAGACACAGTATGGAGGAGAAATCTTGTTTCTATGGTAACTAAAGTTTGAAAAAATATATAGAAATCAATGTCACCTTAATAAGTATGTTTACATACAGACCCATAGTAATAAAAAGTTATTCAACTGTAAGTATCACGTGATCATGTAAAAATCCCTATCCTAGAGTTCTTGATGTTTTGGTGACATGAGCTGCAAAGCAGAAGTAAAAGCGGAGTTATGTAATTTACACGAGTGGAGTCATAATAGTGTAAAACATGCAAGTGATCCGAATCAGACCTGCTGTTTCAAATAGCTCTGTCTGGTTTGGAACAACAGTGTCACCACCTGGAGAAAAAGTCTCACATTAAGCAGCACCAGTTTGGGATTTAGATGGGAGGAGGAAGCCTCCGAAACAATTTTTGAATGGTCTAACTTAGCAGCTCTACTCAAAAGAAAGCGCCATAAGCTCTTGCATGTCTGTACATATTCAGTCAATCACCTCAACAGGGGCCAACAACACAGACAAGATGACTTGGACAGAGACTCTCCTAAGTGGTTTCCTGTCACAGCACCCAAAGTTCTTACACAAAATATGCAGGTGACACAGGAATCACCTTCCACAGTGACAGTCCAAGAAATCATGGTTCAAAATATCGCAGAGATTTGACTTAGAAAGCTAAGTGCTCAGTCTAAGTAAGAAAAAATTTGCCTCAGCTTATAATTAAAAACTTGGAAGAAATTTACACTAACTGTTCAGAGTCCCCTACTCTTAACACTTGTTTACCGTGGCAATGATGCACATTTCTATTAATTCCATAACAATCAATTTAATTTCTAAATCAATATCTATTATCTGTGATCTAAGGCAATAAACATTTCCAAATGGAAGAAGTTCAGAGATGGAGGTCCTCTTAAATGGTCACTCATAGTCTACTGGAGTGCTCTAAGAGATTCCAATAATACCTTGTATTATTTATTTATTATCATTGTATTATTTAGTTTATTTTCTGAAAGCAGTGTATCAATGCTATTGAGAGTGGGAGAACAGAATGCATTTATTATCCTAACTTTTATTTCTGCAGTACAATTACTTACCTGTGACCCAGAAACAAATTAAAGGGACATTGTCAAGTTGTATATTTTAACGGTCTTCTTTTCCCTGTTCTGCCTGCAATCTGAAACTTTATCAATGTCTAGAGCTTTAATCAGATTAAAGCTTTTGGCTTTTCACTTTTTACATTTCATTCATTTCACAGACGTGAAGCTAGTCAGATCAATTTGTCTTCCTCTAGCCTACTAATTAGCCCAGGGTTTTTGCCTTTAGACGTTCAAGGAGGAGTTTAGAACCCCACCAGATTTTTATTTGTAGTCATTTGAAATGAGCAAGAGGGAGCTATTTCTGTTCAAACCATCCCTTGGAAATGGAAGACCCTGAAGAACTGGTACGAATCCAGTYATGCTGGAGGAATAGGAGGTGAGGTTGTTTGCCTTTCTTTGTAGGGGAGGACTCAAACAATTGCTGCAGMTGGAAATACAACAGAACACTTGAGCATATATTAAACTGTGAAACTGCCAAAAAAATTAAAATAACGTTTTAAGWGAGTAAAAGCTCATCCTCTGGACAGGACTGACAAATATCATCACTTTGAATCAGGCTGAATTCAAAGGCTGAATTTGAATCAATCAGGCTTTGAATTGTTTTCGCTCTTTGTAGCTGCAGTACTATGTGGTCCCAACTCTTTTATATAGATTATTAAAGACTGGAGAAATCATATAATCTTTCCATGCCTTAGTTTCCCCATTTATTTAAAGTTTGCAACCCCACAGTGGCTGCAAGCTTGAACTCATGCAGATTGGCAGTACACTTTAACAGCCTCAGATGAAAGGTGCTACAGAAGTGCCAAGTACTATCACTGTAATTATCATTCAAAATACACTGATCAAAAGAATAAAATGTGAATTAGCATGTCTTATTATCCCCATTTACAGCCTAAATTTGAAATATTCCTCCCACAGGCTCCCTCCATGAAAACTTAATTTATGAKGAACTCCTGGTGCTTCTGACATGGCTATGGTGGAGCTGCTACAAGAGTGTAGGTATCTACAGCAAAGAACCAAAATACCATGCGAGCAATACAGGTTCTGCCATAAAGTTTGCTCTCTCCAGGGAGAGGTGGTGGGGAGCTGCCCTCCCACCCTCACTCTGCCCATCTCCAGGCTCCTGCCTGGCACCTGCTGCAGCCCCCAGGGCTCTCCACTGTYGGCCTCCTTCGGACCCTCAACAAGTCTCCTCTGAAAGCTACTGGCTTTATACACCCCAGGGAATGAGGAAGTGTAGAAATTTGGCAGAGCTGAAGGAATCTGAAGGACCTGTGGTAATTTACACCAGGTATGGAACCAGTAAGTTTGCTGAAATACTTGTTTTTCTCTTTCTAACCTGGGAAATATACGGTATTTGATCCAGTGCCCTAGAAACATAAGCTTCCCTCTAATCCAGCGCCCAGKCCCAACACAGGAAGCAGCAATGTGCATCTCTCCTCTAAACCTGAACAAGTTTCAAATTCCAGCGGTGGCTGGGGCAGAGCAGTTCCGCGACACAGGGCTGTTTCCCTCTTYGGAAGCTGCCGTAGGTGCAGATTAAGTACAGGGGTCTGATCATGGGCTGTGTGGATTCTTAGCCCTTAGGAGCAAACTCTAAATTCTTTTTACATAAAGCATCAGCGGATCCTAACGCTATCAGGTCATCTTGCACGTACTGCCACGTACCCGAGTCAGCCCTGCTGCTGCCTTGGAAGAGGACTCTGCTGTCCAGCCACATCGGTCCGATAACAACCAGAAGCTGTGAACCACCAGCCCAAACCATGCTGCGCCCCACAAAAACTAAAACAGGATTACTAACGCTTTTAAAGAAAAGTGGCCTGAGTGTGTGAATTAAGCTGTTGATAAACCCTTATGCCTCTTCCATTCTGTGCAAGTGTCCTTTAGACAGCTGCAGGCTCTGAAAAAGAGACCTCCCTRGAACACATTCAGTTCAGAAAGGGAAAAAAATCCATACTCTGCCTCGCTGAGTCCTTTTCAGTGAAGCAGGTCATAGCACTATGTCTTTTATCCTGTCATTCCTGTCTCCTGCTTGATGCACATAATAAATCCACAGTGGTTTGAACAGCAGCTCTGTGCTGAAACCTGACAATCCCACATATCTTTCTTTAAACACGCTATCTTTCAGCACTCCCCCAAATGGAAGCTCCAGGCTTACTTTGAAAACTTTAAATGTGCAAGGTTAGACTCAAATAATTAAAAAATATTCTATTAACAATCAGTTTCACATTCCAATTCCTGTGCTAGCACTGAGTAAGCAAAAAGATTCATTTTTTTTCAAATAAAATCTAACTTTTCATGCCTTACCTAGAATTTATCCTACGGCTCATAAACTACACACAAAACTTAAAGAGCAAACATAAACTAGAGATTTACATTAACAAGGTGGCTTAGAAAAATAAGACAGATAGGTCTAATTTTAAAAACAATTGAAAACTTGATAACATTGAGTACTGGCAGAGGTAGTAAGAAAGCCACTTGTAGTCCAGAAAACCACTCAGGCATTTTCATGAGACAGCGTCAAGCTTGAGAAAAATATTTAATCCTCTTGAAACTGAAGAAGGATTTCAGAGACGTAAAATGTAATTAGGAGTAACTTATCTAGTAGTTAACATCAGGACAGGGAATTAGAAATTAAGAAATTCAGTTTAGGACACGTTTCCTGATTTTGCTGCCTGATCATAGTTAAGTTAGTTAACTTTCCCCTACTTCAGTTTTCCCAACTGTAAAATGAGGGTAATAATAATCATAGAATGGTAAGGTTGGAAGGGGCCTCTGGAGATCGTCTAGTCCAACCTTCAGCACAGCCCATATGGGGAATGAACCTGTGACCTTGGCATTAGTAGCACCACGCTCGAACCTACTGAGCTAAACCTGCCCCCCAAATAATTAGCTACCTTTGTGGAGAGCTTGGAAATCCGTCAGAGAATGCTGCTTTAAGAGCAAAATGTTTGCACGCTGTTGGTGTACCTGACAAAGAAAAAAATGCGACAGGCAGGTTAGTGCTGCCGATTTTTTGCAAAAAAATACCAGTGGGACCTGAGCAAATGCTCGAGATGACCTCACTTTTGCTTTCCATCCCTAAAATGCTCAAAAGCCAAAGATTCCAAGCACATTCTGTTCCACAAAATGGTGACTGAATCTACAGAAACATTCTCAAACTTTATATATTTCTTGCTGCCACTAACACTCCTTATCTAAATTCAGCTGTAGTTGACAGTTTAATGATAATAGCTTTCTGTTTATATATCATCTGTGATAATGTTCCATTCTCCTTAAATTCAATCCCCAGTAAAAGGGGTGCTCTAATGTATGCAGCCGCAGACCAAAATGATAGTAATTTTCCCTTCTAGTTGGAATGGTTTAGTAAACAATTACATTTCAATTAAAGATAGGATGTTCATGATGAGGGAAACACTATTTGGCTCTTTAGATAATATAGGAAGATAAATTCTCCAATGTCAAATTATTAAAATATAATTTACACAGCTGCTTTTGAAAAAAAAAATACTTGAAATGGCAAATAGTATATATTATATACTGGCAACAACTTGGGAAAAATCCTTTAATATCTAGCCCACAGCAGCTTGAACTAGGATCCCATCATCTCGGATTATGTTCAGTGAAGAGGAATGGTGGAAAGGTTACTTACTTTCATCTCTCCAGGAGTTTCTATTTACTGGTACGATGTCATTAGTACTTAATACTTCATTTATCAAGGATTAAAAACATGATAGAAGGAAGGATGCCATAAGAGTAGCTTATAATATATCACTAGAAATTCAGCTGTGCACCAAACCCAAACAGACAGAAAAAGTGTTGGGAAACAAGTTAGCATAACAAGCAGATTGGAAGAGAATTGAAAACAAAGGAGAAATTCTCTGTCTTTGGGACTATAAATGCTTCACTATTTGGGGTCCTAAAAGGCAAAGCAGTAACTTACGTGCTAAAGTCTTTCCAAGCAACACCCAGCTGAGCAGCTCAGGGTGCTGTCATAGAGCAGAGTTGGGCTTTAGAACCAGTCCCTGTGAAGATGCAGGAAAGCTTCCTGGAAGAAAGTGGTAATCCTTCTTCTGATCATCCTCACTTAAAAATGACTAGCTGTGAATATATGGGCTTAATCATTTGTAATGAAGATGTATCTAGGCCTGTGTTCCAGCTGGGAAGTGCTATGGAAACAACCACAAAAGGACAGCTCCTGCTCCAAGACACCACACTCTTAGCACAGAGCAATAGCCAGCAAGCAGACAGATGAAGAGAAAACAGGGAGATGATACTGATACTCTTGACTAACAATAGTCTGGTGGAAAGTGTGTTTCTACCAGCAAGTACAACCTCTGCAGCTTCTCTGAGAACTGTTTCTTCTCTAACTCAATTTAYGTAATTCCATGGTGACAGCCTAATCATGCAGTTTTTAGCTGAAATAGCTCTTTTCTAGTCAATATGGCTTTAAATAGAAGAAGCATAGAAGTGTTTTCTAAGATACCACAAAGAAAATGATTAATATTAGAAGAGAAGAAAATCCTAAACCCTATTACCATTTTGGAGGGAAGAGAGAATATACAGGTCTTCCTCCCAAGAGGCGATGATCCTCAAACACAGCTCTGTGAGAAAGGCAGAGAAGCATTTTCAAACCACTTAAAAATATTCAGACTACAGGTATTATATTACTTTATTCTGTTAGGAGGGAGATGCTGCACAATCAGCGAGGAGGATTAACAGCACGAAATCATTCTGGTTTCTTGATCCAGCCCCTCAGCCCAACTCTTTTGCACAAGTTCTTCTGCAGTTTGGAGTTATCCTACTGGCAACAGCTGTTTGGCCTAGAACATTTGCACACTGGGAGAACTAAATAAATAAAGCTCTAATAAAAGCAGTCAATAGATGGCAGTACTCTAATGAGATGGAAGAGAAGTCACACAGCTACACTGAGCGATTCCCTYTCTGCTCATGATTTCCCTGCAAGGTGGGCAGAACAGAAGGATTATTACCCAGTGCAGTTTCTCATCTTCTGGTCCCTATATTTGCATAGGTTATTAAACCACAACACAAGTTTCAGGTTAACTCATCCCACGTTTTAAGACATTTGGATTCAATGCAGACAGGCTAAGTGCTTGTCTTCTCACAGCAGGCACATGGCATCAGCAGCAGGGCTAGACTCATCTCCCCGCAGGCATGGAGGAGAGGAGCCGAGACTTTGCCCTTGCTTACACCTATGTACCTGAGCATTATCAGCTGCTGCATTTACCATTCTCAGTGGAGACAGCTCTAGGTTGCTACCAAAGCAGGTAACATTTTAACTATCTCATGCTAAGCCAAGCCTTCTGTCCTTTTTTCTATCCTTAGATATGAACTTGGAATTCTTGTTAGTTGGGACTCCTCATCTAAAGAGCAGGGTCATGCTGAATTGGATGGCTCCCAGTAAGACCATTTAGCTCTGAAGCTGTCTCCTGCTACCTCTGTGAGGACGGAGTCAGTCTCTTCCACGAGTAATTCAGATAATGTAAAACAAGCTTTCCTTCATTAGGGCCAGAATTTCCCTGATTTTATTTATGTTTTATATAGACATGCACTGAATCTACTGATCCCAGGCAGTGCTGCAAGCAGTCAGGAAGGTCTCTGCCACTTCACGCAAAGCACTACGCAGCTGGCAGGTGAAGATYGTTTCTGTTTTGTCAGTCAGACACTGACCACAAACAGAGGACAGATCTTGGTGCCCAGGGCAGACTCAGAATGAGGGGCCCTTAGCTGAGCAGCCGCGTGGATCAGAGACTTGGATTCATCAGACTGCACCGGGGGAAGGGAAGGGAAGAACAATCAGCTGTAAAATATGAAAAGTTTACAACACCAAAACCTGCAGCAGCAGGCCGAAAAGTAAGAATCCCATTACCACTAAGCTAAAGCACTAATTACTCTTCCCAGTGGCTGGAGTGGACTGACTGTTAATGTCCCTCTTCTGGTTAATGAAGGAAGGTGAGGTAGAATATATTTCTTAAGTCTGACATCTGCTGGAATCTGGGCAGCCGTAAAAACTGTGTTTGTAACGAAGCCATTCACATTAGTGAGAGTAACACTGACAGGGCTAAGTGGGAACAGGAGCGAGACGAGCGCGTTGTAACATGGAGAAGACAAATGCTACGGATGATCCGAGTGATTACCGCCCTTATTTAATCATGCTGAACAACGGAGCCAGCCAAAGCAAGTAACCGTATCGCAGGTAGGCTCTGAACTGCTTAAAGACAGGAACGACTTCTCTAGAAACACACAAGAGGATACATGCTGATGGAGCAGGAATAAACAGCATTTTAGTTTCAGTGACAACAAGTAAGTTAAGAAAAATACTTCTAAATCCTCTCTCTTGAGAAGAATCCAGGTTTTCCCCTCATTCTCTGTCTCCTTTATCCACAAGCAGTGCAATGTTTAAGTTCGAAGATACACATTTACTGAAGCAGATGGATTTGGGCAAATGAAGGGCCCAAAACAAAATCATGCCTATTTGGTTAGTTTTACTGTTTTCTTTTTCTACCTGCCATGCTCAGAGTTTCAGACAATTTACAACTGATAATCAATTCAGAGAGATGGCTTGTAGAACACAGCAATTCAAGAAAAAAATACCTTTCCTATTGGCAACGACACAAGATGCACCTCGCTTAGCACGAAGGTGATTTCATAAGGGGGGTCAGACCAGAAGAGGATCCTGCTGTGCTCTGACCTCTTAGAACAGAGAACTGTTAGTAGAATAACTTTCATCAACGCCAGAAGAAGAAAACCAAACATGCCCTGACAGCACATGCTAACAAACACTTCATACTCCACTGTTTTTATCTTTCCTTAACTTCAGTATTTGCCACATGCTGTATGCCATCTTCAAAGCACAACTCATCCCCTGCCATCCCATCACTGTTTTGATCAYTTCTTCCCTTTCTATTTACCAAATAGTACAGTACCAAAAAAAAACATTCATGCATGTTCAACCTGTGTTTGCAGATAATGGCTACAGAATATAAAGCCCACAGAAAGTCTTATGCGTTCACAAACTTAGAGTTTATAGAATTAAAATAAACTACTTGACAAACAGCTATTAGTGATTCATTTATCAGTGCGAATGTTCTCAGGTGAACTGGGTGTGCTCAGATTTTTTTCAGATTGCATCATTTCTTTCTTTGAAAATCTGGTTCTACCCATCCAGGTTTGTTATGAAGAAGCCGAACCTGTAAAGTAGGTGTGGCCTGGACAGAAAACAATATATATCGAGCAAATTAGCTCCAAGACCATTTGCCTCTTCTCTAAATAAAAATACCTGTTTGCAAACATTATCCACATACAGCAAGACATTTTCCTCTTGAAGCAGAACCTGCTGATTGCCTTGCCAGTTGCTTATATTAGGTATATCCATCTCCAACCTTATATACTTTATGCTTACACTTATTTTCGGAAATCTCTAGAAAAACTTCTCACTTATTGTTAGTGAAGGTTACCCTAAACATTATCGAAAAGATCTTGGTAACCTCTGCTGATTAAAAAGCCCCACTCTCCCATGGCTCTATTTCATTAACTATAAACACAACTAGGCTAATGATGCATTAAAAAGACCAGCTCCTCTTGGCTGGATCCTTACTGCCAACTTTCAAAAAAAGTTARATTTTGATCCCACCATTGCACTTCCATTTGTCAGGTGAGTTTACTCATAAATTAAGCAATTACTGGAATTTGACACTATTCTCTAGACAAAACAATCTGCATGATGCAAATAAATGTGATCCATTCTGGAAGCCTACCTAATATCTCCAGGGTTTTGCAGAGACGAGTTAAATCAGGGAGAGTGGCAGCGATAAGTACCACTGTGCACATTCTAACTGAAGAAGAAACAAAAACTCATGCCAGAACCAACCTCAAAGGCACGACAGAGCCTATCTTCTAAAGCTATGAACTGGCCCAGACATCTTATCTTGTAGGAGTGCAGAGAGAGTAGGGATAAGGGAGTCCTGTGGTTAGACTAATTCCACTTCCTGATACTCCCATGGGACTATTTGCAACTACTCTATTGTCTGCAACTTCACACAACTAGGGGTCAACTGCTAACTCTGACTTTGTTGGATCTTCAGCTTCCTTCTTTAACGTGGACATAGTAGAGTCCCTCCCGAAGGACCTCAAAGACCCTGTTTGTGCATGGTATTGCTATTACTCATGTTGTTGTTGGTGTTCTCTTCCACTCCCCAAATGGCCTCCCATTCTTTACCTACGGTGATCACAATTAAGCTGGGACATAAGCAGAGCATCTCAAAGCAAGATGACTGAGGAGTCAGAAAATACTAAATGGCTCTTCCAGGCTCCTGTTGGAGAAGGGATACCAGGCTACAGAGAACCACAAGCCTGGCAGTTCATTTTAAATAAAGACATGTTCTTCTACAGAAGATTTTCTCCATTTTCTCTATACTACTGTTTGGCTCCAGACCAATAAATGTATGTATGAATATACTGGACTACCATAGGAATCACAAATGAAACCTGACCAGAGAAGTCTCCCAAATGAAAATACATACCCAAACCTGCTCCAGATTTAAATTCAAACCTTGTTGCTTTAGCAAGAAATCCTTTGCCACTGCTTATTGCTAACAGTATCTAACAACTGCAACCAAATTGTTTCATGTACACCATCTCTTCTCTCAGGATGCGCAAGATGTTTTCTTTGCTGGCAAAAACCCATAAAAATCATTAAGCTAGGAGGAGACATTTACCGTGACCCGGAACGGCGTTGTGGCAGTGGGTTCCATGGTGGGGTTCTTCTCAGTGACCCCACTGGGCATACTGCGCCTCTGTCCACACCTCTCCGGGGGCGACTCTGTGGACAGCACAGAGGATAAAGGACAATTACAAACACACAAGCATAGGAACAGTACAACATTGTCAGCAGGTCATGCAAGATGTATCTTCTTCCTTTGAGATGCATTTGCAAATGAGCCAACACAGTATCTCCACTACATCTACTCATTTTTCCCACAGTCACCTACTTAAATATTTAATCAGCAAGACTTTAACCTTCATCAATTAGCATTTTTTACAAAACTGTAAGTTCCAGATAGTGATAATGACAACCTGGCAGGCATTATTTCCAGTCTTTGGATGGGTAAATAGAAAACACACAGAGCTGAGTGAGAATTATATGCCAAGTACAGATCCATGCACACGTGGACTCTACTTCTAAGGAAAACTGCTGATGGTGTTATAGGCATAGGATTCCTAAGTTCCCTCTCTAACTCCTCTAGTAACTTGCTTTGCAACTAGAAACAAATTATTTAAGATTCATTTTGCTGAAGTATAAAATATAGGTAATACTACTTACCTCTTTGCCTGCTGGTAAGGAAGGAAGGGAAATGTAAGGCTAAATTCACAAGTATGTCTAACAGTCTGGGAATACCTAGAAGGATGCTAGATAAGGTCAGCAGCACAACTTAAAGGTCGTGTTTCCTCAGTTCACAAAGTCTCCTTGAAAGACCTGTGAAGCTCACAGAAACAGATCTATTTTGAAACTTTCATACAGTGGTGCTCAGACGTTGTAATAGGCTTTCCTTCTCAAACTGTTTGAGAGTCCTGATTAGCCAAGCATCTCCACAGTCCTACAAGGCTCAGCTGTGTCATTTCCATTCTGTGTATCAGGAAGTCTAGAATGCAGGCAGGGCCCATGGTTATGATCGCACAGGCACCTGGTGGTAACTGGAGGAAAAAACTCAGGTACCTGTACTACCATATTCTCAGAAATGGGCAGATGACACAGGGGCAGAAGAAGGCTTCCTCTTCAAATAATGTTACGGCTCTCAGAGTCGAGAAGGCTCCATGCCTGGTGGGGGATAGAACAGTCTCCCACATGGGCTGAACAGATCTGCTTGGGGGCTTTGCAGATCAGGCAAACGTCGTTATAGAGATCTCTACAGGAAGGCAGGACTGGCAGTAATAGCTCAATCATGTTAATGAGAACAGTTTAAGCCCACATAAAATGTCAAAAGCACAAAATAAAGACCTGAGCAAATCCTCCTTAGTAATGCACCTTCATCTTTCAAACACCAGCTACTTTGCTGCTGATGTAAAAGCAAGCACACAGGATCTTTTTGAGCTCAGTGCTTCTTTTCTGCTTGTTTCTGGCCTGCTGCAGCACTGACCACATCCAATAGAGAAACACAGTGGAAACACCACAATTTCTGCCCAGAACCAGACTTCGGGGACAGGAAGCATTTCTCAATTTTGTGATCGACAGCGTTTCAAAATCAGCCCTAACTATTTGAAGATTCTCAAAATGAGTACAAAAATGAAATAAATATCAAGCTGGTATATACATAAACTGGTAGGGTGCAAGTTGGGAAATGGTTTTTGTCTTCTTTAAGCTTTTCCATTACGGTAGCTCTGACAGCAGATATTACAAAAAGCAAAGGAGACTGTTAGTGGTGCACACTTCTGGCCGTATGGGATGTGACTGGGTGCAGATGAACACACCTGGCAGAAAAGTGAACTCATGATTGCTCTTCAGCTGTGCTCACGTGTCATCTGTTTCTAGAAGTGAATGAATGTTTCTTTAAACCCTGAAAAGAAATGTCTAACATTGCAATTGAAACAAGAACACGTAAGTATTCAGATATAGACAACAGAGCCCTACTTTTCAGAAACACGTTCACACGACAAAAGCATGTTCACACAGAGAGGAAGATGTGCCTTTACTGCTTTACCACACAAGTATGTAAAACTCATGTGTCAGCCTTTCTCCCAGCCAGGATACCTGATAAATGCATGCCAAGCCGAGTTTGGCTAAGAGGCTCGTGAGCCAGAAGGCTGTTCCAGAGCTCTTCTGCAAATATAAGAGATCCAAGTGCTCAGAGAAGAATGTGGGTGAAGGCTAAGGAAAGGCCCCTGTTTGGTGCACGAGACTCAGCAGGTCTGCACACAGCGTAAAGATGACTCTCTGAAGTAACAGGAATTCCTGGTGTTCCCCAGCACTGCCCAAATGAGAGCAGCAAGGACTGAGAAAATACAATCAAGGAATCTGGTAATATATCAAAACGTTACCAAGTCAGGTTTACATAATGCATATCTAAATATTGTCTACTGCCTTCAAAGGATGGTCTCTTGAATACAGAATAGTGSACGGTTGGGAAAAGATAAACTGAAGCTCCTATTTCTTATTCTTCTAGACCGAGAGTCTCTGGTACTCTTTTATTTAATCACATCCATTGGGTAGCCTTTGTTAGCTACATTGCTCCCTTTCTAGAGGCTACTTTTCTATAACTGTTTTGTGTCCTTCATGCCACACTGTTGATAAATCTTTCTGATCTAGGGAACTCCCTGAGTTGACTGCTTTTGAAGGACAGTATCTGAACATGAAATATTGAGATATTTACTAAACAATACGGAATACAAGCAAAAGGAACAGAGATTTCAGAATCATACTGAAAAGCAGATTTTTCACGCAGCTGTTCTTCTCTTTTTTAAAAAATGATAAGCATAAAAATATACTAAAAACACTACTAGAGCTGAAGTAACTCATTGAGGAACTCATTCTAACACAATTTCACAGGCAACAGGCATGCCTATGAATGTTACATTAATATTATGATCCTTGGTTGGTAATGAGAAGTAGCTTGAAGAGAAACACCTGCAGCAAAAGGAAATTACATGGTAAACTCTGCTAGATAGAGGGTTCTACAAATTAGTATGCAAAGGAATCTAAAGATGGAACAACCTATACTTCAGAATGTCTCAGACAACAATGTTCTCATAACTAATGTAACTTAGAGGTGGTTTGTTTGCCAATTCTCAGCCTCTGCCACAGCTGTGATTTGCAATTTGTTGCAATCAGGACTTGGCAAGGGTTCTCCCCTTAACAAGGTTTTCCCCTTGCCACTGACTGCTATCACCTGAGATGAGTAAGAAACAACTAACAGTTGTGATTCCACTCAACACTTGCTGAGGAGTATATTAAACAGTTGCAAAACGATAGGTTGTAAGATCCTGTCCATGGACTGGGTAAAGTACCTGTTCAGTGACATTTCCTTGGTTTGAAATCCCACCCAGAATTCATCACCATTGGCTTTGTATCCTGTATGAGAGCCTGAGAGCTAAAATTTACTGCTTTCAAAACTTTTAGTCAAGCCTCCCAATTGCTTGGTTGCTTTCTTTGCAGAGTGCTGCATTTTGAATCTTAAGGAGGCAGTCAAGTCCTTTGGTGTCACCTCCTTCAGTGCTAAGGCTCCCCCACTATTCCTTTGAACACTGACCTTCCTTTTTGGATTATCATAAAGAAACTACTTTATTATACCAATTTTGAAAGTAGGTTCAAGATAACGAGAACTGAAGAGGCTAGTTTGCTTTTTCATGATCAGAACAATGAACAAACAAATACATCAAAAAGTATTTCTCATACACATGACCGGAAAACAGGTGTGGTGGGACTGCAAGAAACCACTTTCCCCAGAGGCCTACGCCACACAGCACAGAGCCGTGCTCCACAGCCCAACACGTGGCAGCCTTCAGCATAAAGGGAAAGTACCCGTGTTCCATATATGTGTTACAGCACTTTTGATTTGAACCACAGCAGTTTGTCAGACCAACCTGCACACTTGTCTCACTTAATCCGTCAAGCTGCTTCCTCTTCCCACCAGCACGTCAGGCCTCTTTACAGAAAGTGAGAGTGTCCTATCACCCATGTCTGATTTGTACCTGGGTCTAAATTTGATTGCGCTGAAGTCACAAACTGTACTCTTAAATTGTTACTTCATCATTGCAATATACTCAAAGCAAAGCCAGAAAACACACCACTCTGACCCAGATCGAAGCACAGAGATGGGTCAGGAGCTGATCCTTCCTACTGTTCCCAAGCTTATGGTTCATAAAGTGTTTGGAGTCAGTCTTCCATCTTAGCTTAGTGTGAGCACTGTGGGTATCACCAGAGAGGGGAGGTTCTGCAGGGGAGACATGTTCCAAAACTCTTAATGAGGAACCAGAAATTACCAGAAGGATGGTTGGGGTTGGGGTTTGCTTGTTTTAAAGGGAGGTAAAAACAGCTGACAGGTAAATTAGGATCTCCTTACTGTCAGAAATGTAGAGCAGTTCTACACTGCAAATGGCAGGAATATTTAAAGGTTTGAACTGCCCTCTTCACTTCTTCAGGGTTAGGGAAAAGGCCTTAGGCCAGGTTACTCTGCCTAGTGACCGGCACTAGCAACGTCTATAGCAAGTCTGTAGTAACAACACGGCATTCAGTGACGACATAAAAAGTCACTTTATGACCACGATAATAAACTGCTCTCCACATCCACTAGAGGGAGAAAAAGAAAYAAGTTTTAATTTACAGCAAAAGACATTTAGGTTAGACATCAGAAAAAGTCCTCTCTTGACAAGGTCAGTTATACTTTGGAATTGATTGTCTACACGGAAAAATGCATGTTTAACCCTATTTTTAAAACTTCTAGTGACACAGACATCACTGTCAGGAGAGGTTCAGGTACGATGAGCTTCTTTCCCTCCCTTCTCCTGGGCAGAGGGATACTACACGATCCCCTGAAATCCCTTCCAGCCTTTTTGCTGTCATTTCCGAAGTGCTTGCTCACTTGTGCATAAAACAACTCAGATTCAGTATCTAAATTCAGCCTTTTCTTCACAAATTCTTAAACATCTTCCTCCTCTCCTGAACCTCTGCTTCAGTTCTGCACAGACAGATTTTACTGGCAGGGAGGGAGAAGTTTCTCTGCTGAGGTGCTGTTACTCCTCTAGAGCACAGCACAAACAGAAGGAGTTCAGGGTCCTACACACAACTTCATTGCAGCCTCACTATGTGACCCTTGGACATTTTAAGGCCTTTTCTCAGATTCACAGTAGATAAAAATCTTGAAAATCCCATGGGGAGACTGCAAGGTTTCATTAATTAATGTCTGTCAGCTATTTTGTATCCCAAGATAAAAGACTCCAGAGTAAGGCAAAGTGTTATTGCAGGCAGCTAACCACAGAATGACATTTCCAGAAGCACTCGGTATTATCAGGTAACATCCTCACTGGCCACTGAATTTTCTGTTAGCTGAATACTATCACTCAGCTCACAGAAATTCCAGGATTATACCTTCATTTGTCCATTTATTGGCTCTAGATCACATCTGATTTGAGGGCTTAAACACACAGTATCTCAGGGCACTATTTGCTGTCCCAAAGTCCTCAACATCTTATGAACTTAAAACCTCCAAATCTCTCCTTTATGACACAGAAGCTTGCAAATCACTGAAGCAACAGTCTATTAAATGAGGATTTAGTGCTGGCATGCTGGATCTGAAAAATGATTCCTTGGGTATAGTGAACAGCAGAGAAGCCAGTGAGCAGAAATGGATACCCACGCGCAAGGGATGGCTTTCTGATTCTCTCCCCTTTCCACCAGCCTATACTGTAATACTCAAATAAAGGATGGGATATAAACACATGAGCACTAAGAATTTTTCTAATTACCTTTGGACAGCTGGATCAGGCCAGCTAAGCATATTACCTGGTTCTTTAGAAGCTCTTAAGTCTCAAAATTAGACTGAAAAAAGTTCATAACCCACACTGAGGAGAACCATGGCTATTCTGACTGAAATGTTTCATCYGTTTTATTCCTCATTATTGATGACATTTTTCTGCACTCTTCTAAGCTTGATCAATAAAAACTAGGCATTTCTACTCACACACTGTCTAACTTCCACTGTGAACTTTGCAGAACCATGCTCCTGTGGGTCCTCCCAATTCTTTCTCATCAACTAAGTCTCATCATAAATGGAAGTGTTCAACCTGTGTCACAGAGACCGATGCTGGGCTGCAGCTCCTCTCCTTATGCAACCACAGAGGAACAGGAGCAAGAAGAAATGAACAAATGTGTTTTCTGCTTTTCCAAATATTTACAGAGGCTGCAATGTTTTGGGTTTTTCACATTGCAGGGTAAGATCTTAAAACTAAAAGAGAAACTTCCTTGAAATTTTTAAAAAGCAGAAACCTCTAAGAGGTTATTATATACAATTGGTTCCAAAATGCCTCTTGTTGTGAATTGCACTAAGATTTTTTTTAAGCTGCCAGGGTGGAAAATCATCCCATCGAGTTCACTGCCAACAGAAGGAGGACACTAACATAGCACTGTAAACACCGCACTTGAATTTAGGACTCCAAGGCTTCGGAATATTTCTGAAAGTGTTTCTGTACAGTAACAAACACATTTGGGTTGTTAACTAATTTGAGGCTTTTGAACTAACAGAATAATTAATCCTCAGCACACTCTTCAGTGCTTCTTCTTCATACTGAGAAATAGTTACAGAGCAGCGTAGCAATCCCCCCAAGGCTGCCAGGGCACGAGCAGCAGAACTGGCTGCGTGAGGATCTCCCGGCACCCAAGCTCCTGCTTAACCCCCTCAGCATCGCTGTCTTCTTAGTCACAGCTTCTCAGACACTGCCACAGAGCAGGTCATTACGTTTAACACACGGCACAAACATTAATACTGTTTACTTTTCATCACAGAAATGAGTTTTTTTATATTAGTGTTACCTGCTCTTGTGAATCACTGCTAGTCCAAGGGATCATCAGGATTATGCTCTCACTGGTGGGAATGAAATGCGTTAACTCTTTCTGGTTGTTCATCTCCTGTCACACGCTCCCCTCTCCCGCTGTCCTCACACACACAAATCCAGGAATGAGCCAGTGGAACAGACAATATGAACAGGAGCAAAGTGAACCAGCTGGAGCAAACAGCTAACAAGCAGACACTTCCTAGCAAGCTGATCTTCTGATACGAAACCGTTCCAACTCCCAACAAGAAAGGGAGGTGCAAATCTGGATGAACATCAGAGAAGTTAGCAATAAGACGCGTCTCCCTCAACTCACCAAAAGGAAGCTGTGCTTGTCAGCAACCCACATGCCATGGTACTCCAAACAAGTCAGGAATAAGAGGAGAAGGAGAGCTGATGACTTCATCAGAGGCAGCAAGAAAGAGAAGTATGACTGGAATGCCGGACAAGCCAGCAGCGCTGGAGAGASACTGCAGGAGGCTGGGAACCGCCAGGTCCCTCCACCAGTACTGCAGTGATGTGCTTTAAGGAACGGAGACTTTAGAGGACAATAAAACTTCACCAGACCATCTGGATATAACGAAGAATAATAAAAGTTCATCAGAACCACAAGCTGACTGAAAAGATCCTGCATGCAATACTTGAAGGGGTCAAGCTCTCGCCTGACCTTCGGTTGCGATCCACCAATGAAGGTTTGCTCTGGTCACCTGATATTTCCCTGTTCTGCCTCATTGGTTTAGTGCCTGACATCTATAACGTGCCTCAGAGAGTTTAACAGGGTGGAGTTTCTGCGAAACTAGAGAGAACGGGAATTACTGGTCTTCGGCTCATGCAATTACACTTGGTGAATTAATTTTATTGCCTAATGAACTAAGGTGTTATACTTCTAATTTCTGCATTATCTAACAACTCCTTACTTACGGACCCAGCAGAGGAGAAGAGGAGGCACACAGCAGCAGAAGTGATTTATTTAATATGGCCACAGTAGCATTTCTCAATTAAAAACAATCTCTAGAGAACAGACTTTGTAGCATCTGTGTGATCCAGAACACTCAAAAGAGGATGCAGAAAAATCTACATTTCAGGCAGTTTTAGGCAGCCACAGGAGTCCAGTGAGAAAGATGGATCGATCCTTAATCTGAATCTAAAGGGGTATTTAGAAGATACTATTAGAATAGTGAAACTTTTTTAAAAGGGAGAATCACCCTATGAATAAACAAAGACACAGAATAATAAATACTGAGTTGAGCCAAGTTTCTCCTTCAAGCAACACAAATAATTTTGAGTGGGTAGCAGAGAAACAAAAAGTATCTGAGTTCTAATGGATAAATATTAATTAAGAATCACTGATAGATTATGAATACACCTGTTAACACAATCTATTCCTGTTCTGGTCAGCTGAAACTATATATTTTATGGCTGGAAATACAGATGCAAGGCCAGTTTCTTTGTTCGACTACCTAGAGAACTAACTGTTGGAACATGTAACCCATTGCCCTAATGATTCCTTGGTGAGTTCTAGTTAAAAGTCAAACCTTTATTTGGCAATAAAATTGACTTTTAAATAAAAATGACTGAGGAGCAAAGATTTGGGGCAGTTAATGATGCCCTCTAAAAATCAGATTCATCTAAAAGTAAGACTAACGAGCATGAAGAATGGATATTCCCTTGGCTAATGCACGCTTGCGTACAACAGGTCATCACCACTTTTTTATTAGAATAAAATTATTTCTTTTCACATTGCAGAATCTCTAGCTTAAATACACTTCTGTAAAGCACAACAATCTCACTCCTGCACCCATGACTATTCCATACGTGAATTTGTCATTTATTCCCCATTCATTTATTGCTTTAAGTAGAAAGTTTTTCATGTTCTCATGCTTTTGCTGCTGTTTCAGATAATTGAGGATGCTGTTTACAGAGCTATAGCTTATACGTAAAAAAAAAAATCTTTCTTATCTTACTACTTGGGTAGAAAACAAAAAAATGAACTGGGATCATTACTTGTCTTTTGTGCTATACTCCTGTACAAAATTGTTACCATTAAACCATTAGAAGCTGGTTGTGTGCCTGTAGTTAATGCCAGCCTTAGTGATCGCACCAAACTATCAAGTTCCTTATCATTACCTTTGTTCCCTCACAGATGACTTAAGTGTTATAAAAACACTATATCCATCTTCACAGGGGAAATGCCTTCTCTTACCCAACTCTGCCCATGCCAGAAGCACTAAAAGGGAACCGAAGCACTACCAAGACCCATATGATCCTCTGCAGCTACCAGAATAGTGGTTGGACCAGTTGTGTAAACTGAAGATCTTATTTGAACTAGCTGGAAAACAAAAAACAATTCAATTCATAGAAACCACCTGTCTGAATTGCTTCCCATCAGTAAAAAAATTATGTTTACCTTCTCTCAAAGGAGGACTAAGATCCTCTGGGAGAAGAGCTTTGTTAAATAATGATTTGAAGTGCCATTGACCTTTGCCATGGCACACTGTGCACTTTAATGAATCTCATATCATCTCTGTGTCAGGTACCAGGCTACCATGTACTGTGAAGTATTTAATACTCCTCATACTGCTCGTGAGGAAGTGTTATTAATGACTTTTGAATCTAGTACTGAAAAAAGCTGTTATTTTTCTGTGTACTTGATGTATATCTGTTCCTCTGTTTTCTCTAATATGACCAATGAGATAACTTAGCTCCTTCACCAGCAGCATGTCACATGTAAGCAGAAATGGGACTTACTCATCTTATTTCTTGTCTTTCAATGGGCTCTGGTTGCCCAGTTTTGACAGTCTGTTCTCTTCTAGCAAGGTCAGCTAGGCCTTTCTCCCTACAAACCAGGAATTATCTGTGTTTCTGGTATCACCCAGCAGCGGGGTAAAGGGAATGAAGCTCTAATATAGCAGAAATTCAGCTGCCTCACTAGAGGGAGCTGAAGCCTCTTTGCTAACTCATAAAAACAGGCACTGACAGAGCAAGAACACACAGGACATCCTTCACATCTTTCAATATCATGTAGGACCATTCCCTGCAGCGCCAGCCACTGCTGGAAGGAAACGAGGCCTCTGCTGAGGCCAGAGAGCCCAGCTCGGCCCACGCCAGTTAACACGACCATTACAGATGTGAGCACTGTCCACGTAGTACCTCCATCCAGGTAGCTTAGTGATAGTCATTTAGGGCCCAATTTTGCTTTCATGGCAATTGATGGGAAACATATTCCTTACCTTCAGAGAAAGCATAAACTTATTTGTTAAGAAAGACTATTCCAGGAGGGCAAAAAGGAAAGGAGAAAATAGAGCAGATGGAAAAACACAGGAATGGGAAGCCTAGATAATCTCAGCAAGAGGAGTCAGAAAACATACATACTAATTTCTCTGTACAACAGAACTGAATAAACAAATCCACATACTAAAAAAAAAAACTAGACCTCATGCCAGAGAGATGACAGGGAGAAAATAAAAAGCATTCAAAAAATTAACCTCTCTTTTTAAAAATAAATAGCAAATTGCACTGATTGAGTAGCCTTCATTACAAACTGCATTTTTATTATGTCTTTATGTCTTGTATTTTTGATTAGATACATATATATACATATACATATACATATATATATATATGTATAGGTATTTCTCTTCTTTATTTATCAGTCTCCAATATAAAATATGTATGATATTTATCTTTCTCTGGCATGATGTCTAGAGAACAAACTCATCTTTTGCTAACAGCATATCATTAGGAGCCTTTTCTCCAGGGTAGAATTGAAATCAAGCACAGACTTAAAAAATACATCAGAACAAGATGAAATTCTAGCCTGTTTGAGGACCAGATGGGGGAGACTGCTAATACCCTGGCTGGACTGGAAAGGATGATAAAGTGAAGTGGAACATCAGTTTCCTCCTATGTGATGATAAAGACAAGCAACATAGAGTTTGGAGAACAAGAAGTCAGCTCTGGAGAGATTTAAATTAGATTCATCCATCATGCTTAACACTTCTGTGAAGATTCAGAACTGTTGACCACGCTGCTTTCTTGCAGTACTTAACCAGCACGGCTGCCAATTCACAAATGCAATCCAAGGCAATGGAGAAACTTTCCTGCTCTGTAATCTGTGTCTGCAGACACACACTACAGTTATAAACCACGCGGCCTACCCGCACCATCCGGGATAGGGCATCACGAATATAACCCTCTTCCACTTGAGAATACCAGGAGCCGCGGTGAGCTGAAGCCTGCTGCCTCTGTAGACTGATGGGCCACATGCAAGGCGGCTGCGTGCTCGCAGGAGCAGGGGACCCTGCACACCTGTGAGAAGGTCAGCCGTGCAAAAGCTCACACAGCCTTAGGTAACCTCGCAGCATCAGTGCAGCAGGCTGTCCCGCCTCTCCACGGGTGACAGTATCTCCCTCAGTGACTTCAGTATAGCTGACACAGGTCCTGCAAGGCATCCCGCTTCGTTACAGTATTTCAGATGGCAAAGGACAGCTAGAAATCTCACAAGATGAGACTATGGTGCAGTACGTTGGCCCTCTTTGCTTCCAGTTTCAGAGAGAACTAAAAAGCATAGAGGCACATAGAAATCTAAACTAGAGAGTGTAGAAAGACGGAGGTGGACATTACTTTTTTCTTTGATTTGTTAAAACTTTGAGTTTGTTCTCATTTTAGCTTCCCCCTAGTTCTTGTTCTTAAAACCAGACGCTCACCTGTTCCTGCAACTAGCCAGGATCCTAACCTCTCAGAGCTCACTGATTTTCCTAAAAATCCTTTTGTAATTTATTTTCCCTTCTGGTGTAGGTCTACTCAGCTCAAGTTCCACAGTGGAAACCCTAATGAGACAGGAGATACAAACCCAGATTGCAGCCATGCTCCTCGTCTCTCTTCAGTAAGGTTTTGCTCCATTTGCAGGGTGTTCTTCTGTTTGTTCCGATACTTTTTTTAATAGATGACTTGGAGACGTGAACTGCAGACGAAGTCAGGACAATTTACTTTGTGCCTGATGTAACAGCACAACACAAAAGAAACCTTTGCACAGTTTAGTTACTAACCTTTTTTTTTTTTTCCCAATTGTGCATAGTAGCTGCTATAACAAGTTTGTACTGGTAAAATGCAAATTAAATAAATAAATACTTAATTTATAAGTATGATTCATCAGAGATTTGATTTTCTACAGAAAAGAAACAGATGTTCTACTGGCACTTCATTAGAGAGATAAATGGGGTCACATACATGTCTCTATTCACATCCATCTGCATACGAGACCAAAAATTAAGATTTGAAATTCACATATCTGCAGCTCTTCCATCAGCCTGAAAGATTCTTAATGCCCAGAGCCAATTAATCCAAGTTAGATTACTTTAACATTTAAGAAACTTTGATATTGTTCAAGAAAGAAGAAGGTTGGGATTTAACACTGGTTATTTACGATATAATTTGATTGGAAAAAACTAGGTAAGATCTGTTATTCTTCTCTAACTGTACAGTATTAATTTTTTGTTATCCGCTGGACTAAATGTAGTAAATGTAGTGGACTAAATGTAGTTCATCTGGTGAACTGACTTAAGGACAGAGTTAAAAAGCAGCAGTGACAAAAAGTATGAAATATAGTTCTTCCTCCAGTTATGGTTATCACTTATGAACTAAGTTAGCAGAGTATGTTTTTCTGTTTTTCCAAATGTTTATGCAGGAGGCACATGCGGTTACCTACCCAAAAGAAACGACTCTCCTTCATTTTTAATATTCATTAGAGATAAAATGAGTTAAAAGATAAAGGCTAATATCTAAGCCTAATCTGGGAGAGATTGTTTTTCCGTGGAGATGGTAATTTTTTTTTTAATAGTGAGTGCTTATACGCATATTCTGCATACACTGGACATGGGAGCATCATGTTTTCTCATTTCTTATAAATAACAATGTGCTACAAATGGACATAAAAAGCACCATTCAAAATACAGATATTTTCTCCAACTAACCTACAGCAATTCTCCCATTTTTGTGATTACAGCACCATATTTTTTTAAGTGATATACACTGTTTACCTTCAAGGAGAAATTTGTAGCAGATGATAACAAGGGGTCTGGCAGGATTACATTCACTGGTGCATCTCCCATCCTATTTTTAAATGGGGGGAAGATGTTACTGCTTACCTTGTCACTGACATGTGCATTTTCCATCCTAAAAAATATGCAGAGTGTATTTAGGGATTGCTTCCTTTACCTGTGAACAGCAGTCACTCTGGGGATATGCACGGTAGCTGGTTAACAGCACAGAGCAATGCTACAGAGCAATCCAGCACATGCAGGGAACAACATTCACGCCTCCTGCGGGAGATCAGTGCATTGACCCACTCTTACAAATGTTATCTTGGTATTTACCACAAAATCAGTTAGTTCTATGAGTAAAGTTATTTAAATGAACAATAAATATTCTCACTTTAAATACAACAGCCATATCAAAATTTGTCTAAAGGTAGTAACTGTTAACCTTTGACTACTAAAAATGCAAAGGGAAAATACCTTTCATTTAAAACTTGCTCATATAGTTACCATGGACACTGCTTAATCATGAAGGATGACTGTTACCTGTTCCTATGGCAACCAAGAAGCTTAAGAAGCATCCTGTAATTTAACTCCAGATGCCAAAATTTACAGCAGTCCATCTATTGCCACATTTGGATACATCAGAACAAGATCAGGCTTGATCTCCAGCACTACAACAAATTCTCTGATGCAGAAGTGCTGTAACAAATCAAAAGTGTGAGCACTTAATATATGAAAGAAACTTGTACTTCACATAAATTGGTTTCTTCAAAAAGAAAGATTAACTGCTCAACATCTAAGGATTCCTTTTTCAATGTAAATGTTAATGAAGCAAAACTTCAGCCTCCTTTATTCTTGTCGATGTTTCTCAAATGCTAGACAATTATTATAAGGCATGTTTTTTTCCAAAAGTGAATGCTTCAACACTCCTCTTAAAATGAACTTTAAAAGTAATGCTGAGTACCCAATATTCACAAATGAACCTCCAGTAAAAGAGCAGAACTTCCAGGCTTGCCCTCAGAAACAACCCTACAATAAAAACTTTTCCCCTCCACGTAAGGCAGGAGCAACCGACAGAACAAGATTTCAAGTTCAGGAATCCCGTGTGTCATTCTGAATAGCCTTTTAGAATATTTCTGCTGTTTACTCAAAAAAGCATACATGGCCAGTGTTACTCATCACCAAAAGCCACTACAAAAGAAATCTCACTAGAAGCTTTGTTTCCTGCAGGCCTGGGGTCATGAGGCTTCCAGGAACGAGCTGTGGACAGCACTGCTCATCGACCTTCCCCTGTTCTATATCAGGGATGAGTTCAGTTTTTCAGAAGTCATCAACTTTTATATTTGAAGATTTTCAAAAGGGCCTGAGAAAACGTAGTTTAAGCCTGACTGTAAACCTCTACAAACCAATGAAATGAGTAAGGAAGTTCTTGGTTTTGTTGTCTTTTTAAATACACATGCACACGTGTAATTAAAATCTAAATTTAAAGTATTCCCTGAAGTTATTAAAAGGAAAGCAAACTCTATGCTAGGCTAGTGTCTAAGATCAAAAAAGCAAAAATGATAATGACCAAATATGTGAACCGACCCATGTAGTTTGCTGTTTCTATTGAGACTAGCGCAAATTAAGGGATTATAGAGTGTCTTCAGTGCAATAACCTCAGGGATTAGTGGCACAGTAAAAGACCTTCCAGGGAAATACATGTTCAAAAGCTTTAAAAGGTAACTCTGTGCCTAAATTGTTTGGACTGCCACAGCTGAAAGGAGACAAGCTTACTCTAATAAGTGAGAAATCATGAAACGGCTGCTGAAAGCCCTCCAAACCTGCTTTTGGAAGCAATTATTTGTTGGACTCGGATCAGGACTTTTAACCTGTTTCTCACTTATTACCGTTGCCTTTTATATAAAAACACACTGCATTTCTCGGGAGCAACTCTGCTACTCATTTCCTTCCCAGAATAATCAGCTCCTCTTAGCAGCATTGGCAGGGAAAGTGAGTTTAGGACCAGAAGGAAAGGACTTAAGGTAGGGAAATAAGCAAAAGCTAAGCAAAAAAGACAGCAATCAGTCTTCAGTTGCCTGAAACACTGCATAAGAATGCAGATAGTTTAAGAAAACTGTGGCTTACACAGACTACACATCCGTGAGTGTGTTTTTCTTAAGCTAATGGTGTGGAGTCAGTTATTCCCACTGACAGCCTCAGTGAGTGATCTGCTGCCTGCACGTCTGATGCCTTCTGCTGCGCTGACAGAATTCCCAAATTTCTGTCACAGCACTCAACGTGCTCTGCCTTGGGTAGTAATTACCTGAGTCACTCCTAAGCAGTACTGGCAACTCTCAAGATCTTTTTTTTAAGACTGTTGCTATATTTAATTATCGCTTAAAAATGTGGCTTCTGGAATCACGAGACTTGCAGCTATGGTTGCCACATCACCACTATGTATGAGACTGGGGTCCAGATTTTAGAGAGACTGTATGAGTCAAAACTCAAGAGTTCTTTTCCTGTCTTGGGGCAAAATGACAGTCTCAGAGAAGAATACGGAGTTACTGGAGTTTGTGTCATCACTGACCATTCATGGGACTTCCTGATGGTTAAATAGCTGCAGACATCCTGCTGATTAAAGGAGAATGCATCTACTTAAGATTTTTTTCATGTCTGTAAAGTATTTGCAATTCTTACAAAACATGCTAAAAATCAAAGAATCATTAAAACACAGAGTTTTGATTACATGTGAAGATATTCAGAAGAGGTTTACTGTTTTAGGATAGTGCCACAAACACCACAATGGACATGTAATCCACACTGAGAGGGTCAGCAGGTACATACTCCTTCACAGCCAACTCATTTCATCGAGGTTCTGAATTCTTTAGCCAAATCTGCGTCTCTTCATGCTGCAGATCTCACGATCCCTGTCTCAGCTCACACACACCTCCGCAGCAGCTGACACAGAGTCAAGGTGCTTATGCTGCCCTGCATAATCTTTCTCCCATATCCCAAGTTAGTCCCTAGAGTTCTTCTGTCTCCTCACTCCTATTTAGTGTCTCACCATAAAAAGTTCATGTCTACAATGATTAGTCCCCCCAAAAACAGATGTCCTCCAAAAACTCCCCCATAGCTTTTCGATATTGCAAGTTGAGCAGTTTTATGCTTTAACTGCCACRTGGCTTCAGACACTAAGTGGCAGCACTGACCAGTGGTTACACACAACATGACTGATCAGGAAGTCGGTGTCTTTGGAAACATAAACTGCTGCGTCTGCTACTAATGAGACAAGATGCTATGGGATATATGTAAATCCTATTTACTGCATGTGTTTTGCTAACTTACTTTGCAAATACCAGATTGGCAAGTGCTCCTTGGAGATTCACTCTGGTGTTACAGCAGCTCCTGCTAGGAAATTTTTAGAACTTAACTGATTTTTAATCCAGCAGGAATTGATACACTTATGACAGAAAATACATGCTAAATTTTGATGTTTCTACATTTCTGACATGCTTCTAAAGGAGTTGTTGTAGGTTAGTGTTGCATTCACCATCACTGTCTGTCAAAAGAAGGTGCTCAAGGCATGCTAGACAGGGCTAAGGAACAGCCCAGCAGAACATCACGTTTAGGTAGCACTGCCACCATGCTCATCCTGAAGGGTCCATCTAACCTTCCATAGACAATAACTTGACTCTGAATTGGTGTTAGGGGATGCTTAGATTTCTACATAATTTTCCTATCAAAACATTTCACAGGCAAGAATTCCTCCATCATGCACTGTTTCTTAAGTTATTAAATTGAGTGTAGACTTTTTTATTAGACAATTAAACACTGAATGAAAATGGCAAAGTAAATGGTTGGAACGGTAAAGCTAAAAATAGCAGTGCTGCCAGTGAATATTTCTTGCAAACTGTACAGCTTAAAAAATTCTGCAGATCTTTCTACGGGCATCTGTCAGCCATGCTGTTAAAATTTCACTGAAAGACCACAGGGAAAGAGTTCTAATAGAAAATGCCACAAAAGAGACTTGAAAAGCAAAGCAAGGATCATTAAAAACTGCTGAGCAGGAAGGTCTCCTTTTCCTGAAGCTTAAAAGATGCCACCCTTGAAAAAAAAAATAACTAACGTTGGTAACTGGACTCTCCACTCCCCTACTCCCAACCCTTAAATGAAAAGAAGTGTTTATGCCATGCTTTTCAGAAAAATAATACACATTTTAAGGTACAGGATTTGAACTCTTTAAATAAATCTTGCTTATAGAAGACAGGTAAAGTGTTTGACATGTACTCCTCTGGCTACCCAGAATATAATGCAGTGCTATTTATTGGCTACCAAAGTGAGTAACTTCAAAGGAAAAATGAAATGAAATGAAATCTGGAAAATTACAAACACAAATTAAGAATGGTAAGACTGATTCTAAGTTTGAACATCATTTTAGTCCTCCCTGCCAATGGCTTGTGACTGAAAGATGGCCAAGCATCACAGCCCTCGCTGGCGTTTCAAGATACAGTCACCGTCTCAGTCTAGCCTCAGATACTGGCCCATGGAGACGATACCTCCCAGCAGGCAGTATTTGTACTTGCTCTGAGGACTCTTCTGGTGATGTTCATACCAAGCGTTATGTGCGGAGGTTTGTAAGAACTGCAAGAATGCACCTGTAATCAAAATGGAGCAAGCTTCAGCTCTTCTCATTTTAGAGTTTTATTTTCATGACAACCTGCAGCATCTACACAAGTAGTCATCTGATTTTGGCCTAGCAGGGCCAAAGTTATTTGTTTACTAGAAATCTCAGCAAAATGAAGACTCCTTCTTTATAATAGATTTGATGGATGTCTTGAAAAATTAAGGCAATCCAGCTAACCTGCTTAGCACTACTTTGGAGTGTAAGAGAACAAAGTAGGCAGATTTTTCTTTCTGGATTTGGCTTCCTACTGACCATACCTCATTCAGTGTCAACCGCTGGTACAGAAAGATGTGCTGAAAAGGCCAAATCATTCCTTGTCTGGTCAAATTTCACAGGATATGAGTTAGAGGGTAACAATGAAACAGGAATATTTTAGTCAGATTTCTGCCTGCCAAAATAAATATATGCAACACAGGCATATTTGTATTTGCCAGGGTAACACTATGTATTTCAAACTCCTATATAATCATATAAAATCAGTTTCTTCTAATTAATAAAGTATGTTTTCTTCAGTCCAAGAGGCCATTAAAAAGCTAACAGATGTTTGTCAGAGAGAAACAGTCTCTTTCAACAAATTTATGACAAAATTTTAGATGCAATCAAAAAGATAAGTTCAACAACCCAATGAAGGATGTGAGTGTGAAAGAGGTTATAGGAACATGTGTACTCTTTCTAGGTTGGTGTATAAATGCAATTCTGATAGTGGTATTGTACTCACAATGACTATTTAATTTGTTAAATATAGGGACAACAGAAAGAAAAATTGAGGCTCAGAAGCACATACTGGTTTCACATGCAAGAGAAAGAGGCCACTGTAAGTGCAAGAGGTGCTCTGTTTGGACAGGATATGTCAAATTACTTATTTGCTTATTTATTCATTTATTAGTTGATTCTGGCAATGTTCTGAGATAGGTAAAGTCTGGTCAATATTGATCTATCAGTAAAGCTAGATTCAGATATGAGACAGATATTCAATACCCAGACCTTGTCATGGCTAGTACTATCTAAGCTAAATTTAATTTAGAGCAAGTGTAGGCAAAAGACATACACTGGAAGTCATATGATTTCAACAATCTGAAACATCTGCAATTAAGTGCAATCCCCAGATCAGGCCTAACGATAGAGTTTAGGGGGAATTTTCAGTAAGGACGAAATTTCTAATCAAAATGAGAGCAATATCCCTGCACCCCATATTATGTAATAAAACAGTATCTAGGGCACTGCCCTGGGCTATAGGACAGAGTCCCACAGAAGCAGAAAGGAGAAGTTCCACATGGCATTTCTTGTTGTAGATCACTTCTTGCCAACATGCTGCAAAATAAATTTTTAGCTAGGAAAGTTTAGAGAAAAATGTATGGAATTTCAGCCAGCTTTAGATATAACAAAACTTCCTTTGATGTTATGTCATTCTGTTGCATGCTGGGACAATTTTCAAGCCTCTGCTTCCCTCCTCTCAAGTGAGTGTCTTGACCTCTAAGCTATTGGCTATTTGGGTATAAGCTGATCTCTCATATATCACTTAAAAGGTATATATGTATTTTTGAATAGCCTGTGCTGAGAAAAAACAGAGCCTGACCTTAGCCTCCAAGCTCTCACTGTTTGGTGTATTTAAATACTGGGCTTTGCTGAAGATCAGTCAGTCTTCTCTTCACGGCAGCCATCAAAGGAAAAGAAGAAGAAAGCCTATTTAATAAAAATTCTTTTTATGGAATGCCTTGAAAAGCATCTCTGATAAACAGAACTGAAGCAAGACATTTACGTGCAGGGAGCTGACACCGGCAGCAGTATCAGGAACACTAAACCTCTAAGATCAGGAACTCAAAACATTCTAAAATTCCTAGAGCTTTGATGCCAGCTGATTGCCTACAGTGTTTTACAGAAGAAAGAACTGAAGCCAAAGATGTATTTGGTTCAAACCACTATTTCCAATTCTTACTGTGAATTCAAGCAGCCTCCAGCCTCAGTCCAACTGAGAAAAATGGGTGACAGGAGGTTGTTTTAGGAGAGCTGGTTAACCATGGGCAAATAATCACTTATACCAAATGAGAACAACAAGGGATGTAGACCTTTCCGCTTTTCATGACATCTCCTTTTTTACAGAATACAACAATATGCCATAAAATACATTTTCAGTTAGGAAAACATGACAGAAAAATGCATGAAGTTTCTATACAATTTAGCTACAAAGGAAGCTTGCCTGTATCTATGCCATTGTATTGCACATTGGGACAAAAAGTATTATTACTAGGAAGCAAAATATGCAAAAGGATCCAATTTTTAATTAAGTGATACAGTAATTAACCAATTTACTTGTAAATTATGCTAAAATTGTACTCAAAGAGTAATTTCTGAGATTTGGGAGCACACAGACCATATCTTCACGACTAATAAAGCAGCTGGCATTAAATGCAGGCTCAGATATAGAACTGTGAATCCAGCACCCATGAGTAGTTTCTATGGGAAAACTGAATTTTCAGACCGCTTGCCACTGACACCTGTTCCTTCATTATGGTCCTAATTAAATAAAAGCAGAGATGCTATGAAGAAAGTCAGAGACCAACGTGTTTCATGCAGAAGCAGGTGATTTAGAGAGAATTTTCCTTCTACCCTCTCAGCCTCACAAGAATCTTCCCCTACGTTAGCCGGCTTATCTGGTAGTAATCATAATTACAACCGTGATTGACCATATATTTGCACTTATCTCTGAGCTGAACAGATGGTCCAAGGAAGAGATGGGAACCTCTGCAGCTTCTCTTCTTAGCTAACTAATGTACCTGCAGCGGGTCCCACACCCCTGTCGTAAGCAGAGCCAGGAGATTTCAGCCACTATCATCATTCTAACAAAGACGAACAGCAGGAGGAAACCTGTCTCGTTTATCCACCATCAAACAGCACTAATTTAAGCACACTGCAGGCTCGATCACACGAGCCTCCCAGTAATACGCCCTCCTCGTTGGGTCTGCTCTGCCCTCCGCACCAGCTTTACTGTTCTTCAATTGTTCTAACCCTGGGCCTCTCAAAAGGACAGATTGCTGAAAATACCAAAACACGATGAACTTGCTATGAGCACCAGAGCGAACTGCAGAACTCTGAACTCCAAAAAAGAGGATATCATCGCACGTCAAAATACAGCCTCATCTGGGAAGCAGATTCTGAGCCATGTAGAACCATTCATATTTCTGGAGACAGGCCTAGTAAGAGTGAAACAAGTTAAAGTAAGAAGTAGTTAACAAGACTTGAGTAGTGGGCGTTAGCTTGACAGATAGGCAAATTAAATTGCTAGTGTCCTCCTAAAATATTCACCTTGGGTAATAATTGAGAATGGGAATCCCTCAAACCATAGGATAATGACTCTAATATACCATATTCAAAATACTTAATTAAAAGTAACTTTCTTCCAGGAGACTAACTGAATGGCAAACAGTGGCTTGCCCACGTGACACGGGTGGTAAACAGCTCCACGAGACGAGTGGGGTTTGAGGCTGGGTCATGTGAGATTCCTGCCAAGTGATTTAGAGYAAATGCAGAGAGGCACGAACTTTTCAGTGCCATGGCACTTCATGCGGGAGGTGCACATAGGATCAACTTAACGGGAGTCAGTGGACTAATACTGAGGACATGCTTCGCTCAGGTGTAGAAGATAATGCTGCATTTTGTAGAAGGCTGGGCTCAGCAAGCATTCTCCTCAGCACACCATTCCATGTTTATTCTGAATCTCTGATCAAGCACACTATAGTCCATCAAGGATTTAGCCCAGGAGTCATCCTTCTCTGCTAAGAGAAGCTGGGATCCAAAACACCATTCAGCCTGCAAAAGCTAGGGTTAATGCAAATTCCTTAAGGTAATTAAATAGAGCAAACACAGGAACTGCTTGTTCTGGGAAAACACTGTCCCACAACCTGCAGCCAGCAGTCAGCTTTGTTATGACCCAGCCTCACCCAGAGTTAACGGACATAAGTTGCCTGAACCAGGGGAATGACACTGCTGACTTTAGCCTCAGACACAGCCCATCCTAACCTGCTAGCACCTACGCTCTCAGCAGTCGTGTGCTACAAGGGACCGATGCTGGCAGCACAGACACATACCTGTGAGAAAAGGCTAACAGGAGCAAAGTAGGTGCAATTCCTCAGTTGACAAGTGCAGTGCTTTTCAGCTTTCTCTTAATAAGAAGCAAGAAGAGAGGATCCTATCAAATTCATCGCCTGGCCTGGTGCAGGACTACTCCTGGCACAGAGCTTAATCTAACCTAATCCGAACTGTTCCAAGCAATAAAACTTCTCTCAGAGAACAGTTCATAAATTAGACTCCTAACATCTTCGGAAAATTCGACCTGATTATCAGAAAATATTTTCTATTACGTAACACCATACTCCTCTACTTGGACCATATTAAACAGCTATTCTCTGTCCTTTAGCTTTATAGCCTCCGCAGTGGAGTTATTCTTTGCAGAGACCAAATTAAGGATGCCACATCAGGCCACAGCAACTTTTGTTGGAATTGGTGGAAACTGCAAGAGATCATATGCTCTCACATGCTRTCCTCTGGCAGAGGTGCATAAAAGCTGGCTGTCACAGCGAACAGATAAAAGTCCTATCAATTTTTCCTCATGTTACATCAGATTGTCTGCATCTGGAGTCCCAACAGAAAGCAATCTCCTACATTCCTTAGATACTTACATAAAAAATTCAAGTTTTGTTCACTTTGCCTATCTAAAAATACATTACAGCAGAGTTTTCCTGAGGGATTGGTCAGTTCTTTTTTTGTACCGCAGGCAGCTAGACCAATTTCCCAAACTAGGGCTTAGCTGTAACAGCCACCACCTATGACTGCTTCAGCTGTGCAAGCTATAATCCTCAGCAGAGTTTTCCCTGCTCCTGCTCCAGCAGGCTGCACGCCATACCTGCGACGACAAGCAGGCAGCACTCGTGCAGCCAGGCTCATGGGAATGAGAGGCATGGAGAGCTGGCATTAGTGCCCTTACGGGGCTGAGAATAGGAAGAGGCAGAATACTAATATCTCTTTAAACATCACCTTCTCCTCATTCAAGCAGACTGACTTATACAGCCTGAAAGAGGTCCTTCAACTCACAGCAAAAGAAGCATGTTACAGCTTTTTGAAAGAGCCATGCTGGCAGCAGATGGCAGCATCTGCATCTCATGGGTGCTCCACTGTCAGCTCCAGCATCATCCAGGACTGATGCAAGACAGACAATAGTGAATAATTCCAGACGGGAAGGAGTTTTGTGCCAGCAGAGACTTCCTCCTCGCCAGTAAATGTGTGGCAACTGGCTGGTCCTCAGGAAGTTCCCTATCTGAAAGCATACTGCTCAAGCGATACACTCAGAAACAGCTCAACCTGCAGGTACCACTGCTCCTCCAGACAGGGCCACAGGACTACGTAGGCACTGCAGGGTCTGGAAAGACAGTGCAATGCTGCCAAAGGAATGTCCCAAAGACACAGACCTGGCAAAACAGACTGCTAATTGCTGTGAAATAACTCCAATACTCTTGAACTTACGGCAACCTCCCACTAAGGACATCTGATCTTTGTATATCATAGTTAAAGACAGCAAATGACACTGCAAATCAGTATCTGAGAAGGTGACCCACAGTTCCTGTCTTCATCCAGTCTCATAGGCTTTCAAAATTAACACTAGGCCAACACCAGAGAGTCTAGAACCACATTCTGATCTTTGCCCTGAAGTTTCCTGTTCATCAACCTTCCAGTGGGCCAAAACTATTGCAAAAAATACTTTTTGTTCTGTTCTAGCATTTTCTTCACTCTTACCAGACTGGCAGCCAGGGCACTACAGCAATAGGTAGCAACTCTAGCCTGACTCCTGCCACTGACCTACCGCATGACCTTGCTGTAAGACACCACCATTCTGTGACTTGCTTTCTGCATCTCTTACAAAAGCATGTAGAAAATGAAGAGCAAATTCTTATCCAGGTTTGCAAATCAGTTCAAGATCTACAGATGAGAAGAGCTAAACTAGTGCTGAGTATCACGATCCTTCTAGCAGGCAGGTATCCCAGAAACAAACTGTGACAAACACAAAATAGGGAAAAAGAGATCAACAGCAAGATGATTTCAGTTGCTTCAGATCCTATTTCTTACAAACATGAGGACTAATTTCCATTTCAGTCAAATCTGCCTGCATATTCCTTGTGTTCATGACAAATGATGCGGTTAAGTCCACACTGGGTTACTTACAGACACTGACACATTTCAATTGTTACAATAGCTGAAGTGACAGTGAAACATTTTGGTTTTGAACAGTATACAAATATATGGGGTAAAGGAGTTGTTACATGCTTTTGAGTCTACAAAAATTCTTCCGTGGCAACCAAATCAGACAGAAAAACATAGAAAGAAAAACACTGTCTGCTTAACGGAAAAGACGAAGCTCAGGGCCTGATTTAGCTTCCTATTGTTTTCTCAGTGGTGATTCAAAATCCTGAAAAATGTACTAAATGTCAGGAAAGGAAGAGAGGACGCTGCAGAATGCTAAATCTTGTAGAGCTAGACTCTACTTTCAAATCTGCTGGGTAAATTTGAATTAACTTTAGTGAGACAAGTATCAGCCTGGATTTGCACAAGCACCCAACAGAGGATATGATATTGGAACTATGCTTTTGATTATGGCTTTTTCTTCACACAATGACAAGAAAAATCTTTTTAATGAATGGCTTTGGTTAATACCCACCAAAAAGTTCAAGACATCATAAATACGACTGACTTGTCACAACGGAGGCCAGACACAACTCTCCCCCCCTCTGAATAAATACTCCAATAGCAAAATGACTAAAACACACCCGCTTTTTGGACTGCTTTAATGATAGGCATAAGCACCAATAAACATTTATTTCACCCTACAAGAGAAAGTCAGAATGGCTTATTTTAAAAAATGCAACTGGGTCAGTAGCTACCTCAAGCAGAATAAATAGGCTGCATGAGTGACTATGCCCTAAAGAAACATTACCCTGTGGACCTAACTTCTGCTGCTGAGGACAAATAGGCCCTTTTAGAGCAAGATTTTTAAAAGCATAAAGTGATTTGGGAATACAAGTCCCATAGGTTTTCACAATGCTCGGAAGCACTATCTTTAGGCTCTTTTGAAAATCCTGTCCCTAAACTGTAAGCAGCTTCACAGCATAGAAACCCCAGGTGATACTTATTTCATGAGGATAAGCAAGTTCTAGCAATTCATCTTTGCATATAGATACTATTTCCTAATCAAAGATTTTCAAATCTCTATAATCATCAATTAGGCCTCCAAACATCTCAGTTAGCTAGAAAAGTACTGTTACCTTAGTCATACCAGGAGGAAAAAAAAAAAAAAAGACCTATGGATAACTGAAAAGCCTGGTTTAATTTAAGTTACGTAACATGTTAAAACCACCCTAAGAAACAGCACCCAAGCCCGACTCCGAGAGGTAAGCTCTTAACGTTAAACAGTTCTCCCTCCCCTTACACGACTGCAGCAAGACACAAGCAACCGACCTTCCGTAAGGCTCCGCACACGCTTCCCAGGGAGCAGGTACGCTCATGAATATTCGCACTGGTCATTATTATCTATAGTAACCGAGCTACCTGCAAGCAACAGAATGGTTCTCTTTGCACTGTCAATTAAACAGAACTGTGGTTGCAATTACCCCTACTAAGCGGCCTGTTCCGGCTCCGGGATCTGCTTCGCTGTCTCTGAAGTCGTGACCTCCGGAGCAGTCGATAGTAGTAAGATGGTCTCCCAGAACTTTTCCTGCTGTTCATTGACATTTTTGTATCTATTTTACACATACACACATGCAGGCACAGGTTCACTCTCCCCCTCTGGCAAAGTAGCAACAGTTCCAGAGTTTAATTAACAGGAGGTTGGTTCTTTGGAGTGGAAAGGGGGAGGGGGGAAGAGGAATTCCTCACTTTACACATTTAAAAAGAAAAACAACAACAAGAAGAAAACATAAAAAAGAGAGAGGAAAAAAAAAAAAAAAAAGAATGCGGCACCAGAGTACATGTCTCAGCAGAGGGAGGACTTGCAGCGAGCAAGATAAACTGCACTAACAATTCCTGCCTCAAAAAAGATAAGCCTGCTGGAGTTGGAATAGGAAGCCAGAGTTGGCCTGGGCTCTTGGAACATGAAGAAAAGGCTGGAAGAAATCCTGGACTGGATCGTCTCCACTGGACAGCAACATCTGATCAAAGTGAACTGGAAAAAGTAAACAGCTTGCTGCATGAAAATTTCTGGGTAGCCTTAGGGTGCTGGCTAGTTTCTACCTGCCCCTGCCTTCAGATCATTTCAGAGAGAGAGTTTCAGGCAGCTTGGTTTGCAGCAGGAGATATCCATAAAAGACTGGGGTGGGAAAGGGGATAGTAATTTTCCTGGCCATGGGACACATGTTAATAATCATCATGGCGCACCAGCCCCGGAAAATAAACTGAAACTTGAGAGGGGAAAACTTTAATTAGAACTTGAATGAACAGAGCTCCAGACTCCCCTGGAGGCCCATTTCCTTTCAACATTCAAACTGAGTTATAGCACATCCCACGAAAGAGCCTATTTACCATTTGCGTTCTGCTGGTAGTGAAGATTCYGTCCCTGGCTCATATTGCTCAATAAAATTACATTTCAATGGGCAGGATTAACAGTTTAACCCATGGAGGAAAGGAAAAGAAAAAAAAATAGACTAATCAGATATAAAATTTCACTCCACATTTATAGTAAATTGKGAACTGTTCAGAGTCCTTCATCTGGGCTCTTTCCTTTGCTGGCACTGAAATGCTCTGAAGAAACAGCAATGCTAACATTTTAGAAGATCAGACTGGTACTACTCATAGTACTGTGCTGCCATGTCTTCTTGGAAGTTGTTATTTACACTCCAAGTTAACACAAAAGCCTGATCAGAATGGGATGAACTCCTGAAAAATGAAATTTGCACTCCACCTTACAGGTGTTGTACCTTCAACACCAAAAGGCAGAAATTCTCAGTCTTCAGTACCTTCAATGCAACATTTCTAGTTAGCGYTTCATTCACTTAGGGAAACCAGAAAAATCCCTAGATCCTCCTGAAAGAGCYCCTTCCTCACCACCAACCATCCACTGTAATTTCAAAATTTCATGAAAAAATGTTAGAATTTTACAAAATCCATTTTTATTTTACATATTGAGAATGAAAAACATGACTATCAGTTGAGAAAGGCCCTTCCAGGGGAAAGATAGAAAAGTTGCAATCTTTAGTAAAATCCATGCCTGGTTTTGAGGCCACACGTAAAGAATTCAAGCCAGCTTTTAGGCAGTGCAGGAATGAGCCAATCAACAGGGCAATGACAAGTTCAGGTCAAGGAGGCAAGATCCCAGCTGGACAACAGAGGCTCCCACTGCCTTGTACCAGGGGGATGTTACACTGGGACGTTCCCCTGCCGCTTCCACCCAAATGCACCATCATTCACCACATCCTGCAACACAACGCAACAAAAAAGCAAAAGGCTTCAGCTGCTACACATTTGTCTTCATATTTTCATCCAGAATGTCTTTTATAAACATACACACACACACATATATATGTACATATATGTCAGACARATATCTGGGAACAACTAAAATATTTTCCACAAGATTAGATTCACCCTATGCCATTGACTCAATACACAAATTGAGCTTAGAACTTGTATAAGATAGTGGTGGGAAAGTCTGAAAATATTGAGTTTCAACTTAAGATTTGTTACACACAAGAAGCCAAATATTCAGGTATCTCTCTGCATTTCTATGTGCTAATAACTGAGCTGGTAGTTTCTTACGAGAATCTTTATAAGATTATGCTTTTACCATTAGAAATGCTTGAAAACAGCCTATCCAATTTATTTTTCCTTTTATCATTCCCAACAACAAAAAGTCAGAGATGGAAACCAAAGTTTAAACAAAGACATTATTTAGAAAGCTCACCCAAATTCAGAGGGTCTGAAAAGGTAAGGTTCACCTAGTCTGGTTTTGCTTAATTGGAAGCAGGTGACTCATCCTCAAACCACCTGGGCTGTGGCGAGACAGAGACACCGGTGATCTTGCTAACCTCTCTGACCAGGTGGGAATGATCAGGAGATCTGGGGTGASGGGCCTGCATTCATTGTGCATTCAACCACATGTGCTTAGGCATCTGTTCCATGTTGAGGGATTTTTTTAAATCAACTTCAGAAATGTTCATGCAGGTGACCATAAAGCAGGAGAAGTTAATGAGGGACTAGAAACTATCCTAACAAGAGAAAGCAGCCTTGTAACAAAAGCAAAAATGGCTGGAGTTATGTTCAAGTTTAGTTAGCTTTCTTTTGTCTCTCTCTCACTTTAACCATATTTTTGAAGGCATTAAGTTCACATGCTACATAGCAGCAGGTAAAAAAAAAGAATGATCCATCTGGGAGGGTGGGAATGTGGCTGGCCTGGATCTTTCCAATTAATCCAGAGCTGGTTTTTTTTTTTTCCCCCTTTTGAAAGCCACATCCCGATACAAACGTTCTTTTATGTATAGCAGAATCTACCACATGCAAATGTTAGGTATATTAACTGCCCTGGAGAAAAGCTGACAACCTTAAAACTTCTGTCTCTAAAAAACACATCAGGCTGTTCCCTCCAAAAATCAGCAGGAAGAGTCCAGTCATTGGCCTCTACTGAACCTCTCAATAAGAGGACCAAATGGAGCCAAACGTGGCAGTGATTTCTGGGGTCTTAAAACCCCCMCACACACCCACTGAACAGAAGCCTAACCCATGGGACTAAACACCCAGCTGACCTGGCCTCCCCTGCCATMCGTGTTAACCTGTTATTAAGCTTTCCGAAAACTGGATTTATTTCACTCCTTCACCAAAACTATGAGCATGTGCATAAATTTCAAATTAGTACCAAAGTAAGTTCTGAGGTGGAGAGCTACCCAATCACTGGCGTGTTTGCTTTGACATCAAAAGGGGCAGCAGCTGCCCGAGGGTTTGCTTGGCTGCAGTGGGGCTTTTTGGTCCCTGGAAGCTGATRGAAGACATGCCTCCCCAGTGGCTAACACTTGGCGTTTTTATCATTTGTTTATTGCTTAGTGCTGGGGAAATAATGACTGTTTTCCAGAATGCACATTCCCAAGGCAGCTCCTACCATTAAACCTCCCAAACGACTTTCGGGGGAAACAATTATTCCTCTTAACTCTCTGTGATTTTACGGCAAGGAACCTGAATTCTTTATTCTCAAAATGGAAGTTACAGTGCTTTGTCAACAGATCCAAGCACTGGCCCCAAATGCTCTATTTGTACAGGCACGATTCTCTAYGCAGTTAATTAGCGGCCTCTGAACTTAGACTATCTTCTATACGACAACAGTTTTAGTTCATTTTATTTTGGTTTTGCAAATTCTTTCTGCAAGAACTGAATYGAGACTTTCAAAAAAAAAGTTGTGCTTTAGCTAGTACAGAGAGGACGAGTGCTGGACATCAGCATGATTTCTTATTTGCGCTTGGTCAATATCATCAAGATACTGAAAAAAATCACTGACTGCAGCCTGTCATAACTACATTACTTCTGAGAAATATTGTATTTCTTTCATAGTCTGAGGCAAAAGGATTAAGGGAATAATCTCTGCAAAATATCTACTTTTTTAAACCTAGAAGAACCATAACAGTGTTCTCACTGGATTGTAGACACTTGCAGGATGTGCCTACTTGAATTTGCTTGTAAGTTCATTGCAGTTTTCAGTTTAGTATACTATGAAGCTGGAAGATTTCCAGACTTATTGCCTCAAGGCTACCAGGAATACATAAGCTCATATGCAAASCCAGAGAGGAAGATAATTTCCTTTGTATAAGGATAATTTACTTTCAACTCAGCTCCACCAACAGAAGTAGAATGGGCTTGGTTTTCAAGTAGCAGTGTAAGAGAAGTTTGTGCTGAAAATATTCAACTCTGGCCTTCTTCATGTCCTAACTTTCCAACAATTAGGCTTTCAAAATCTAGTCTTTACCTCATCGGAAAGGATCTTTCAAGAGAGGTCCTCTGTGAAAAGTTTGCCTGCTGCAGTCTGAGGGTGAGTTTCTGTGCTTTTACACCTGGCCTTTGAAGGAAAAGAAAAGAAAGGGAAAAAAAAAAAAAACCCAACAAACACCAAAAGGAGCAACATTGTCAAGTGAGTCCAAATAAGAACACCCTCCAAAAAGGGAATGTTCAGAAAGACATTAAAAAAACAAGTAAAGCATGCTTAATCTAGCAGACACGCTGCAACTTTCTAATTAAAAAAAAATCAGAATAACAAAATAATCTGAAAAATATGTAATGGAACTTCTTCTGATCAGGTAGAATGGACTTGATTAAGAAATTTTCAGAAATAAAATGTACTTTTCAAGGAAAGACAGAAATAATACATCATTTTCCAGTTTTTAACTAAATTCCTTACAAAATCTTCAGTGACATTATTTGTTTGAAGACTTAAAAAGGAAAGTTTCATGTTCCTTACCACCTTAGGTGGAACATAGCAGTTTTCTGCAAGCCTCAACAAAACATCACAAAGATTTGGAATAGAAATAAGAAACAAACCTTTACATTAAATTTAAATACAGAATTCATTGCTTAATTCACGTAAACAATAGTCTCATAGCCACCAAAACCCGATGCAATACTCCTGCAGTCTGTATGGTGATGAAACCCAAATGTGAGTGGGAAAGCAGTCATTATACCCAACATAGATATTTAAGGAGTAGAAAAAACTGTGCCATAAAAAAAAGGCAAGAGGAAAAATATGCGTCTRGATAATTTAATATTAAACAAGTTTAGGAAATCTTACATAAGTCAAATTAGGGCATGAATTCTTTTAATATAGCCATTCCCTACATACAGGCTATGACTATTGTTTATTATTATTATGCTTCCTATGTATTTAATAAAGTGTTGCCTAGAGATCCCAAACAGGATCAAGGTCATATTGTTTTGAGAACTGTATATACCACCAAATAAGAACAATGTCATTCACACACACACACACACACACACACCAAAANAAAAAAAAAAAAAAAGGCAAGAGGAATACAAACAGAGGTCAAGAATCCTAACTCAGATCTGTCTACCAACAAGTTGAATTTTGGACCACAACATTTGATTTCTGTATATAGAAGGCATCTTCTTGACAGTGGGAACTCAGTATGACATACCAGCTCCAAATTAGTGGAGAGCAGGCAAGCAAAAGGTTGGCAAACATGTTATTCATTATACTGAATGGGTTTGTAGTGCTCGGTGAAAAACAGGCAGAGTGATTCACATAGGAAGGGTTGCTCAGTCACCAGGCAGGTTACAGTAACACCAAAGAGAGCCAGTGTGTCTGAGAACCCAATTGGAGACATTTCCTGTGCCATGTAATGAACTGTTTGCTGCAAGACAACAGGGGAGAAACATAGAGACTGACCTCAAAGCACAACGAGCTTCCTGGCTACTTCCCAGCAGAACAATAGCGCTAAGGAACATAAGCTTTTTCAGGTCAACTTCCAACTAGCTAGGGAGACCAAAATAAAATCAGTTAAATTACTCTGAATTTAATTTAATCCTAAGAGTAAAGAATGCTCTACTCAGATAACTTGGTTTCTCTACTCTGATAACTTGGTTTATAACCAGCTTGCTAATGATGCTAATAAAATTTGGGAGGTCAAAATCTATCTTAAGGCTTGCGCTATGATTCCCATAGACCTAATAAAGAAATTAAGCATGTTAAGTCTATAATAAATTCAAGAAGAAACCTTTATCAGAACCAAACTTCCTGTACTTTAAAACACTTTAACAACCAACCAGGGAAAAAAAAAAAAAAAAAAAAAAAAAGAGTATCTACTATGTAACAAATTCCTATAGCAAACACCATACCAGAAAAATCTTTTATACAAAAAAGCATCAGTCCTCCACAAATGGAAAGACTCCCATTTTCCTTTGGGAATAACACTTCCTAACATCATGTGACTTCTATGAGTAGCTGCTGTGAGGAAATATTTCTTTAAGCCTGATTATTCTTTACAAAAAACTTACTACTAAAATAAAATGTTAACAATGATCCATTGAGGGATTACAGAGTAACTTCAGCTCCGGGTTTCCAAAGATCTCCCATTTCCTTCTCCACGACAAAACTAAAGCAGTACCCAGTTATGACCTCCGTAAGCAGACCCAAGGGGTTTTCTGCAAACTCAACCGTCAGCCAACACGAGCGTATTCACAGAAACCCTTTACTCCTTCCCTGAGCCCAGCTGAGCTAAYGCTGCTATTTACAGGGGTGACCTCGCTAGCCAGACTAGAACAGACAGATTTCCTTTCAGCAGAAGGATCCGGGCGTAAGGCATTGCTTGTGGCAAACGGTACCGGCTCCYGTTCTCCGTCAGCGCACAAGGAACCAGGCAATACGCACCGAACACGCTGCCTGCTGCAAGTGCTCCAACCTCACACTCAGATGTTTTTAACAAGAGAATGAAGTAAATTGTCTCAGTTGTTCAGAGATAATTCACTTCATCAGTCTTCTAATACAACTGTTCAAAAATTTGTTATTTACAATAATATACAATGATGCAAAATTTTAGATTTGTGCTAATATTGACCACATCTACCACATAGCAATAGAATTTTTTCTTGCACTTTTTATTATGATTTTAAAATTTTCTTTTTTGTTCAAATCAAATATTCAAAAAATTTAGTTTTATCAAAAATCCTTTTATTATTATTTCAGCTGGAAATAAAAGCACCTTTACATCTGCCCCTACCACTTTCCTRGTATAGTAAAACCAGGAAAATTGATATATTTGCTGTGAAAAATAAAACTGAAAGATACTCAAGATTCTGAAATTCTCATGCCGAAAATTTGTGAGGGAAAAGTGAAACATATTACCAAAACATTGCAGCAAAGGAAAGTTGTTGTTTCTTCTATAGCTCATCTGTCTAGCTTCCCAGAAAGAAACTGGCTCTGTAAACTGCCTTCTCTCATACTTTTCCCTGTTGTACAGGTGTAAAGGGTTTCCTGTGAGTGATGGGGAGTCAGCAGATATTCAGTGGGTAAGATTAAAAAACTGGTTGGATAATAAAAAGGCAGTGTTTTCTAAGATGGTGCTGAAGTGAAACTTGTGCCACTGTCCATACTCTGCGTGACTGAGGAAGGCCAGGAATTCAGCAGCGAACAGGGAGGCTGGAAGGCTAACAACCAGGTTGTACGTGGGACTCCGAAATTCAGKTATTATTACTAGTTATCAACAGTAACACAAATGACACATTCACAAGCTTCTCTCCACACATGCTGTGCAGACAAGAATTCATCTTTACCTTGTTACCTACAAATTTTCATACAATTTTTTTAAATTTAGTTTAGAAATCTAATTAGATACAATAATTACCATAATAGACTATGTATCCTGCATTAGCCTTGATAAAAATACTTAGGTAACAAAAATAATATAACTTTTAAAAGTATTTTTAACTTTATATTTCAGTAGTAGCCTTGCTGTCATGTTGCTGCAAGCAACAAGCAAGCTGAATCAAGTTTGACATTACTGGCTCCCTGTGACAAATGTTTTAGTTACTATTAGCAGAAGTCTCTTACASCTATTTTTTTTAATATGTTAAAATATAGTGCCTTTCCTGTGTGCTAAAAGATCATGAAAAATAACCAGCCTTCCTGAAATTTGCTGCAGGGCACTGCTATCCTCATTTGCTTGGAAAGCTACTGTATTTAACTCTAGGTGGGGAAGAGGGGAATGGCTTCAYGGATACTAGAGTAGGCTAAGAATTCACTTTACACATAAACATTTACCTAATCTGAAGAAGCTGACACTTTTATACTCACTTTCTGATGTGTACATGTTTCCAAAGTATAATCTATAGGCACACAAGATTTACAGAGCAGGATGAATCAACATGTTGGGTGTTTAATCTCCTGATAACATCACATTGAAAGCAGCATCTATGTTGACAAATGAAAGATTAAATTGTTTACACATGCTATGTAAAACCTTCCCGGTTAATTAATATATGAGACACTTCCAATTCATGTTTAAATGCCTGATAATGATCTTACAATCCTATAAAAAACCACTGGCTTATATACACACAATACAAACTTCACTTTTCATGTGATAGATTATTTTCTTCCTTTCCTTGCCACATAATTTGCAAACTACCATACAAATACAGTTGCTTGTTTTACATGCTTTTTAGCATCAAATTACACTTCCAAGGAATCTTTCTTGCAAGTATGTTCTTTAACTACCCTTCCCTATCAGGCTTACAAGACTGTATTACAGAAAATACCATCCATTTTAAAAGAATACCCTGTTAACAAGTTAGAACTATTGTTTTTAATGACAAAATCAATTGGAAATCCTGCAATTACTTTTAAATAACACCATGGAAGTACTTTATTTTAATATACCTTCTTCTCTATTGCATGAAAYACAACACAGTGTTAGTCTGACAGAAGTTACTGAACTAACTTATTGTCCTTGTTCAGTAGATTGCAAAAAGCAAAGATCCTCCACAGAACAACAGAAATGTGAAAAATCAATCTAAGGGCAACACCACGGATGGGAAATTGTTAAGCACAGAACCTCGGAGAAAACAACAAACATCTCTAGTTCCTAAGCTCTACTGGGTCATGACCCATCCCAGCAAAGCATCACACCATTAAGTCTGTATTTCAACAACTGCACAAACACTGTGTGGTTATTCCTGTCAAACRATGATGCAATGCTCTTCTATTACAGTTCTGATCAATTTTTTTCTATTTATAYTCCTAGTTATCCAGACAGATCTTCCACTGACTATCCAGTCCATATCCATTCCACTACTATGCTTCTTGTATTTTCAGAGGGTAGAGAGCTATGGCAAAAATGCTTCCTATAAAACCCATATCCTTTATTCTTCTAAAATACCCCCTTTTCTTGCATTAATATCCATGCCTCCATCCTTTAAGCACCTGCAAAAGGCCATATAACAACAGCTTGACAAACTTGACTTCATGCTGCTATTACATCCACATGGCAGCAGTCTTTGGATAATCTGCTTTGCAGGGTTTGTACAATTCATTAGTCAAAATGATACACTAATGCAAAAAAGGCTGGTATTTAATGTTGGTGAATATTTTGTTCTATTGCAAGCACAATACAGTCATTCCTCCAGCAAAGTGCTGTCAATTGAAAATGATTTAAAATAGGAGATCTTGCTATTATTCTTCATGAACTCAAACAGTGGAATAGAGACAGCACAACCAGACTGACATGCACTCAGATTTCTAATGAACGCAAGCTAGTATTCAAAGGGTCATTTGTTGTCCTTGATGCACTGCTTAAGGCCAAGTGAACTTTCAGCAGAGGGAACCATGAGGGGGAGATACAAGAACTATAAAGAAAAGAGAAACAAGAGGAAAGGTTTACATAATAAGGAGGCAAGATCAACTACAYGGTATATTAGGATGGATGATAGAGATAGGAATCCAAAGTTTCTTTTCCTGTGAGAACCTGAAGAGGAGAAATTTATAAATTTTCCGTACAATATGATAAATTCTAACAATCAAACCAGGTGYCAACTTGCAGAGCTTAAGGATGTCTACACTGTATCTCCCCAGCTAACCAATGTGAGATCTGATCTCCAGATGCCAAACTGGGTGTTTTGTAAGAGAAAAGTATGTTGTAATCTAGTGGAAGGATATGGAATGACATCCTAATCTCTGACAAAACAAGTGAAAATTTTTTCTCATCTTCTGATGCCTGTTTGGTGCTTTATTTAAAACTAGTTGGGTGGCTTCAAAGCACTCTTCCTGGGAGACACAAATAGTAGCTCCTAATTCACAGAGCAAATGCTGCTCATGAACAGCAATGCAGGAATCATCATACCATTTCCTTATTTCTCACCCTAAAAAGAGTCACTCGTCCTTGACCTCTCTGCAGAACCTTGCAACAACAGGTATAAAAAGAGAACGAACACTCAACAGAGCAAATGACTGGTCGATATTTACGATTGTTCATTAGAAGCATTCTACATACATTACTGTGTTTCATTACAGAGAAGAAAACGCAAACACCTGTTACAACTCAAGATGACAGATTTCAAAAGAAATTCTACAACGAATGAAAAGTTCGACGCAACTTTGATAAAAATGACAACTGAGTCTGCAGCTCCTAAGCAATACACAGAAACACACACATCAGAGCAGAAAGAGCTCCATCAGACGGCCCGCTGCAGCCCACCCTCCCACCTAGCCCCTGCAGGCCTCTTCTGCACAGAGAAAACACACACTCACTTTTCACTAATCTCAGTCTAACTCACAACTCTGCCTATCTTTTTCTTTCTAAATCATCCCCAGGACAAGACTAGAGTTTCTTTTGAAATGTAGAGGCTCTGTAATAAAATTTAGAAACAACATATGGTACAAATATCAAGCACGAACATCTCTTCCCATCTCGCACATTTCAAAGGCTGTGCAAACAGCACTTTTCCCTAGTTTTGATCCCGCAGCCAAAATGAGTCATCTGTGAACAATTATGGCTCTGGCAGGGGCCTGACTGTTTGAGAATGAAAGGAAACACTTTATTATTGAAATGAACAGTATGCCAAGTCAAGAGGCGACTGCAGAGAAATGTTAAGAGTTCTTTGTCCTCCTTCAGCTGGCAAAATGGAAAGCACTGGATGCAACACTCTCCCCTCAGATGCCTGATAACACCTAATTTCAGTATGGGCAATGCAAAAGCATACGGAAGTGTGAACTAYGGAGAAGAGCAAGCATGTATATGGCAGGAAAAGAAACAGAGAGAGTCGTAAAGCAGGAGGCCTGGCTTGCAAAAGCATTAGTTATTCCTAGCTTAGTTCTCCCAGAGGAGATGTGAGCATATTAAAAGGAACATACAGTCAGAGGCCAGGGAGCTGAAATCTGAAACTATTAAAGGACAATTGCAGGGAAACTTGGTACAAGCTGAGTCTAACAGGCTGTTCTGAAAGGGGTGAAGGGAATTCCACTCAATGAGAAAAAATATAAATGTAACATTAGTATATTTAGTAGGGATACAGATCTTATTTGCAGTCCATTTTCAGCACTTTTTCTACTGTGTCTGTTTTTGATGCCTACTGTCTGAAGGGGCTAGGTAAGATCTCACTGAAATTGTATGGGTAACTTCTGTGATGTAGGCTACTCACTCAAAGGTGGCATGGCAGCTAACTGAGCAGGTTACTGATTTGATGGATTTGGTAAATCATATAAGCAGGAGGTGATTTAAAACACGAACAACTAATTCCCGATGCAGTCCCCTCCTTCTAAGAGCAGTTTGCAGAAGGAGGAATGATATGGTAATCCTTGCCTAGACCCTATAGATGATATAAAGACTGTTAAGGTTGATAGGATGACGAGAGAGAGTGATGTACACAGAAGAGCTTACGGAAAGGGTAAGGCAGAAGATCAAGAAAGAAGAGCAAATTTTGCATCCTGAAATACATTTCCAGTACTCCGACAAAGGAGATGGTTAAGAAAGATCTTGACACTAGCATTCTGAAACCAGGACCTCTCACATTTAAAACATCAGCTTAAATACCTCTTACTCTTTCTAAAACTGAGCTTTGAAAACCTCTGGAAAAGATTTTACCACCAGTACACACAACCTGTTAGCCCTGATCCTAACTAGTCTGCCAGGCCTGCTGCCTTAGCTGCAGCTAGCGTGGCTTATAGCAGGTTGAGACAGCTGTTGTGTGCAGGCTCAGTTAGTAGCAGCTTGGGAAAAGGCCAGAGATTCTCCTTTCTTCAGAGACTCTCATACTGGCCAGGAGCCGCATGTTTACTGACCTAAGCTAAACACAGGAGGCTCCAGAACTCCTTGAATCGAGGGTTCTTGTGGGGTCCTGTTTAGCTCATTATACAAAGACACTTTTTCTCCTAACAGAACTCATTAGGTCAGAGATACAGACTTATCCCAAAATGAGTTTAGCTGGTGTAAGAGAACTGTGTCTAAACAAGACAGTCTGGCAAACACCGACAAACTTAAAGCTGTGGATTGCTTAATAGCAGTGCTGAAAACAGACATTACAGTACAGCAGGAGTAGGGAATTTCCCAAAATGTTCATTGTTTCCAACTCTGTGAAGTAGCCTGTTGTTATCTTCATACAGCATGTGACAAGATTACATGGAAAGAGTGTTGTCTTACAGTCAGAATCATCTGGAATCCTGGCAGCAGCCRGAATGATCTTTAGTTTAGGACCTGTCACTTACATGCTTCATATCAAAATACACACAACTGTGTTTAAACCAACATTATACTGAGCACTGTGAAGCATTAGCCAACAGAGCGTGCATGCCTTGCACTACTTACACACCTTCATTTCGTTTCAACTTTTCTGAGCATTCCTGAATAATAAATAAGCCCTCAAGTCCATCACTACCTTGAGTATTCCAACAGAAATTAGGTAAATCTCAAACTAAGCCACGTAAAACAAAGACAATCCCAGAGGTCTTGGCCTGTGTTGAGCACACAGGAAAAACATTTGTGGTCTACACTGAGCACAGAAGGGTGAGGAAGAAGTAAGGAAGCATTTCCAACAGAAAATGCCAGAAACACTAAATGCCGTTCAGCATTTTTAAGTGTAATGGAATATTGTTCTGTTCTGAAGACCTGCATTCAACTACAGGTTAAAGGAAAGTTTTTGCTATCACAYCAGATTCTTTCATAATTTAAGGCTGCGCCGCTGCCAGGGCTGTTTCAAGTACTATCCTTAACACGGTCAGAGACGACTTTCCAGGTCAATCTCTTTAGGGTCGCGTCTCTAACCCAGCAAATGAACAAGTGCATTTTCCTCTCAAAGCCCCCCGCGGTGTCTGCGCCCCTGGCGGAAACGCCGGCTGCAGGCGGCGGCGGCGGCGGGGCCCGGCCCGGCCCGGGCGGCGGCGGCGGCGGCGGGGCCCGGCCCGGCCCGGGCGGCGGCGGCGGCGCTCGCACAGCTCTGCTGCCCCCTGCGGGAAGGACACTGAGTCCCACAGAAGTCCCAACTCGCCCTTGACTTGTTCGAGACACTTTTTGTCCAGAAAAATCTTGTGCTTGGCAGGGAAATCAGTTCCCAGAAACCAAATTAACCATATATATATATGTAGTTTTGTTTTCTCCTAAGATCTTTTCTTTCCTCTTAAAAAAATCTCCTAGGAGGGTTTGTGGAGCGATTAATTTTTTTCCAGAAACCAGGAACTGAAATACCGTAACCAGACCTCTCATACTTTTTGTTTTAGCTAAATAAACTTTGCCCTTAGGCATTAAAAATATCATAGGAAAATAACCATCAGATCATACATTGCACTTGCTATATGCAGTCATTTTCATGCACAAATGCCAAAGAACATTAAAAAAATCATCTCCATTTCACTTGGTCGGAAGCGCCACTGGAGTAGCCAAGTGAGTTGCTTAAGGCTTCACAAGGCAGCACTCTGCTGGCTTGCAACTTTTGAATTTAATCCACCACCATACTAGGGCTTTCTTAAAATATCTCCAACTTAAAAATAATGCTTCTGTTTTGCAATAACAATTAACTGAAATTTTTGAGGGACAAGGAAAAAGTCCAGGTGAGACAGTTACAGCACATCAGTAAATTCAATGGTACAACAACGGATTTAAATATCTGTAAGCCTTACTGTGATTGTCATTAGTGATAAACTGCAAAAGACTGACAKTTTCATAAGCCATAGTGCTGTATCTAAGATTGTCCAGACTTCACACACAGATGCATAGCTGGTTTTTGGGGTTGCACTGCATTATCCATTTTGCTCATAAAAAAGGAACCAATAATACAAGATGTTGAGCAGTCTCAAGTTAAGGTAGCAAAGTTCTTACAGCCATGCTAATTTCAAGAATATGCATAACCTCCATAAAGTCTAAACACTATAGGTTTCATTAATTCTTAAGTACAYTCAATATCTTTCACGAGAATCAGTTCCTGGCTATAAACAAAGGTTTTACAGCACTGCCCRGTAATTTTCCCAACTTACTTTTTTCCATAGGATACTTAAAAGTATATAAGGACTTAATAATTACTAATCCAATGACCATAAAAYGTTACTGCATACAACCAACATAAACACAGGCTAGCAACAGAAAATCCCAGACTCCTAGACAAAACTGAATGTCTAAAATATGCCTTTGCTTTCAGAAACACAGCAGATGCAACCAGTAACTGATGTGAAACATGTCCCAGGACCTTTCAAAAAGGGGCAGTGTGTGATTCTGAGGCAAGAGCGGAGGACCGGAGATCTGAGTTTCTGTGTTCCAGCCTTGCCTGAGTCACAACAAGACTTGCAGCAGGCTTAAGAGCATCCATTTTCCCTGCTAAAAAGAGATCAGAGAAGTACTCTAGCTCATAAAGAGTTACGTAGCTTATTGCTGCAATGCACTTTGAGAACCTTGGTTTGAACTAGGTAAAAATGAAGAAGGATTTACTCAGCATTTTGTGACCATTGGACTAAGCAACTGCCCACCTCCAAGCTATCTCCTAACCCCCCTGTGACTTTATGCCCATCTCCAGACATTTTTCCCTTTTCAGTGGAAGTGGCACCAAACTAAATCATACAGAGCATGCCTTTTGGCAGATCCTGCCTTGTCTCAAGCAACACTGTCCCTCACTGCCCTCATTGTGGAGTCCACAGACCCCCAACCTCAGCTTTCCTCTCTGAATGCACAGCGCACTCCCCAAATGTGGCAAAGCTGACTCAGAGGGGCAAGAAGCGAAGAAAAGAAACTCTCACCAAGTTAACAAGGAAGAAAAAGGTGGGGGAAGTGGCTGGCTATCTGCCAAGGCTGTACACTCCAGTTTTTCATTTTTAGGCTCTGCTCTTTGCTGGAAAGTTTCTACTTATACTCTAGTTTCCATGACAACTGCATTTCCTGCCTTTCTTCTCCAGGATTAAATTTTTTATTTGGTTTGCCTTCTTCCCAAGACATGACTTTCTTTTCCTTCTGAAAAAAAGAATTAACCGTTGTCTGCTCTTTAGTTACTGATATTTTTTAAAGGAGGTGAGAGAGACTTTATTCTCAATCTGATGGAGAATCTGTATACGACAGAGGCAGAGAGGTAATCTTCACAGTAAGAGTGCCAGGGGACTCCCTTGCAGTAAGCCCATTTACCAGAATCATGTTACATGTAACAAGGTTACTACATGCAGGAATTCCATCTATCATGGGACTCAATATTCTTAAAAAAATCTTCTTTTTTRTAAGACTAGACCTGGCCATTTTTTCTACAACTAACCTTCTTTTAAGCATTATTTGTGATTACTCTGCAGCCTCAGGAGAACACATAAATAGTTTAAAAATTGTATCTGCACTAGCAAAGTGATCCTCATTTCCAAACTGCAATGGAATTCAAACATTTTAGCTGTCAATCTTTTCATCTGKGAGTGGTATTAGGGCAGGTGGCAGGCAAAAGAGACTTCACTGTGTACTGGCTGATCATCTAAAGGTAGTGCACTGCATATCCTTATGCAAAGTACAGGGAGACAACACCYCCACAACTCACGGAGCTTAAGCTAATTAATTTGTCTTGCCTTTGCCATATTAGGATTGAATTAATTTGTCAAACTGAATTAGTTTGGAAATGAAAAATTTCATCAGGATAGCAAATCTGGATTAGATTTAGTCATTTGGTTTTTCCAAGCTTTAGGTTTGCATACTGCAAAGCACTAGAACAACACAAGTTTTCATTCCATTTCTTTATGAAAGATTCTTTCAACAAATAAATTCACTGGCACATTCAGGTCATAAACTGACCCTCCTGTACAGTTGTAGATTACAAGGTTTTCAGTCTTATCTCTGCCTGGTGGGATTTCACAGTAAGTTCTTTCAGGACTGAATGATTAGAAAGCACAAAAATATATCATTTGGCTCACATGCAAACACAAACAAATCTGTCCATGGGTGCTATCTTGTTTGCAGCACATGTGCACAGATTTACATGCAGGATTGAGGCTTAATGCCCTGTTTGTTAAGATTTTTCATTATTCATTACCACAAGCATAAGATAAATTACTATATAAAGACAGAAATTGGAGTAACTTTAAGAGTGAGATGACCTTACGATCTCAGAACCACACAATGTTACTTTAAAATATAAACATTTTAAACTCATGCACTGGACTGTGTAAACCGTCCGGAAATACAGCTTCATCAGATAAAATACTAGCTGAACTACAGGGAACCCAACAGAACCTGGACAATACAAATCATGGCACAACTGAAATACAGTAAGAATTCAAACTTCTTAAATGCCACTTGGGTAAGCCTACATATGAAATATCTTAAGTGCAATCCAAAACTATCAGAAAATATCTATACTGTTTAAGGTARCATAGTTTTAAATACCCTCAAGATAATTGCAAAGAAAGTCTCTGCAGCGAAGTGGACACAGTTCAGAGGTATCAGCAGAACAGAGTATCAGCACCAAGTGCATTCCTTCTAAACATCCTCGCTTCTCATTAGGCCAGTTAAATAGCCCACAGGCCACACAGTCTTGAGGTAACTACACTGGTTGCACGTGCAGCACCCAGACTTCTGGTGCTAGTCCAGATAACTCCGCACAGAACCGTGCTGTTAAAGTGCGGACCCGTCACAGCCATATGTAAAGCCTCACTGCAAAGGTAAGAAACGTGGATTGTGGAAGCTAGAAGATTATGATAGCTTGACAGTGCTACCCAGATTATACCATCAATAAATTTTGCAAACTAATTAATCTTTTCTTAGCAKCCTACGTAATTTTCTTAACCTGATTTTGTATGTTAATTTGTTATGTTAGAGATTCTTGCTACTCAGAAGAAATAACGGAAACAGATAAGAAGTCCTGTCTTCCATAGCTAGTTCATGTTTCCCTCYTTTTCTTGAACTCCTACCTCCAAAGAATATTTAGGTCAGGAATCCACAGGATCTTCTAAAAATCTGGCAATACTCACTGTGTGTGGCAGCCAAGCAATTTTAATTGTCCTGTATCAAATATATCTGCCAAGACCTGTACTGTAAAATCTTACTGCAACATACATTGTGCATAAACTTCCCACTGATTTTCTTAACAGGCCAGATCCCCCAGTTCAAGTGAAACTCATAAGGAAAAAACATTTTACATAGCTAAGTATGGCCTCCCTGTTTTCTTTCCTTCAAACCAACAGAAATTCAAATGCTGCTTTAGGAARAGCTCCCCAAATTGCAGCCATAATATGTCTTTTATGTGGCTATGGACAGGCTTCATGTCTCTACTGCTTCAATTCCCAGCACAGAGATTGAATTAGACAGGCAGCAGCTTACTCAGCTGCTGTATTGAGGTGAGACCCTTCTACAACTACAGAGAGCATCTCAGTAACTGATACATCAGTGTGACGTGACTTGGTAGCTGTTCCTCACTGTAAGTACAATGAAAAATGCTCATCAATCATTAGAGTTTTCTAATACAATGTTTTGAGATAGAGCAATAAAGAGGCTTCAACCTGGCATATCTTTTTGAAAACATTCTAATCTTGCAAATAAAGACCTGAAAGCGACCCAAATGACAGGCCTTAGGCTGAGAATCGTATCTGGCATGCATTCTCTGATCCCAAAGTACATAACCATTCCCTCAAGCAAAATAATGAATATTCATCCACTTATTGCAGGGGCAAGAAGAGTCTAAAACTGAAATTTGCTTGTCTTAACTGCTGCGATCATTAGCACCACACTCTTATATCACAGAATCAAAATGTTTTCTTTGATGTTGCTGGTCTGATTAATTTGTTTATATTGGAGGACACCCCATTTCTTCTACTGTACTTCCCTACTAAATAGAAGCTTTCTTTTCAAACATTTCTGTATTAACTGCTTTCATATCTTTTCTGTATCTATGTGTACATACATACACAGGTATCATTGTGTGTACATGCAATTGCATATACATGCTATGATGATATTTCARTACTGATAAAGTAACATTATGGACTATAGTACCATTCATCCTACAATCACACTCTTTCCTTCTTTTTTCATTATGTGAAAGTAACCTGGAAGGTTCACTCAATTAAGGAATGTAGAGAGAAAGTAGGAGTTATTAAACTAAAGCACACTTGAAGGCAGACTGACACACACTTAGAAGATGAAAGTGCAATGTGAACGTTCAGGTCAGCCCAGATACTGAATGCCATCGATACTACACAAACCAAAAAGCAAGAAATAGTGTCACTGAAAAATTACTGTTTGGCATACAACAAAGATACACATCACATCCAGTAAAGTTGCCGTCTAAGGATGAAAGTGCTAAATTCAGTTGCTGTAATTCCTGATTTCATCTTAAATGATCCAGAACTATAATTTGACCATAAAATGCCCCTTTCCCAATCTCTATATTTCAGCTATTTGATCCCCATTACAAAGGTGAGAAAACTCTCACCTCTGTGAAGTGCACCTTGAAAAATTGTCTTCAGGTATCAGAGCCCCACTTTAGCTGCTCAAGGAACTTCTTTGAGCATGATCTTATTTAAAGAAAGACAGAGAGGGGCAGAGTGCTTATCTGTCTCTAATTCAGTCCATATCATTAGTGATGAATGCTGAATTCCACATAGGTCACTTCAGCAAAATTTGCTGCTTGGAAATAAGAAAACTGAAGGCGAACTAAAAAGAATACTTAAAAACCATCCACTATGTATAAATGAAATCTGATCTGGAATGCAGCAACCTCTTCTTATTTGCTTGAAAGGTTGGCAGCTGAAAACAAAACTGCTGACAGCCTTATAACTCAGGATTTTTTGATGGTTCATAACATTCTCACATGTTTCAAGTTCCACAGACTCAGCATATCCCATTGCTGCACTGCTCTTCATTGTAGCACTTCTTTCCTCACAGCAAGTGTGCTGATATTCTCAGTTTATGAATCTTTGCCTTTGGAAGGAGCCTGTACTCTGATTTCAAGCAAATTCTAAGCTCCTTTCCTTATTTCTGCTGCAAGTAACACAGAAATAATAGTAGTTACTACTAGTAAGTACTAGTATTTGCACCTTGAAAATGCTGCATTCTGAAGTGTTATCATGTGCATCTAAAACGCTTAGGACAACACTTCCCAAACTGGAACCTCTTAAAAGTGAAATTATGACAGCTATGAGTGGCTTTGTAAGCCTGATACAAATGTAATTTCATCCTGTCTGTATGCTAATATTGGGAACTTTACTACTATTCTTCAGCAGGTTCAGAATTAAAAGATTGAGAACTACTGTTCTCTAACAACCAAGTCATGGCCTGTAATTGGGATCTGGAGCACTATGGTGTCATTAATCATGTTCATTATGGCAGTGTCTAAGGAATGCAAACTCCTATTTGCAAAGCACCAGATCAGAAATAGCACGTTGTTTCTGGCCAGAAAGAAATCAGAGTGCAGACTGCTTTGAAATCTAGCGATTCCTAAATTCAGAGATATCAGTTCACCTAGTCTGAATGAGAGAGTGGGTGACTGCAAAACCACAGCAGCATCAGACAGAGAAAACAAGCTATATTCCTGGAAGAGGTGAAGACCTCTGTCTTGATGCTTGTGCAGATACAGTGAACACCTCCCTCCAGGGAGAGGTGAACATGGCTGACATCAGATGTGTGATGTTCCCTCGACAAATTCTTGCTCCCAACAAATCAGTCCAGAACACCATTACCAAGGTTCTGTGTTATACTCCCTAAAGTGATGTAGTTCTTACTTTCCCTGCTTCTGGAGCCGTTTTTTACATTTGAATGCAATTTCTGGGTAGCTGCCCTCTATGGTTTTTGGTAGTGCACAAGATACAATATAAAATAAATGTAGTTTAGAAAAGTTTAGAAACACAAAGCCATTTTTCTTACAGCGCAATGACATTTAGTTTATTCTATCTGCCTTTAAGTTATATAACTCTATCAAGGAGAGAAGAAAAACGAAAGATGCTACAGACATTTATATGTAACAGCCCCTAAAGGACAAGTAAATTCCTTACGGGAAGAACTTGGCTTGAAAAGACAGAATTGGACTAAACTGAAACCAATAGGTTTTATGCTCCTACATGTTTAACAGCGTGTGTGACCATGCAGTAGAATATTTCTATTTAGAGAGSGGAGGGCTTCACTTTAGATACACTTCTGGGAAATGCAGAGGAGAGGATTACATGAAAGGAACACCCAATGACAGCAACACACACTCTGGTGAGGAGGCTGCGAAAATAAACCACACTGCTTTATCCTCCACGTATTCTTTTGCCTCAACTTCTTTTACGTAGGGCCTTCTGYGCTCAAAATGATCTTGCATATTCTGAGATATATCTTCATGTAAAGACAGGAATAAAAAAATGTTAGCAAACACTACAACCAGTTAGTCCCCAGTGGGTCATTTTATTCCTATCTTTACGTGAAGGTGTATCTCAGAATACTGCAGGTTGAAAGCAAATCTGAAGGAGATTCCTAGGTATCTGCACATAGTATCTCTACAATCCTATTGCCCTGATTAGTCCGTCAAATTTTAAAACCTTTTTTCTAATTGTACTGCTAGCATCATACCTTCCAAATAATGTCTATACTTGACTTGCTCTCATTAATTTCCTGGGGTTTAATAGAACACAATCTAAAGACAATTTATTAAGAAGATTAACTTTCAGAAAACATGCTTCTCTGTGCTCCATAAAGCACTGCAAATTTATTTGCTACAGTCAGTAAAATTCTGCTGCCTAAAGCTGTGCAATAACTCAGTAGAGTTTGAGTGGTAACTGCAGGACCCTTAGAACAGAGCAATTCAGACTATCAATTAGAGCTGTGTTTGGCCCCTACAGATATACCATAGGTTAAAGCAACTTCTACACCTGTAAAAGCAGGAAAAGATTCAGAAATAAAAGTTTAGCAATAACTTGGAGGGTTTCTGGCTAGTCTTTTGTGTTTGGCTGGTGAACCCTACCTTGCTATGCTGAAGTGTGGCAACCAGGACTGACTTGTTGAAGTCAACTTTGTAGCCTACTATGTTTTTGTGGAAAAATCAAGGAAGACTGTAGTGTCTAAGATTCACCAATAAACAATTCCTTAATAGGTCACCAATTTATTTAACAAATGCAAAATGCGCAATAGAAAGGCTCTGGGTTTTAAATGTGCATATTCCTCAACCACTGCTGAAGCTAAATGAGAGAATGTAGTAAAGTGGCAGGAGCTTCTACCCCTAGCAGTGGTCTGCTACTCAATGTTGAACAAGTCATTTTGCACCTCTCCAAAGACAGGTAAATTGACCCTTCATAAACACCTTGAGAGTACAAATATTATGTAAGATCTATTTATTATCATTACTCTTTTTTTTAAGTCTGCCAGTTAAATAACTTCAAGGTTAGTTTCAAATAAAGAAACACAGAAGTGGCACTTCCACCTGCTGCAGTTGGAAAACTGCACAAACTGAAAGTGATGGAGGTGACCACGAGAGTTTCCGGGAAGCACAGCTGGCAAGTTCTGCATAGCTCTCAGATTGCCTCCATCAGAAATTCAGTGTTACTGATATTTCCAGATGGAAAAAAATGGAAAAATGCAGTGAGTGCCAGAAAATATTTCTGTTTGGGCAATAGGTCAACATTGTCTTGTGCAGACTGCATATAATATCTGGAATGCAACTTCAGGAAGATATATTAGGGAGTATGGAGCTTATACAGCTTTGATTTCTACCATATCGTTACCATTTTTAAATCTGTACACTGCTGTCATCTAGTTTCTTAAGCTTCCCTAACCAAAAGGAAAACAGACTAGATTTTTCATACACTAAATCAAGACAGACAACAGCTGGAATAATTATGAATTTGTAGAAAGGCTTTAAGTATTTGGATACAGGACCCTCAAGCCACACTGCATATATTTATTCAATAAAATCACTTTTATTTAAAACAGACCACCAAAAATGATCTTATATTTAGACTGCATCAAAGAAGAGCTATCACACCAGAGATTTCTGTTGACTTACRATTTTTTTGAAGTTACTTGTATTTGAGAGGTAATTATTATGTATCTTTAGAATACTATTGGTCTGAACACCAATAAACTTKTTTTATACACTGAATAAGCAAGATATGCAGGGGATAAACTGTAAAAGCAGTATTATACCAGGATTTAACTGTCTACTGAGTTGCACTTTACTGCTCTAGCATTGTACAAAATAGCACCTGCTTTCATTACTAATAAAACATAGCATTAACTACTCAGAATAAGAGAGACCTTGAAAATGTGCCCAATCAATGTACCATGCTGGCTTTTTTCCCTTTTTTTTTTCCTTGTAAGGAAACCTAAAAACCACTGATGTGTATTTCTTTAAGGTCAGCCGTATCATCTTTAGGTTTCTCTTAGGTCTCTTCTATTCCAATGTTGTTGTTCATGACTTGTAGACTATAGCTAAAACTATAGTCAAAATATGCCTATCAAAATAATTAAACTGATTGCCAGCAGTTTTGTAGATTTTAACTCCCTGACTGGATTTGTGATAGAAGAATAAGTCAGTTTTGGAGATTCAGCCAAATGACCCAAATATTCCAGATTGGGATCCAAATCTTTTGAATTTGTASTGTTAGAATGGAATTCTCCAGGGATTTCTAGGCATTTCCACTCCTATTTAAACAAGGAAAATCCTAGGCTTCTATCATTAATAGCTGGAAAAGAAATCTATTTGCCCTCATCCCTCAGTAAGAAGGATTTAAGCTTYTCCTTAACTCTCATCTTTACGAAATATTCACATTTTTGTCCAGAGGACAGGTGTACATGTTTTCATCTTGGCAGTTCTCTTGAAATTTTCTTCAAGATACAACTAAATCACACCAGGTTTCTAGGAAATTTTAGACCATGCTATGCTTTTCCTGCTTCCTCTGACAAGCTGAGGCATGGCTCTGAGGGCAGGCTACCTGCGCTCTCCTCCCCTTTCAAAATGCCTTCTGTYGTAAGAGAGGCTAGAACAAGCCACGAGCTTTTTTAGAGAAGTACAAACACAACTGACAGGGGCTTCCACCAACTTCTGACCAGGGTATTTAAAACTTGCTAGTAATAGTCCAGCCCTTTTGGCAGCACTACATCCATGTAGGAAGAAAACACATGAGAAAGAAGCAAATCCAACAAGGACAAGAACCATTCAGCAGCCACAGCAGCTGCATGCTGAAAACAAAATTTTCTTAGCAGAATTAATTTTCTAGCCTGGTCACTGGCAGCACCAGCTTGGGGCAGGCATGGACTTCATAGCAGGCCCAAGCATGAGATGGCAGCCTTGAGACCTTGCCTGTATCTTCGACAAATAACCTGTACGGCCACAGGCAACTCCATTAATCTTGCTGACCTTTAGTTACTGCTTTGTATGCTTAGAGCAGAATTCTTGCTCCATTTCTGGAGTGCTTCCTAGCTGTGGATGAAAACAATTATGTGACGAGGACAGTTTGGAGGTATTTTTTAATTGTTAGAGACAGTCTCAAAGATCTTTATCTACCAGTATTTTCCTGCAATACCTCACTAAGAACATATTTGGTCTGCTGAGCTACCATTAAATTAGTTTTCCAGTTYTCTGAGGCAAATTGTGATAGATCATGAGGGCAGGATTTAGAATGTGGGTTGAACAGTCTTGTGTGAGAAGATTCCAGTTGCAGAGATAAAGCATTAGTTAAACCTTATAATCGTGGAGTTGTTAATTTTTTTGCTAAGAAAAGCAAAGCCAAGATGAGAGTTGGCTCCAAAGATTACACAGTGTGTGGTCTTCGCATTTAAAGAACTCTGCAAGGCACTCACTCATGTTACATAAATTACATTCACAAAGCTAGACTCAGAATAATATTTATAAAACCAAGATCAGCAGACCTTTTTGTAATCACCTGGGTACAGCATTCATCTTTCACAAGAACTAGCTATAAATTATGCTAATCAGAGAGACATTCAGAAGATGAAGAATGGTTGACTGTGTAATTTTAAACAGATTCTCTCTGAAGAAAAAAAATTGGGGACATATAAAAATATAGTGTTTCAGTGAACATTCATTTAAAAATTTAACTTACCTGTTGTGTGTCAATAATATAAAGGTTAAAGCAGTATGATCAAGAAATATAAAACACATTATTTTAATTCTGTGAACCTTTTCAGCTCTACCTAATGATTGAAAAATATGATGAAAATCTTGCTATACACAGATGACATCTTAGGCACCAATCCTGACCACTCAGATGAAGCCTAAATGAAGTGGTCGTAATTTTGCTTTCAAGATGATGGCCTTATCTCTGAATCAGTGCCTTACGATTGTTCTACCTTAAAAATAAAAAAAAAATGATAGTAATGGAAAGAGATATAGGTTCCTCTCTAGGTTCTTTGGGGGTAGTTTTCAAAAATATTTAGCTTTAGCCTTTCTCTAATATACTTTATTAGTAAAATATAAGTATATTATACTTATATCAGTGGCAAATTCTTCTGCACTATTCAAGTAAGATAGTGCCTGCTRAGCACTCAATACTCCTAAGAAGCAACAGGTAATATAAAGTATCACTGTGTGTAAATTTGGGGGTTTCCTACAACACCTGGTACCTAATGGCAAAAGATTTGACAACTCTCATGAATGCAGATCTTGCACATCAGGTATGTTATCCCTGCCTTAGAGCGAGAGTTGACAGATGTTTTCTTTCAGAAGCCGTATTTGTGCCTGTCCCACAACACRGGATCTTCTTTGACCTTTGCCTGTACTACCCCAAGGGCACTTCTGAAGAGCGGAGGGAGGTTAGGGGAACACAGCAGGGGAGGTCGCTGTCTGTGAAGTGATCCCATATTTCAACCTAGGTTCTGTATTAAAGTATAACAGAAGCACAGCAAAAGTAATATTCCATATGYTTTTAAAAATTCACAGGATTTGAAGGTGAAGTACAGGAAATCCCAGTTAGGTAGCATACCTGACAACTCTATTTATGGATGGATAAAGAGAAGAAAGGAAGGGTAAATGACTTGCCTAAAGCCACAGAACAAAACAACATATAGACAGGATTAGGATACAGGACATAGACTCCGTTGTTATCTATGTAACTGCTTTCCTCCATCTGTCTTCGCACAGGCTTGCTTTTCCTAGAACCAGAAGCAAAAATATCACAGGCTTATATAAATGCTAATCCAGTATTTTACAGAGTAGCATTTCTCCACTCTTTTTGCTCAGGTTTCTCTTTAATCAGTTAAGAATATTTCATACTTCACTGCAGTACAGAGGGTGCTCTGTGCTTCCTTTGCTGTTCATGGCACTTCATAAGGTGTATACAGCGAGTGCCTGTGACTGCGAACAGGAACCACTTACAGACCCTTCACCTGACTTCTGTGTTCAGGTGATGTCAAATTCAGATTCCATGAAATGAAAATCTTCTGGTTAGAGCTTATAACACTGAGTGGCCAGACTTCTGCACGATATTGTCAAGAGTAAAGATTCAGGCATTTTGCAGCCTGGCCAGTGATACCTGTTATCATAGACTTTAAGCCATCATGAAATCTACTTGTTTATCAATTTTTTACGGTTTACGAAAGATTCTTTGTATGAACACAACATCACACAACACAAATACTTAGCACACAAAACTCCATTAACAGGAGTGATGTGCTACCTAAAATTAACTATGCACTTGTCTTTTCAGTTTCTATAGAACATGTGCAGTGATGCAGATGGTTGACAGCAGTGAACAGATTATAGTGATGGCTGTAAAACTTGATGACTGTTACCAAAGGCATCATATGGCTTATGATACAAAGCAGCAACTGAAAAAAGGGGGGAAAAAAAAAACACCCAAACCCAGAAAAGATTTCCAAGTTATCCTGATATCCTGATCAGGGCAGTTTGCAAAATAGTTCTGTCATCACACCACATGGATCACCATTAGTAAAAGTCTCAATATTRATTTCAATACTGAGGCAGACTTACCATAAAAATAACAAGGGAATAAATTTGCTGTGCACTAGGTAGTAGTGATAGCAAGGATGTTTAAAGCTAGTTTTCTGCTAAATAAGTCAATAAAATAAGCTTGCTACCTTAAACTTTAATGGATACTAGTTATCTGAAATCATTAAAGGAATAAAGCCATGAATGATATAAATGTATTCTGTACTAGTCTGAATCAATGTCAAATGGAGATTTAAATTTGAGGTGTGAATTTTACTGCTCAGGAAAGCAAGACTGATCAACTACAGTTATCAGAGACAGATGCTAAGCAACTYGCTCCAGTATCACTGGGCTAAATTACTGCAGCTAGATCTCTGTTTCTCTGTTGCTACAAAAACGGTTTTGTACTCTGTATTGTTATACTGAGGGAAAAGCTTGACAAAGGAAGCTGAAAAATTCAGTAAAATTCTGTCACTTTCAACCATAAGAACACATTGCTCCACCTCTACAGATGAAATATAAGAGAATATATATAAGAGAATGATATCCACAATATTCTATTCCAGATTTCTCTATTCAAACTTCTCTCTTCTGACTGTTGCCTTTGCTCTTCACCAAGCTGGCAAAGCTCTCAGATTCCTATTTCCTCTCCCTCCTCGGAACTGCTGTGACTGGAACTCCAGACTTTACAAAGCCACGGTGATTTACTGAGACCAGCTCTACTTACTAAGAACCCCAGCCAGTAGAAGTTAGCCTAAATGCACTAAGCAATTCACAGAATGAGATAAAATCCCTCAGGAAAGTTTTTGAGTAGTGAAAGAAGAAACAGATAGTGAAGGGTTGACAATTTTCAGTGCTCCCTGAAAAAGACAGCAGAAGTAGAAAATTCAGTAACATTTCTATTAAGATGCACATCTACCCATTTACTAGCTGAAAATTAGGGCTTAATTAATTACAGATCAGGATACAGAGAAGTCCTGTTCCTTGCAAGGCCTCTAGAGAACAGAACATATCCACAACGTCTGTAGGAGACGGACATTTAACCCTTAAACGTTACAGAACTTTCAAAATATCCATATGTTACTTGGATGSAAATTCTTTTACAGTAGGAGGAATTTAATTATAATCCAACTGGGAATATGTTTCTGTGTGTTAGTTTTTGATTTACATTTYACCTCTTACATCAAAATATGTACATACATAATTAGCTTTAAATATTTAAGAATATCTCTTGATGTGGGATTCATGATACTGAACATGATACTAAAATGTGAAGACTCAATTGAAATGATTTACTGACAAAACACTAGTATTTTCAAAAACATATATACCTTAGCCAGTAAGGACTCTGCATAATTTATAAATTGCTATAACATTCGTAAGTTTACAACACAGAACATCTTCAGTTTGAATTGTATCAAGTAAAATTATGTGCTGCACTTCCTAAAGCATGACCGGACTTTGTGTATAAACGTTTTCGATTTGAAGAAATCAGAGCATATTATTAGATAAATTCTAAATTTAATTAAAAACACTGAAATGTGAAAGAGGCTAGAAAAAATGCAATCATTACAAATTTTGGAACTTAATTTCTATGAACATTTGCTTCATAAAGGACAGAAGAAAATATAATTTTTTCCATTCTGTTAACGACCTGCACTCACCCATCTTGGTTAAGGACAGTTAAAAAAAAAAAAAAAAAAAGACTTTTTATTTGTCATTCTACACAAAATGGTAATACCTTTCCAAACAGCTAACGGGARAGTGGTTTCCTTCATCAGAGAAAGAATGTTCCAGTGTTTTAAGAAAATAAAGATTAGAACTGCATATAACTGTGAGTAACAACAGACTTTGCAGAAGTTCACAGGTGTTTGACCAGTTTCGTTTTTGTAGATAGTATTCTTGTGTTTGGCAACGTAATCAGTATCAAGAGTCAGTCARCACAATAATTGCTTCCCCTCAAGATCATGATTCCTGTTATCAAAGAGGAGTTAAATTGAATGCATGCAAACCAAGGACTTCAGAATCACTTATTAAAAATGATTGAGCATGTAAAATGTACACACACAAGAGGAGGAAAGGGCTCAGGTAAAGTCACACGTAAAATTAAAAAAAAATCACTACACTTAGCTGACTTATTTCACAAATATGAAGTATTTATATATTGGAATCTAATCACTTAAACTCAGCGGTTCCACAACTACTTTTAATTCTGGTCACTTTATAGTGCTCCTTCTCCTGAAAAACACGYGTAGAGTGCATTTTTAAGATACTCTCCAGGCAGATGGTTTGTAGGACAGTTATGCTCAAGACTGAATACTGAATAAGGCTGAACACCCATTTATTCCTCCTCCACTCTTTGACATTTGGACTTCAGACATGAGGAGGGGAGAGAACAATAACAACAAAAAATCTTTTCTCATTCATTTTACACTAGTCCACAAGGCCTAGTGCAAATCAGCTGCACAGTAACTCTTCTCAGAGGTGTAACTGTTGAGACATTTATATACACGTGTGAGACAGGTCTGCGTCCGGACTGTTCCTCTGTGGCAGTAAACCTAGCAATAGCAGAGAAAGGAGTTGGAATAGCACACCTTTCCTCACGAGCTTTGGGTGGTCTGGATGTCCGCAAAGCGCTGAGCAGTGGTATTCAGAAAGATAGCTAGCATTAGCTATCAAGATCATTAGCATTCTACGATTTTGTTTCTTTCTGTTATATCTGTGGTCAGTGCCATGGAAAGATGCACCGAAATAGAGAACGCAGAAGCCTTCATTCTTCTCTCATTTACACTAGCACAAAGTTAGTAGTACTCCACTGCACATCATAAAAAGTGGAGTGTGAGTGACAGCAACTGCAACGAGTGCTGGACAGGAATCTCATCCGCTACAAAACATTGGGGAGAGGGGTTAAAAAAATTTTCCCTATTTCTCTTTTATAAGCATCAAATGTCTGAGGTCATAAAGTCAGAAAGTAAATCAAAAGGCCTGTAAGAAACCAAGATAAGCTTATCCAAAACCTTATGACACATCTATATGTGGAAAATTCTATAGTAGTACCACAGAAATTACTGTCCTCTTTATCCATCCAAATTTTCCTACAGCCATAAAAACAAAGCAAAAAGATACCTTTGCAAATGAAAATGCCTTGTATTCACAGTTTGTATCTATATTTCTGCAGGTATGTCTTGGCTTCTTGCTACCATGCCTATCAGGATGCAAAGTTAAGGTGCCTATTTATAGTTATTTTGCAGCCACAAATGCTTAGCAGTGGAAATTCCACATATAAACAGGAAATCTGACACAAATACAACCTTAACATAACTGAATTACATTTTATTTTAATTAATAGTTATTCCTTTAAACCAAAACAAGAGTAGGATCAGAAGGACATCTCTACAGACAGGGCTAAAAAAAAAAAAAAAAAAAAGGAAAAAAAGAAAGAAAAGAAAGAAAGAAAGAAAAAGCTCAATACCTTCTGCACTACTGCAATCATCATTTGTGCTACTGTTCCCAAAGGAGGGAGAAGGGCTAATGCTGACAAAGTAGACCAGGAAGAGGTACCAGAAGAGTTTGGAAAGAGCTGGAGGACAGCCAAAGGCAGCACCCACATATCAGAATGCCTAGTTCTTGGTGTCTGACAAATCTCTTTTCGACCTTCTTGACCAAAAATACTAAAATATAGTACTGGAGACATGAACTTCCTCTGGTGTCTGCTCTCTTTTCATCCCTAACAACATAAAATGAGAGAATCTGGCATATTCTTTCTTGGACTGTTATGGTATTGACATAATGGTGGATGAAGCTCAACAAAAGTTTGTATTTTCTACCTCAAGTTTACTTCAGGCTTAAAATATGAGGGAAGAAAGCCTTACCTTGTTAAATGAATTTGGAAYTGAGTCTGGCAAGGGATGTTAAGGAGAACAGGAAGGGCTTCTTCAAATACATCAGCAGCAAGAGGAGGACTAGGGAAAACGTGGGCCTGCTACTGAATGGGGCGGGGGCCCTGGTGACAAGGGATACAGGGAAGGCAGAATTACTGAATGCCTTCTTTGCTTCAGTCTTCACTCTAAAGGGCAGCCCCCACGAGGGGGCTCTCCAGAGGTCCCTTCCAACCTTACATATTCTATGATTCTAATTTGTAAGTGCTTTCCAAAACCTGAATGGCCTACTTGTGCTGGCGACCCCTTACAAAGGGAGGAAAAGCTTGTTGTCATGAAGCTCAAGACTAAAACAAACTTGTGYTGGTTATTCCCTAAAGGAAACTGCTTCTTCCTATCTGTGGAGCAGTCTGAACACCGTGCTTTTAAAACCAGGGAGTTTTTATAAGCTCTATGGCTTGAAAATTTGACTCTTGATTCTCTTCCTTCCATCCTTAAAAAAAAAAATATTTTTCACTGCCTTGAAAATCTTGCTGTTGGAACATCCTCTTATTCTATAATTTCCACATCTACAATACTATTCAGCACTCTCAGGAGGAAGGTTCCTGTTATCTTCTGATACCTAGCAGTTACTCTTCTTTTGAGGAATACGGATTTGGGCATTCTTTTCTTTGCTTTTAGAAATAAAGCCAAGCAGATAAAGCTGTAAGGAARCTGAAGAAACCATACGCACTAAGATATGAATCTGTGAGGAATTCTTTAAGAATAGATTTGCTTCCTCTTACTTTCCTCCATGAGTTCACCCACATAAACTGTATGAAAAGGACTGGCCTTGTATATGTTATCAGCATTCTCCATTTCTTTTTAATCCTATTAATAATTATCACAATTTCTCCAATTAATCCTATCATGAAATTCTTCTGTGATAATCTATAAAAACAGCCGTAGGCATTTCATATGCTGCAGTTTGAAAAACATACTGTCCTAATCTAAACCACATCCTCCTTTTTTAGTGAAAGGTATTATGGACATTTCAAATACTACTCTCTTCAAACACTTCTCTTTCTAAAGGTACCTATCTTTGGCCTCTGATTTAACTTCAGGAGTTCAGTTCTTCTACACTATCCAAAAACTATCTGATCTTAGTTCTATTAGACATGYGATTGAAGAACAAAGTATGAGACTCATTTCCAGTGAATATATTCTTTGCCTTCAACTCTGTGCTACATTAAGTAAAAATTGCAATATGAAAACAAGGAAACCTCYTGTCCTGCTTTGAAGCTGCTGAGATCAGGATCAGAAGGTAAAAGGACTGTACAGGACTTCAGCAAGAAAACCCAGAAAATTTGCACTATTATTACACGGACCTCTGTTATGCTATTCGTTGTTGTAGATTTCCTTATTATTTGATATATAAGCATGTATACACACACACATATATATAAACATATGTATGCATTATGTAAGTAATATCTACAGAGATTTGTTATTTCAAATATTAAAGAATCTTGCCTTTAATAGCTTTACATTCTATAGTGCACTTCAGGTTTAACCTTTTTATCAAATTACTCTTGGCTGTTTCTGCTTCATTCTTGGCCTGTAGAAGGCCCATACGGCAAAGTCACCACAGCAGTTTGCCAACTGAGACTCTCCGGTAATGAGAGCCTCAGAAAAAAGCACCCCGAAGCCTAAATTAATTCTAGCTTATAAAGGAGGTGCAAGTCTTCAGCTCGTGGTTACTAGCATCACTAATGTGGTTCTGTGGTTATTCTTCTATAGTAACTCTCGGCACAACACCCAGACAGCATTTAGAGTTCAGATAGCAGCCTTCCGCTTCTACCAATGCCAAACACATCAAGGGCAGCCAGGCAAACACAGAAGGCCAACAGCAAGTACAGGATAGGTTTTGGGGTTAATTTTCAATACAATGCACTGTATCTTTTAGCAGATTACYAAAAATAACAAATAAAAACACTACAGTTCTAACCAAGTTTGATTTAAACGTAGTAGTTAACTAGTTTAAAGCATAAACTCTAAGGACTTGAATGCTGAACTAATAAAATCAAAGCAATGTCACCATTGCTTGAGATCCTTTTAGCAGTTCAAAAGTTGCTATTATTTTCATGTCTTATGGTAATAGCATTGCCTTAAACATTATAAAAGTCAAAGCGTAACAAACTGTAGCTTTGTAAAAGATTGCTATTTATAAGGACTGGTTTGGAGGAAAAAGACAGAAGAAATTAGCTGAATATTTTTTGGCAAATAATTCACTCAGTAGAAAAATCTGATCACAGTCACCCAAAGGCCATTCACGTAATTGCCATATAGCTCTGTCTAAATTTTTTCAGGATAAAACTCAGAAGACTGAAGGAAGGTGAAATTACTCATTTTCAGTCCCTGTTCCACTCACTGCGTATGGTTCAAAGCAAAGTGTTTACGGATCCGGGGTCAGGGGAACTAAGGGTAATCCACCCCCGATCATGGTAGTTAGCCAAGTCTCCTGGGAGAGAGGAGCTGATGAGGATTTAAATACCTTGAGAGAAAGACGGACTTTCAACATTTCCATGAAGAAATTCCAGATCAAATGTGCTTTTGCTGATTTTCAGTCCTACGGCTGTTCTCCAAAACAGTGTTTCACGTAACCTGAAACAGAAACCAGGAATTCTCTGGTCTACTTGTCCTTGCCACTAGACTATCCCAATCTCTCTAAAGTTCTTCTCTCTTCATGTTCCTTTTCTACTTAAAACACTGGCTTCTATGCTTACATCTGACCTAAAAGGAGGCAAGATAGCCTTTTTTTATTTAAGTATCTTGATTTTATCTTGTTTGTTGATTTTTATAGTCTAGTGGCAAGCCCCAGTGATGACATCACAGCAGAAGGCAGCATCTATCTAGAGGAGCTCAGAGCCAGCAAAAATACTCCCACGAACACAAAAATAGTTCCTCTTACATTCACTTCTTGGCAAAGAAACAGTAGCTTATATAAAAAGGTAATAGAAATAATTATCACAAGCACATGCTGAGTACTTTAATGTTAATGGAAGTATTTCAACACTCTGGCTCATGTCTGCAAATGGGAAGCCTATATTGTAGGCAGGTCAGATCTATCTTAAGCTGCAGCTCAYTGAAAAATCTGCTGATACAGACACCAGGCCCCAAGGACGACAGAGAAAGCCGCTTTCTTTATGAATTAAGTGACARTGACCTCTCCAAGAAAATCTGACAACAAAGTCAGGCAAGAACAGTTGCACTGGAGGAAAAGAGGAAAGAAATCCGTGTGGGGTTCCTGAATATTAAGCTGCAAATGCACAACAACATTGTTGCATTTTCAGAGTTCCCACTTTAGCAAGCAGGCACTTTCTCTTATATTGAAAATGAGAATTTGTGATCTTATAAGGAAGCAAACACTCCAGTCTGATGAAAAAAATAGGACTGATACTTTCCAAATTCATATGGACATGTCAGATGGATGATGCTCTCCACAGGAAAATGACAAATGTTCTTCCGCAATTAATTTTTTGGAGGAAGGGAAGGAAGAGAAGAGGGAAGAAGAGCAATGGGCAAGAAGAATGGCTAAGGAGCTAATTAGGAACACAGAAGATCCAATACAATTTCTTGATTTGATAAAAGCTTCCTGTGTGATGCTGGGGAAGTCACTTTTAATTCAGCTCCTTTTTACAAGAAAAGGATAACAGTAACGCATTAAAACTGGCATGAGGACTAGAGACCGAAAGGCTTTCAAATACTGCAGTATTGAGTACCACACTAGCACATTAGCAACAGGCAGGCAACAAAATGTTTTGCAGCTGCATGGAATCAYATTAAAGAGATACATTAATCAATACTAAGTTGTGGAGAATTTTGTTGAAGGATTCAGCACTAACCCTCTACAGATTATTTGTATTGTATTATTCAAGTTCTTGAACAATAAACTCTACCCCATGCAAAAACATGTATCAGAGTTAGACCAATACAAGCAGTATTCACACAGGACCGGTAACTCCTGTGTTTGATCAAGAAGAAATATAAAAAGCCAGTAGACTCTTAGCAAAAAATAAATGCACTGGTATAATCAGCTGGTGTTTGATTGAATGTATATATGTACATACATCTGGATTACACAGCTCTGATTTCACTGTCTCAGATACTACCAGCTAATGCTGACACTGAGTCACTATTGCCAACAGCTAAAAAACCTTCCACTATGTCTGGAATGGAAGTGATCATCACTTCAAAGTGTGGTGTTCAGAGATTTGACTCCCCCTGTCACTTTACTATAATCATGATGTCTGGTACAGTGACAACGACATTGAGAAAAGGACCCCTGAGAAATCTACCATTGTCAATATAATTCCACCAAAAAAAAAAAGACCTAGATGAGCATATATTATTATTAGCAACAATGAATGAGAAATAATTTTTCTGTTCCCAGAAATGTGATGATTACTGGGTTCCCCCACTTGAACTGGGACCTACCAGTTCACAGTTTTTTAGTGTCCACAAAATGAGAGAGACAAACTTGGCTTGTACYAGGCATAATGAGACCGTCATCTGCCTCTCCTCTATCCTAGGTAGGTACAGTGACTGCCAGGCAATGGACCGCATTAGTGTAGCACCTCTGTGTGGCTCACATATTCCATCTTTAGCTTGCAGCAACTTTCYTGATTAGGGCTTCACCACAGTAGGTTTTTTGTTATTAATGTCACTTTTGAAGATCTGACATTTTCCCACAAAAATGATTAAGTGAAATGTTATCTTATTATTAACCTATTTTTGTGAAACTGCAGATAGCTGTAGCTCTTTTCTCTATTTTAAAGAACATGAGCTCAACAGGCTTGAGTATAAGCAAGCAAGCTAGATGTAAGAACTTTTCTTGTTTATTTAAAATTGAGTAAATATGCAAAGTTTAGGTTAGATCAAGTATCAGTTACATAAATCCCCAACTCCTCTATTTGCAGACACTAAACATTTCTCTTAAAATACATAGGGCTTTGTGAAACTAACACACTTAGTTTAAATACAATTAAAATTAAAATATGAACACTGAAGAGAAAACTAGAAAACAGTTATTTGTCAAAAATAAATTACAGGAAAGCCTTCAGCACAAACAAAGTCTTAGAAATATGCATTATCAATGCTTGCAGACTTCTACTCCTTGGTACAGATGATAGTAACATTGCATAATCTGACTAAGTGGAAGGAAGGCTAAGATTCTGTAAAACATCAATATTTCATACACTCCCTTAGCTAACTTCACCTTGTGCACACAGATGTGACCGGCTGAAATGTAACTTACACAAAAAATTATAATTACATTTTGAAATAATAACATCAAAAAGTTAAGTATGTGATAACAGTAATGGTAGAGAGTCATGCCTACATGTGTTAGTGTCAGGCCTGTTGTTTTAAGGTTAAAGGGATGGCTATAGTTCCTGTCTAGTGACTGAGTCTACACCAGGAGGTCATTAGTGAGCAGGATTTAACGGGCTCACACACTACATCTTGCTGCCTGAAAGTGGAATGCACCATTTGACTGCAAATCCAGACTGCTGATAAACAGCTATGTTTAGCCTGAGATGCCAGTCTAAAAGGGTGATTCTATAATCACGAAAACAAGAGTCAAAATGCTTTTATTTATAAAGATTCAAACCCAAAGTATATGCTGTCTTAAATCATAATTCCACTTACATTGCACAAAGTTTGTTTTGAATACCTATTCTGAAACAATTTCTACACAAATGAGCAAAAGAGAATCATCATTCCAATTCTACTCATGTTTGGGGGAGTCATTAAAGAAATTCTGAGATATAGCACAGTCTTTGATCTTTTCAGGCACTRTTACACAGCAACTGCATGTTTACAAGAGAAGTATTCATCCCTAACCAAACAAAACCTCTATGCAARTGAAGAGTCAGTCTCTGAAATTCAGAAGTCCTTAACTGCTTACCTTTTTATGAGCAGGTCAAATTTTTGGAAGTAGTTTCTCAAACCAACTCAGACATTCCATGTTGTCTGTAGTGCCACAATAAACAGCTGCAAAACTTGTTGATTTACTTCTCCATCTTGTGCATATGCTGAATCCCCCCAAAAATCCCATGAAGGGAAAAAAACAATCCCAAAATCTACAGCAGAAGCACCTCAGTCCTTGAACAAAGCACAACAAAGTTTAACAGGGAAACAGAAAGGAAATCCAACCACAACTAGAAGTTTGAGTAAGAAAGAGGAAAGGAAAGCCTGTTCCTCTTGCCTGTAATTCCTGCCTCAAGGTGCCTCTAGAAGCAAAATTCACTGAGACTCCCAACTCCTCGGAGCAGATGGTATTCACACATTATTCCCCAACAGCAGCATTCCCGAGTCCAATCAGGAGGCAGCACTCAAAAGCCAAGTGCTTCCCAGACTCTGTTACAGTTTTCAATAGCTACAGCACAAGATGAATGACTCAGAAAATGAATAAGCAGGGAAAATAAAACACGCCTCTCTCAGTCAGAGACACAGGCAGTCAGTTCAACAACCCTGAGTGTACTGGGCATTGATTTCATGTTGAATGCACCTGTTTTCCCCTTAAATTCCAAACACTAATTACATTTTCCRAATCTTTACTTTGAGTTAGAATTCACAACAAGAATTAGATCTTTGCATTTTTTCCCCAGCAGGTAAGATAATCAGTTATTAAGCTTTAAAAACTATAAACATTGAAAGGGTAAAAAAAAAAGCTGTCCTGCATGTGTGTTCTTCCAGAAAAATGTTTTCCAGTTAATTCAATGAAACTGCCAATGTATCTAGTGCTAACTACATACAGAATTACTTTTAAGATCGAGGAACAAATTTAAATATCCTGTTGTAAATGGTATAAAAAGAAGAATGGTTGACTTCAGAACAGTTTCTCTGAAACTGACTGGCATTTACTCTGGTGTTGTAAAAAGTTTACCAAATTAAAATAGAAGAAATATATCTAAGAAGAAAATGAATCAAAAAGACTATCAGCTGCCAGGTGAAGTAGAACTGTTAACCGAAAGCTGGCCAAACAGAACCAGTAAACTATTCCCAACTGCTTTGCTTAGCTTGTATATCACTGCAACTGACTCATCTCAAGACCACTTTTACAACTGCACAACTCAATGCCTGGCTTCTTCTGACAGCTGCAATTGAGTAGTAAAGGATGATCTGCTAAACAAAGCAAAGTTACTTGTGGAAACAGATTTGCATAGCACAGAAGGGTTTCTCCCTGGAACATAACAGAGAGCCTTCCAAAACATACTGAAATTCTCTTTAGGCTTGTAACAGAAGATACTGCATGGAGATAGCAGTGTTTGATGTTCCATGCCTGCTTTCACTGCAGTCTACATACAACGCCTTTATTGCTGCCACTCAGAAATTAACTCTGGGTTTGCTGAAAACACACGCCAGTCAGCCAAGTGGAATCAGTTAATAAGTGAAGCTATTTGGGGTGAGAACCATTCTCCTAGGTCCTCCTGGGCATTTTCAGATCTCTSTCTGTGGCTGTAAATTGATCCTTTGCATTCCTATCTGACACATGAACTGTGAAAAACTATTTAGTGATACTCTCCCTTCTGTGAATAACGCTTTAATTGCATCATTGAAAAATATAAGACTAGTTGCAAGAACAGTAAAATATCATGAACACTGGTCTTTTATTATTTTAAGTCAAATATCTATCCTTTTCTCCTTTTGCAACAAGAGAACTATTAGCATCCTATTTTCCTTCTTGCAAAGCACCAAGCATCATGTTTTCTCCAGCTTGGATTAACTGCCGGACCAAGACTCAGCGGTATTGACTTCTTCCTCGAGTTCTGACCATGCAGAAGAACCAGCAATGTTCTAAGTATCGCCCTTGCTCTGAAAAGCACTTGTTACATAAGCCACGCGTGTCATTAAGTAAAAAACCCCATACATACAGCTGCATGACAAAAAACAATGGTTTGTGTTATTACATCTGCTGCAGCTGCCTATCAAATTCCCAACTGCCCATAGAAAAGCATATAAAGGTGTAAAATACAAAAAAAGCAGCATACTTAGATTTGGTAGGAAAACAAACATTTCTTGAAACTTAATTTTTGCAGACAGCTTTTGATAATTGGATTAAGCTCTGCAGCTGCCACAGCCACTGACTCACTTAGCAAGGCCCCAGAATCCTTATCAGCTGTAAGGATGCTTTGCAATTAAGTCTTTTACGTGTGCTAGTTCCTTAGAGATCTCAGAGGGGAAGCACATCTAAATGTAAATATTATTACCATAATGCTCCACCTGACACGATAACCACATTTATGCAGAGAAACCTCCTTGGCAAACATCCTAATCAAACACTATAAAGAATATTATAGTGAAGTGTCTTAAGAAGCTATTTATTCTTTATATCCCCAGTGTACACTACATTTTTAGAAGCAGATGTAAAGCATCAGCTGTTGTCAATCTTTCTAGACACCAGTGGAACAGGAAGCTGCTGTCGAGTATCTTACACATACGTGATCATGATGACCCTTGATTAAAGGTCTTCAAAATAACCCTTGACTTTTTGTCAAAATGTAGGTCTCAGCTCTCAATAAAAACTCACAATTTCTATTGCAGCTTCTCAAGTTTTTGTTGTCTGTCACTAGAACTGCATGAAATAAAAAAATGCTGACCTATACATACCTTAATATGTTGTTACTTGTCGGATTTTAATTTATCACCTCTACTTCCATGAAATTCTTTGTCTTCTCTCTTCCAAATCAAATGCATGAACAAAACATTTAAAATCTCTTGTCTTCACTACTTCTGCAACGTCATTCCGAGGAATTTTTGTAGGTAGCATCCTCTCACAGCCTACACATCTCACTAACATCAACGGTTATCAAGTCCACTGGATGGATTTCAGTAATCACAGAAGAAAGAACAGATTAATGGTGTATACTCTTCCATTCCATTTTATCATACTGAATTTCTCTCTCCAATAGGAGGCTGGTGCAGTAGCATGTTCTGTGACAGAACTGTAGCAGCACTGTATTTTACAGATGGAGGACCCCACCACAATGCCATGCTTTGGAATTGCTCTCTTTTACAGATGAAAGATCCCTCAGTTTATTATCAAAGAATTGAGCTGCTACTTCAACTATTTTCACTAAGTCCAAGTATGGAACATCATGTTCTATACCTCTAACATTACTTGATGGTTCTCCTTTACTGCATGTTCATAATCTGGTGGTGTGTCTGTTCTATGACTGGCTCTATCCTTAACAAGATAAAAGAAGGGACTGTATGTAAAGGCTGTTCATAATTCAATTAAAAACTTGGAAATTGTAAAAGCTACTCTGTAAAGCATTATATAATAATCTTGTTAATCCTTGGTCTCCTATTCCCTTGGMGCTTTCTGCATATATGATACTGTTGGACACTTCACTAAAGCTATACTGGATCTTTCTGTTTCATCACGTACTATAAACTATACTGAAATTACCAGAGTGCTGATATTTGTCTATAAATCTCTCTGCTGCCAATGAAATTTTGGGGACAATAGAAGAATCCARTTGCATCCTCCCACCTATATTAAACTCTGTGACATTTGCTCTACTTGTCACACAAATATTGTCAGTTTTAGGCAGATTATTTGTGACCATTTTCCAAACAATGATCTCTGACACATATCTCTATAATTTCTTTGGAATAAGTCCAATATTGGTCATATAACTTGTAGGATGCTCAGCAAACAATGTGGAACAGCAGCCTTATATTATTTGGGGGACGAAGCTGTCACTATTTTAGTGACATTGTCTTTTCTATCTAAAATGCAGAACTTTCTTTTTCCAGAGAAATTTATTACCTCCTTAAGTCTTACTTTCAGTAGAACACATCTTTCCTATTAGTTACAGTTAGCACCTGAATATAGTATAAGTAAAATGAAGAACACTACAGCACAACGTAGAGAAAAGGGGAACCACCCAAAATACCACCTCCTGCTTTTATGTACAGTTCATCATTAAATCAATCTGAGTTAATCTTCTTTATGGATTATACTGTCATTTATCTTTCTCTTTTCCATTTCTCCTACCCTCAAGCATATATTTCTGTACCTTTCCTTTGTCAGAAGCCATGAAAATAGACATAAGAACTATAACAAAAAAGAAAAGAATGATGCATAAGTACCTGAACACTTTATAACCCTCTGCTATTGTCAGCCTTGAAAACTGAAATTCACTAAGAAAAAGTATGATTTTAAAAGCTGCTCTTTAATCAAAACAGGCTTTGCTATTGCTGTAAGGGAGTATCAAGAAATGGCACACTTTGCTAAATAATTTGGTTACTCACAAATGTCTAGGATAAATATTTCTAGCAATAATGCACACCTTCTTTCTTCAATGTATTAAATCCAAAGAATTCTTTATAAACAGAAGCAAACAATATAAATGTTGGTTGAGGTAGRCAGAGAAAAGAAGAAATCAATTTTTAATGATCTGTGTCACAGGCCACAGTATAGCACTGCTTAATCATCTAATGATAGCTTAATATCTTTAATTGCGAACCTACTCATTACCATTTTTCTTCAATCCTGCAGACAATAACAGGAAATTAACTTTTAAAAACTACTACCACCAGAACCCATAACTTTCCAATATTCACTATGCACAGAACCTGAGTTCTTCGGCTCAACAGAGCTCAGATAAAGAAAGAATTAGTGCTCTGTCTTTCAAAAAATCCTGGTGAGCTGTTTGCAATCCGAGCAAGCCTACCAGAACAAGCCAATATACAGTGACCTATCCCCATTAGAAAGATAGCAAAAATGAACTAATTTTAATGTTGCACAAAAATATGTGTTGTGCTGTTTTCAGACTGCATTACATTCTTTTTCCCCTTGGAAAAAAATTCTGTATAAATGTCAAGCAAACTAGTTTTTTTTCTTCTAGATTTTTCTCCTCTTTTCACACCTCGTACTTTTTTGTACACCACATCTAAATCAAACCCTGCTTTCCCATCTAATCACACTGAATCTCATTTTCTCTGGGACATGCCAAATACAAGTGCTCAATAATACTATCTTTGCTTCCTCAGATAGCACACCAGACTGGCCATACCTGTAAGAGGTACTTAATGTCATTTCCAGGCAATGAACAACAAAATATACCTCTATTAAAATAGATTCCAGATCAAATTACCACAGACTTGGGGAATTCAGATCAGAGTAAGCTTTGTTCCAGAACAAGTTAACTTAYTTACAATGGTAAATTGTAAGCAACATACTTTCAAGTTTTGCAAACTCAGCTGCTAGTAGATGAAGAGGAGTGTACTTTCTTAAACTTCACTGTACAACACCTCTAGTAGTACCTGTATTTAAAAGGCAGGGCTTCCAGAGTACTGCACTTAAAATCAGTGCTGTTTTCCTATTTTCCTCCTTTCTCTCTCACTCCAATGCCTAAAACATGGTTTTGAAGAAGAAATGCTCAATCAGCTCATCTATTACCCACCTCTGCTGCACTCCTCTGCAATAGAATTTTTTCCTGAATGTGAAATTCCTAGTTCCAAGCTTTTCCTCTGGAACCTTCACAAAGGTACTTGTAAAGATTTCTTTATGCCTCAGTTTACCCTATTTTTAGTCTCATGTTTGTTCACTCTGAGTTCATCAAATCATCTTTATAAAATGATCATACCACATATCACATACATACATCTGCAGCAATTTCTGTTTTTCCAGTCTTTGCTTCTCATTTCCTCTCAATCAAATGAGTTATTTAATGCACATCAAGGTGTCCCTGAGACTAGGATTTCATTACTGCCCTAGTATACTGCTTGAAGAGCCCTAATTAACAATAGCAGATATAGGCCAGGCTCGGCTGTCATTCATGTAGTTTGCCTGGTTGCTTGGGTATGTCAGAGATTTAAAAAAATATGCCACAAATCTTACAATATCAAGGCACAGGAGTTTGATTCCAGCTCTCTGTGCTCTAAAATTTGCATCCGTGATTCACACTCACTCACTGTGTAGGTGGATATGATTCTACTAAACCCAGTAGTTGAGATTTGGTCTACAAGATTATTCAAAATGTCCATCAAAAATGCCATGCCTTTAAAAGCTTAAAACTAATACACAAAGAATTATTATCAAGACATACAACAGATTAAACTCAAGAGGTGATACCAGTATTCACTATAGATTTATAAACTGTAATCTAAGCAATTAGAAGATAAAATGAATGCACAACTCTCAAACACTTTGCACCCAAGACTTTGTACACAAATGCAACATCATATAAATCTTCAACTTGTGAAAGACTGCTGAGCTGTTACTCTTTTAACTGTAAGTGGCTATGGTACAGAAGAGAAATCTGCAGCTCTAATATGTCATCCCTCTGAAATGGGTAATTTAGGGTTATGGTTTTGGAATCAGCACATTCGTCAGCACTTTTCTTCCAAGAAAAGTTTTTTGCAAAAAGAAGTAAAGTAAACCCATTCCGGTACATTAAAAAGAACACATCAAAAAGTCAGAACTGTGAGCCATCATAAAGTGACAATAATCTTCCTTTAAATTCATTTCAGAAAACAGAAAGAAAATATTGAGGGGTGTCCTATGATGGTTTTTAAGAGCCTTATAAGAACCTACATCTTTTTGTGAGCCCTCGGCCTAGGCAGAAATGCTGAAGCTAACACATAGAGAGAAGTTACAGAACTTTCCATCTCTTTTTACAAACCTCAGAATGGATATCAATATATCAAACTTGTGTTCAAGCAGGGCAAGTAATATAGCTCACTGAAGAATCATAGTGAAAAAATACAATAACCAGTTCACCCACAGGTTATGATATTATTCCAGCAGTCTAATTTGTTCAGAAAAAAATCTAAGAAATGAGAGAGAGAGCTCCTCATTCTTGCTTGTTCCTCTATGGTCCTTCTAACTCATTTCATACAGCTTTATAAGCAAAAGACAGGACTGCAGGAGGCAAAAAGATTCTAAAGAATATTATTGCCACATATTCTTGAAAATAGTTATTGCTATCATTAATGATCTATTCACTGGGCAGGTAACAAGCAACTAAAAATGAAGTACCACTGGATTCTAAAATAAGGTAGATAACCAGTAAAGACCATCAGGCAGATCAAAAATGAAGTAATAGTTTTCATTCTGTCAGAAGAAAAAGGACTTTTCTTTGACATTTTTGAAGGCAAAAAAGGCATTTTACTGAAAGAAGTATAGAAATTTCAAGTTATGGTCACTTCCCAAGGCATTAGTATTTGTCACATGAGCAATACAGTAAATACAACAGTTACCAGGGCATTCACAGCAGTCCAGCAGCTGTCTGATAATAAAAGGGACAAAAGGGCTGTTTCAAGAACGACGGCCACCAGAAAAATTCCTCAAAGAAGAAAATTTTCCTTCCCAGCACTGCGCTGGCATATTTTTGAAGACTTCCTATTTACCAAATTCATGCAGAAGTAACGTATGGCATACCAGAATAGATGAATTTGTAAGTCCTCTGTATTGCTCCTGCAGTGCCAGCAGCACATCTTATGCAACTGACCTTCTAAGCAACACATTGTTTAACCCATTGGTTTTACCCTGGGATAGTTTAATCAAAGTAATTTTAAAAATTCTAAAAGGAAGATGGGGATTTACACAGCTAGGAAGGAGAACAAATGAAGATTCTTCTCTGGTACTTGGCACCATGAGTGCTTACTTATCCCTAATTTTCCAGTTTATGAACATTTCCAGTGTATATCCTCTTATCCAAATAGTCTATAGGAAAACAAGTTTCTATAGAATGTGACAGAATACACTTTACACATCTGTAGGGAAAAGGATGAAAAAAACTGTGTATCTTAAAATACGCATTCTAAATTTAGTGAGGCATTGTAACCCATTTGAGAAACCAAAGTCGTATTTCCCACAAAATCAAGACATTCTCTTTGTGATTCCTCACGTTCAGGTCTAATGTTTGGACAGGCAAGAATACTTGTTGATCTCTTTGTTAATATCAGCCCCAAATATGCATGTACTTCTCGGATAATCCAAAAACTTCCTGCTACAAAAAAGGATTCAGTTCTATGTCCTAGTAATATAAGGGGAGATGTAAGACATTAGAGACAGATGCTGTTCCTCTAGAGACTATTTAATATAACTGCATAAAAAGAGAACAGAAAATTGAAAGTAAAAAGTGTGATTCTTCCTTTCTAATCTTTTCATGCAAATATTATCACTTGAAATCACACTGAAATCTGTCCTTGATTATTTTAGACAACTCAACTTCAGCATGGCACAGAGCCCAAAGTAAAGCTGTGCTGCCCACTTTTATCTGTCCAGTCAACTGTTCACATATTTTAAATATTACCTCATTCCCTTAACCACATTCCTTCCACCCAGTTTTAGGGCTACTGTGGTATTACCACCACAGTTAGGCTGTACTGGAAGCTCTACGTTATCTCCAGAGAATATGTTGTGGGCAATCTGTAACCAGTCCTCGAACCATATATAGGTAGGAAGCAGAATATTTTATAGGTTTAAAACTGTATCCAGAACAGCACCAACACCTATTAAAGAGCTGAGAATCAATTTAGTCTAAAAAGAGTGTAAACAATCTGTTGTCCTCAATGCAGCCAATCCAATCTACTAACAGAGAATAAATAAGACTTGCAATTACAAACAACTTTTCACTCCAATTTTATACCTTTTATCAGCCTTCCAACAGACCGGATACCAGTACATCAGTATGTGGAATGCTATAAATGCAGGGAATAGCTGCAATTTTAACCATGGGCTTTAATTCCAGAGTGAATTCATGTGGTCCTTAGCTAAATTTATCCTTCTAAGTAAATTACTCACTGTAACTGCCTTTAGGAAAGCTTTCTGCAGATAAAGAAATTGCTTCTAAATGCTACATTTGACAGCACATAAGGCATAAAGTTACATTCTTTTCTCATTGGCAAAAAAAAACCCCAAACTCCGTAACGTAGAATGCGTAGGCTCCTCTTCTTTCTGCAAAGACTGTCCAGGAGACAGGCTAATGAGAAAAGCACCAATTTTGCTTGATTATTGCTTCTTACACCCTGTACATATCAGCCTACTCTATGTTTATCTCCAAACCCTGTAAACAGTGATTTCTAAAATAATGTGAAGTACATTATCACATTCATTTCTATTGATCCATGCAGAAGACAGTACAAACACATGCCTAATCCTGTGCCTTAAGTAGGATGTGTAACTCAGACACTATCCTTTTTTTTTTCTCTCTCTCTCTTTTCTATGTTTTCTACTTCTTACCATTGGAGTTGTCCTGGTCCAAGGGATTATCTGGTTCCATTACTTCAAATAAAAGCATCCAACATGCAGTCCTCCATGCAGCAGAGGCATAAAAACACAGCAGTTGCCTAAGCTGATTCACCTGATTTATGAATTAGTGCTGCATCCATAAGAGGCTGTGTTTCTTCTTTTGTATTACATCTGGCTGCTTTTCCAACTAGATGGCTGGGTATTACAGCATGCAGGCCTTTTTCCAGCATCCTCTTAATGCATTATATTTAAAGTAGCAGCAACCTTTTTCTCCCCTCCCCCAGACTAAGTTACAGTAATGTAACTAGGCTGAGCTGGCAGAGAGTGGAGCTCATTCAGAACAGGACCTGCAAGCGTTCTCTGATTCGTGTTGCTGCATAAAGAGAATGATTGATACAATAAAAAGTAAGTGAGGTTTGCCACAGTACGGTATGCACTGCAGAAAATCGCACCAAAACCAGCATAGGTCTTGAGGGCTTGGGGAATGCCTTGCTGAAGCCACTATACCCACCCCCTCACACACAAACACAAATCATGTCCTGTTCCCTCCTCCTCCTCCCCTCTGCTACAATCTTTTATAACTCTGGATCTCCTCCAGCAATAGTCTGTTCCTTTACTCAGTTTATTATAAACTCTGCCATTCCCTTGTATCCCTGGGGCTGTCTTGGAAAGGAAAGAGGCTGTTTGCAAAATGGATAGACCAGCCACTGCCTAACAGGGAGGCAATCCAACGACTCTGCACTGGGCAGTTGTAGCTCGCTGCCGCAAGAGCCCTCTGCTGGATACCTTTCCCTAGATTTACTTCCTTTGACAAGAGAGAGGCTGCTGCTATCCATGGATTTTTAAATAGCTTTTCCAAACAAGCTGAGGTGGAAGCACAGGCTTTCCTAGAATCATATAGCAGATTGTATCAAGAGTCAATAACTGAAGACTCTTTCAATGGAGACAGCATTAGCTGGCGGCTAGATCACTGTATTAGGAGTCAGGCCAACCTCATTCTGCTACTGGGTCTAACATTAGTTCCCTGAGACCTCACACAATTCGTGCCTCAGTTTTCTACAATACAGACCTTGTAGTATCCTTTATCTGTAGTATATCCTGTATCCTGTAGTATCCCAGCTTTAACTRCTTTGAACTTCCTGGATAAATGGTACACTACAAGGATTGAGGATCCCATCACCTAGCCGAAAAATACAAAATTCTATTTTCTCTGAAGATATCTCTGCAAAACAACTGAAAAAAATATCAGTGTGCAACCATAAAGCAAGATATGTCTCTGAAAGGCGATTGTACTCCTGTTAGAACAATCCTGGAACAATTCTGCAAATCCAGACTGTAAGGATCAATTCTACTTCGAATCTATGATTCAAAGTCTTTCTTTAATGCTCCAGCTAAGGCACAAAGCCAAATTTTGTTTTTAAAAAGGGTTTTGTCTAAGTGTAAGCTAAGGCCAAGGCAAGGATTGCTCCACATCTCTCCAATAGATTTAGTGCATTTTTGGATTGTCATGGCTGACGATAGCGATTCTAAGATTGGCTAGATAGCGCAGGATTTTCTATTTTGGTGCTTCTGGGTAATGCTTCTGCCTTACTAGCTCATTCTGTACAGAGTCACGTAACTAGTGCTTTAGAGCTAACTATTCACGCCTGGTGCTGCAAGCTGTAGGCGGGCAAATGAATGGTTGGCTGAGGGGAGAAAAACACGCAGTTCTGTATGGGGAAATTAACCTAGCGGGCTGATATGACTCTGCTGTAATTGTACCTTGCAAAAAACACTGCAGTACTGTTCTTGAGGATTATGTCATATTAAGAGAAGAGAAACTCATTTCCATCTATATGTTTTAAGTGTCACACAGTATATAGACTCTATTAAATAATGTTCTGAGATCTCTGCCTTGGTCTAAATTAGAGTGCTGCAAACCCTATATTCTCTCCTTGCACCCTACGCTCCCTATGTTCTTTACAATTTCACTACCGCTCCCACTCACTGACACAACAGAAAAACTCCCTCTTTCCACCTTCCCCACAAAACCACCTACTCTCTGACTACAGGAACACGGCACTCTCCCTATTAACAGTCCTCCACCTGTTTCAGGTTATACATACAGTCTAGGAGTTAGGACATGATAGAAAGAAGTGTGTTAACTCTTGACTGACAGGCACAACATATATTAGTCYGACTGAACAAAGCTGACAATAATACATCTAGAACAGATGGGATTTACAGAAGTTTTGGAGGTGAGGAGTCCTGAACAGATACCATCTGTCACCTATCCTGTACCCCAGAGTCTGAAGATACACAAACATATACAACCCCCCCACCCAGTGACTCATTAACACAGCCTACCTAGTTCACAGAGTACTTGAACAGATCGTGGTCATCAATGTACAGGAATACACAGTGTTCTAATGAACATTAAACCRGGCAGGAATTATATAAAGAGAAAACAATTTCATACTTTTCCATGAAACAGGTCCTGCGTATACATAATGTATCATTAGCACAAAATTGCTTTCCATAGACAACGTAGCAACAGAAAAGAGTAAACATCTGTGAAATCCATCTTTGTGAAGAGTCATGAATAATCCAGGAATGACAACAGAATAGCCAAGACCCAGAAATCAAAATAAGAATAGTGAAAAATAATAGACCTCAATGATTTTATATGACAAATAATTTAATTTTAAGATTATCCAAATGATAGTCCTAGTAAAAATTAATCTTTAATTTGCCAGTCAGAATGAGGTCAATATTTTGGCTAAGGCAGTATTCACAATTTCTAACAACAGAGCAATTGTCATATGTTCTTTGTTTGAGCACAGTTCATGTAGTTAGAAAGTAGCTCATGAAATGATTTTGAAAAGAAAGGGCCAGTTGGAAGACCAGGCTTTGATCATCAGGTATTTTAATTGCTCAGGCACTGAATGGAAAATTGCAAAAGTGAAGAGGGAAATGATTTTCAGACAAACAGCCTGAATGGTCAGAGGCCATGCTGGACCAAATCCTACGAAATCAGCCAAGCACACTGAACTAATGAGTGTGGAAAGAGAAGTCTAGTAAGCATATTCTCTGGAATACCTATGAGGTTAAGTACAGCACAAAACTTGGAATTTTGGAAAGTTGTCTCTTTAAGGAAAGAATTTTGAAATGGTTGGAAGGAAGCAGGAAATGTACTGCTTCTGCCTAATCAAAATATCTCTGCGTTCTCCTAGGTAAAGTTATACAAAAAAGTATGTTATATCTAAATGCCCATTATCTGCATGATGCTAATTTTAACAACTTTTATGTACCAGACTCCAACTGTGTTCAGTATGTCACACTTTACATTGAAGAAATTTGTAGCCACTACTTAACTCCCACTTCTTTTCACAAAAGATGGGAATCATAGCTCATATTGGCCTTTATTTCACATAATTACAAGAAATTATAATCAAGAAAGGTGGCACTTACTTTTAGTCTGCTACTAACTTCATGTAAAACTTCGTGAAAATCACTTCATCTCTCTTTGTTCAGCTCCACTGATCTGTAAAGTGAGATAACAGTACCTATTTTTTATTATTCATTAAGTACTAATATTTCCAGATTAAGCCATGCTGTCTAAGATGGAGAAGAGATGTGGGCATTAACTGATCTTGGAATTATTGCCAGGGAGTGGATTTATTTCATAGGTCTGTTTGATCAGGTTTTTGCCATTTTATGTACAGCAACCATGAAATACCTTCAACAGCAGAGACTGTGTAAAGCATGTTTTCTTTTCTACCAGGCGTTCTATAGGAACAGATCTAGATCTACAGCAAAAGATAAGCAGAAATACCTGTTCGTATAAACATGCATAGTCAACACTTGTTTTGAAAACAGTATTCCATTCTTCAAAAAGACATCCAAAACAAAGCGTTGGCATTATTTTTACTTTGTTCCTGGTAACTCATCGTTTTGCTATCATAGGGCCTATATCTAACAGCCTAAGGACCTCAATGTACATCACAAGCATCTACTAGGTCTTGCTTGCACTAAGTAAATATTACCATTCCCATATCGCAGCTAGAGACATGGGGGCATAGAGCAGCAAGGTATCTTCTTTGCAATAAAAACACTTACAGAATATTAACTATTTAAAGGTTTTGTAGTCCTATCATGAGTCTTTACCAGTATAACCAGGCAAAAAAATCTAGCAATTACATTTCAGTTTCTAAAATCTGTGCAAAAATGTTTCCTGTGGGTCAGGAAACTGTCAGCATGCCAACTTTGTAGTATCACATTATGTGAGAGGAGCAAATTGGAGATGGAAAGATCTCCATTACTGAAAATAAGGAAAATATGGAAAATAAGGCTGCATAGCAAACATAGGAAAAAAAAAAGAGGGAGAAGAGTTTCAGTTGCTTTTCTCCTTGAAAATGAAAAATGAAGAGAGGTACATTATTCTGCCTGTTTGCCTGCTGTTTGATGCGGTTGTTGTTAGCCAGTGTAAAAGATCAGCATGATGCCACAGCTGCCCGCCACCACACAGCCTTCTTTGAAAGATAAATTCATATGTAGGAGGGAGCAATGAATGCATGCAAGTTGAAAACCCACTGAAGCACAGACCTGCTTAACAAAACAGTTCGCCAAGGTTACTGAGGGTGTTGTCAAAGCCTTCTCTTTTGTGAGGGCTGAATAACAATTCATACCAAGTAACCAGCCTCACAGTTTCTTTGGCTTTACCTGGCAAGTTTTCAAAGTCACTGCTCATGGCAGGGTCTGTTTGCATTTAAATGCAGCTTATCTTGCCCCAGACAGTCAGTGCAGGGATGATCCTACTCAAGAAGATCACACTATAGCCCCATTGTGCTGTTTTTCAGCTTGAACTCTGTCCATCTTAAATGTGCTTGAATATGACACAAGCACAAATTGAAAAATGACGCATCCTTAGTTACTTCATACTGGGAGAAAGAATCTCCTTGCTGTGGCAGAAATTGATGGCAATTTAACCTTTCAAATTTACAGATTTAAATATAACTGGGATCTTCAGGAAGCCCCAGCTGCAGGGTAGCCCTAGTTGTTGATATACTATCCATACAAATGCTCTAGCCAGTAAGCACCAATCATAATGCTAAGAAAAGACTCTAACCTATTTTAAGCTTATTACTCAAGAGTTTTCAAAAGAGAAATTTGTCTGCTGAGTTGTCCATTGCTGTATGGAAGTCTTTATTCCCAGCTGGGTCCTCTTCTGGAATATGCATCATCTAACCTGGAGGAATAGGGCAGATATTCTGCAAGGATCCGTTATCCAGGGAGTTTGAAACCTGTTCTATTAAACCAGTAGGTTTTTTCTTTAATTTTCTGAAGTGGGTGATGCTCTCCTCAGACATCTGAGATGGTAAATTACAGCCAGAACTCAGCCAACCCCCACCATAGATCAAAACAGAAGATGGAACAACTAAATGGACCATAAAATACTTGAAAGTCTGTATTGGAGAAAGAGTCTAAACAAAAAAACATTCCCTAGGAAATCAGTGCAAGAAGTTACATCTGTCAAATCTGTCTCTTCAGTGCTTTAAGTGTTTTAGAAGGTYTGGTTTATAAGAATATCCTCTGAGGTAAGAGCAGTTCAGTGCCTAATAAACACTCAAAACGTAACTCACTAAACCATTTTTGACTGTAGGATCTTTAGAACAAAGAAGTTCTTCAGTTTCTGAAGAAACTGAGCCCTATATCTGTATTCAAATCTCTACAACAAACTGCTAATTTTTATCATCTCTGAATGTAAAAATCTCTGAAGATTAAATCAAACTAAATGCTTCTGAGTCACAAATTGTATAGCAATCATGACTAGCAAATACAACTGCGGCTGTGAAAAGCCATTAAATACTCTATGCCATGAAAGATGCCAACAATCAAGGTAGTCAGGGAGAAATTAATTCTGTCTCTAAGACCAAAAACTGACTAATGCTCTCAGGATATTCTTTCAGAATAACCAGAATGCAATGTTAGCATGCTTCACACTGAGGCAACTATCTTTGAACATTTTCAGTAATATCCTACTGGCAGGTTAATGGATGAAAATAAAACTAAACTGACTCACGGGCAAAAATAACAAAAGGTCTGCAACACACAGAGTACTGTGCACAATCTATGACCCTATTTGTTGAGATTCCACCCTAGCTAACTTTACACATTCCTAACTATGTTTCTGCAGTTGTTTCCTAGACACATGAACAAGAAGCATTTGCTGGTTTCTCATTTTTTAAAAAAACTCTGCAATAACTTCCTCCACATTCAGGATGCACAAGTAATCAAAGTATATTTTCTTAATCAGTGGACAATATTAAAGAGTGGTTCCAGTAGGAACTTGTGTAATGATATGTCATTAAAAAGAACTTGGACAAAAAGTAGCAATAGAAAGTGCAGTTCAGAGAAATACCCATACAAACATTTGGATACATAATTGAATTTCAAGGGAATCCACGGATTAGGTTAATAATCTTCCAAGAGTAGACAAGATGATGAAGAGTTATAAGTATATCCTTCTYGCATGCTGCTAACATCATAATGAATATAGCTTGAAGGGTATTTTGGTGACCTTACTGAACATCAAAATGGGGAAAATGAAGTGCAGTTTCTTAGAACATGGGCAGAGGTCCATCTGACTCTCCTATCAAGGTTCAGGCTAAAATAACAAGATATCCAAATCTATTCATAAATCCTTAACAACAGCTGTTGGAAAAAAACATATTTATGGAGCATTTATTATACAAATTCCTTTCCATATACTGAAAATCATTTTTTCTTCCCTCCTCCTGATACGGACTCTTCTGTAACTATTTCTGCATGTTGCTGATTGGACATGATGGGATAAAGCCTAATTGCTATTTGTTTCTCCAGCACGGATCAGGGGAGCAAGGACTTGTAGTAAATCTGCCATGTTTACACGTTTGTAAAATTTTACAAAAATAAGAAAGATTGCAAAAAGCAAACATAAGGTGCAGAAGTATTTGAGATTATTTAATTTGTATGATCCCCAAACAGATGCAAGTAAGGTAAGTAACAGGTTAAACACCTTGCATTTTGTATTGAAGTACAATACCTATCCAGATGAAAGCTAGTGTTATACTGAGTATAATGGAGCGAAAATCCACATCCAGATCTCCTCTCTGAAATCTTTGTTTCCTCACATCAGTAGATTATTCCCACATATCCATAGTTACACCATAGAAATTATATAACATAATACTTATTTCTTTATGTATGCAGGTTCTCTACACACATACATGCTACTTGGAGAGGACAAAAAATTCCAGATAATGTTTAGGCACATGAACAAAGCCATCACATTAAGAAAGACACGTATTCTGAATCCTCAAAGGCTACTGGGCTGCTTCCTCTGAGCCTGCCCTTTCTTATTTTCTTTCCCCCATTTTTTGTTTCCTGATTTTTCCACCCTTTTTCTCTTTTTATTTAGTGATTTAGCTAATTGTTGTCCTTCCAGATCAAGAAGTCACTTTTTTAACAGCTTTTTATAGGATAAATTTCTACATATGGACTCTTGCTTTATGTGAAATCCCCACAACAAAGAGCAAAGATTTTAAACTAACTTTTTTGTTTGTTGCTATGTCACTAGAAGAGAGGAACATAAGATCATAGAATCATAGAATGGYAAGGTTGGAAGGGACCTCTGAAGATCATCTAGTCCAACCCTCAGCATAGCCCCATACAGGGACTGAACCCACAACCTTGGCATTAGCAGCACCACACTTTAACCAACTGAGCTAAACCTGCCCCTGTAAGTGAGGTCTTATTCTTTTCTCATGTTACTAATTCATTTCCCATAAAAGAGACTATAATGTCTCTTTTTTGAAATATTACTGTCATTCTTTGTTGTCCATTTACTTCTGATTTCACATTCACTTTTTCAATACTCTTTCTTGCTTTAGGTAGAATAGAAGTATGAGAACGTAGTCTCTGTTCCTACACTCAATTAGTTTTGCCTGAGCTAGAACCGGTAGAAATAGATCTAACTATCTGACACAGATAAACTGTTTTTTAACCCAAGGCTTCCATTCAATTGTTGCAATATTGGTGTGGGTAAGAAGTATATACAGCAAATCTAATCTCAGACTCAGATAGAAAATGAGAAACTTTACTGAAATCAATGGGAAGACAAAGGGTAAGGTGAAAAGGCAGAAAATGAATGCCCATCTTGGCATGTGACAAGGGATTGCAAGGTTCAAACCTGCCATTCACTAYCTTGATGCATAAGAAATCCTGAATAATCATCTGTCACTCTTTTTCTTTCCTGACCACTATGATACCAGTTCTCAGATCAGTCCATGCAGCTTCTGTGAGGGTTATTCTTAGGTTTCTCTACAGAATGTGTTGGGAAACTAGGACAGCTGTTTAAGAATCCCACTATCTTGGTTTATAGTTGCACCATATCTGCCTTCAGGTGAGGAATTCCAGTTATCCTGAAATTTCTCTTAACACAAGTTAAACAGAATTAGCATTTCTTTGCAGCGTTTTGGTGCTGCACACAGCTACAAAGATACTGATCAAGAAATGACAGAACAACGTGCTTAATCTACTTACACCCAGATTAAATCTGAAAGTTCCTCTCTTCCTCTATGCAGGTGACATACGTAATCCTTTTTCTGAGGCACATTTTGCCAGGCATTTGTCTTTCTGCATACCTTAAATTTCAAGTTCCACTTATTGAAGACATCTTTTCTGGTGGAGCATGCTAACTTTTATAGTTCGATTTTATAACTAATCTCCCTTGGATCTCCAGTGATGTGTATACTACTACTTCTTTTTCCCACTCAGATATATTCATTTTYTTCTCACTAATTCTTTCCCCCTTCCACCCCACATATATACTTTTTCTTTATTCAGGGTATAATCTTGATGCTCCTCTAAGTACAGTAAGTATTATCTCTTTTTCTTGGGAATGCAAATACCAAGTGTCACTGTCTATGCTTGACTGGCTAATTAATAACTCCCTGCCTAAGCAAGAAATGAAACTTCCACCTGCTCTTTAGGGAATCAGAGTGCAATTTTCATTGTGAAACTTTCATTTTAGATTTTTATAACAATTAACTCATAACTTGATACAAATATCTAAATGGGATAAACGTACGTAGTTCATTACTAGCTCTTGACTGAAATCAGACATGAAGGGTATCAGCCACTTTGGGGTGATGCTTTATCCTTTAATTCAGGGATATCATGAAATTAGATTTCCATAATTACCAAACCTAACAGAAAAGCATGATGGAATTGTTCATGATGGATAGCACTTCTATCATTCATCATCTGGGTACTGTGAACAACTTGCTACTTAGAAGTTGGCTGTCTGTTTTTCCCCTTTCCARGGTTTCCTGAACCTATATGCAACCAAATCAAATGAACCAGTCTCTCCTCTGCACTTCAATGTTTATCCCCCCATTTTTCTTTTCATTATCATTTCCCAGGGACTGAACAACTGCCTCCTCTCAAAACTTCACTCTTGTTCTCMCTAATGGAGCATTCATAGAATCATAGAATCAGTAAGGTTGGAAGGGACCTCTGGAGATCATCTAGTCCAACCTCCCTGCTCAGCAGGGTCACCTAGAGCATGTTAGACAGSGTTGCATCCAGGCAGGCCTTGAAGATCTCCAGAGAAGGAGACTCCACAACCTCTCGGGGCAACCTGTGCCAGTGCTCTGTCACTCGCACAGGGAAGAAATTCCCCCTCAAGTTCAGGTGGAACTTCCTGTGCTTCAATTTCTGCCCAGTGCCTCTTGTCCTGTCACATGGGACAACTGAAAAGTTTGTCCCCTTCCCCTTGACACCCTCCCTTCAGGTACTTGTACACATTGATCAGATCCCCCYTCAGCCTTCTCTTCCCCAGGCTGAAGAGGCCCAGCTCTCACAGCTGTTCCTCACAGAGCAGGTGCTCCAGCC